>NC_037093.1:10669110-11003821 GCF_002994745.2 Rosa chinensis | reverse complement strand
ATGACTCGTCATATGGATGATTCGCTCCAGTACGAGTGTATGAATGAAGAAAGCCCCAGAAGGCTGTGGGTCTCACTTGAAGAAAGATTTGGCAACGTCCGTGACTCCCTGCTTCCTGACCTAGAAGTGAGATGGCATAGCCTCCGCTTCTGTGATTTCAAGTCAGTTCTTGACTACAACTAGGAAGCACTTCAAATTAAATTCTTAATGGAATTCTGTGGTAAAGAGATCACAGATGCGATGTTGATTGAGAAGACTCTCTCTACCTTCCCCATCTCTACAATCTGCATTGATCGTGTTACTACAGGACGGATCACAAGGTTTCATGAGCGCATTGGAGTTATGAATGTCGCTGAAAAGCATGACAACATCCTTGTGAAGAACTATAATTCAAGATCCGTGGAAATAGAGCATATTCCGGAATCCAATTATAGTTTCGCCCCTAAGAGAGGGCGCCAAGAGCGAAACCCTAATCTTAGGGATACTTCTGGATGTCCTAGTCCATATAATCGCTCTACTTGGGAAGGTAATCGCCAAAATAGGAGAACACGGAACCAAAGAGGTCAACGTGGAAAGAGAAGGGGAGGCAATGCCTCTGGCCATGTTGGTGGCGCCACCAACACTAAGAGCCATCTAAATGACGCTTTCAAAGTGCCTCAATCAATGGAGTTTGAGCAAAGAGATGTATGTTCTCGATGTGGAATGTCTAATCATTGGGCACACATTTGTAGAGCTCGTGAAGAAATTGTCACCGCTTACAAAGCATATTGTGAAGCAAGAGATGCTCACTATGCGGAACAAGAACATCAAGAAGATGATCTAGAGTAAATGGTTAAAGACTATAAATTTGATTGGGATCAATAGATCGCCAATTCTGTCTAAGTCTTTATTTTTCCAAGATTGCCATATACTTTGTAGTAAATGCCAATGGTTTAGTCTTTCTTCAAAGTAGCCTCACCCAAAGTAATGTGATGTCTAGGAAGGTTATGAGATTAGTGGTACTTAAGCGAGCCTTGCTCCACCGACATCTCTCTACTTACCTGGTCACATTTATTTTGGAATTATCAAAAGAAGTTATACAACTACCATTGTTTTGCATTAGCTAGCATTTGGATTAGATTCTCCAAATGGTTAATAGACAATGATGTACTTTGTTGGCTTATGAATAAAATTCCGAGTTCTTTTCATTATGACTCCATTTTTATTCTGAACATATTATTTTGTAACTACGATGGCTGGGCCATCAGTATTAATTCGAGGACATGGAATAGCCCAAGTTCCCCTTGCCAAATGGCACCTTGATTACTGTCACAGAAACCCTCTACGCTCCTAGGGCAAATCGCACCTATGAATAGCCAACAAATTCCATGCGAAAATGCATGTAGAGAACATAAATGAGTTCCTTTGCAATACCTCTAATGATTGCGAACAAAGGCGCATCTTAGATAAGTTTATGTGTCGCTCTAGTGGACTCTATGTCACTATTCGAGCTATTAAATCCAATAAAGTTATGAGAGATGATCTCTTGGATTTAGACACATATTGGCTTTGTCACGACAGGATAGGTCATCCTGGTCATGATATGATGATCCGTCTACCAAAGACTTCATATGGACATCCTTTCTCTCAAGCGAAACGAAGCATGAATCAAAGATTGATTCTTGAACTGAGTATGACCGCCGCCGCTGCCTAGGACACCCGCCGCCGTCCACCAGCAGCCTAGGGCTGGCACAGTCCCTATCCATAACGCCCTGGATGGCGTTAATCATGGTGATGGCGCCCCAGGTGATGCCACAATCACTAACTTTGCTTCAAATAGTGGTTCAAACGCTTAGGCCCAACCAAAATCCTCATTGGTTGCTTCTAAAGCCTCTCACTCGTTTACAAAGCCCGTTCCTTAGGGAAATTAGGACTGAGAGCGTCCTATGCAAAGGATATGAAAATACTCATGATGTTCTTATATAGAATCCGTGAGGATTCTATGGACTAGTTCAACCAACTTGCGGACATTTAAATATCTCATGATATTAGTTGACACACAAACACGCTGGTCACGTGTTGTGCCACTGTCCACTTGTAATGCTACTTATGCTACACTCCTAGCAAACATCATATGAAAACAGGCTCACTCCCCGAATCATTTTATTCAGTCAATTGGATTTGACATTGCTAGAGAGTTTACATCGAAGACTTTTGATGGTTATTGCAATGGGACTGATGTTGGACATCATATTCCTATGTACACACCCAAATGGTCTGGCGGAAACGACTACGATGGTATTCCGAACATTGATAATGCGCACCAATCTCCTTACATCCGCTTGGGGTGATGCAATATCGCATGCAGCTATTCTAATTAGTCTACGACCAACCGCCACTCAATCTACCTCTGCGTTACAGCTAGTGACTGGGTACACGCATTGTACTTACGCATATTTGAGTGTGCCAATTGCGCCACCACAGCACTCTATGATGGGTCCTTACAGACGAATGGGCAACTACGTTGGATTTGAGACTCCAACAATCGTCCGCTACTTAATGCCCTTGCCAGGCAATCTCCTTACCGCTAGATTTGCGGATGTCACTTTGCTAAGACAGTCTTCTCGTCATTAGGGAGAGATAAAAACATGAATGTTCAACAGGAACGACAGGAATTGTCGTAGTCTATTCCCACTATATCTCATCTTGATCCCCGTTAAAGTGACGAGATCACACAAATATGCTGTAAACATGCCTGCAAGGATGGACGTCTCTACAAGAGGACGTAGCGCCACCCTACAAGGAGGTAGGCATGGCGCCAACGCCATAGAGAGTGGCACTTTGGCGTTATAGGCCATGGCCCCAGCTGGGATGCGTGGGAGGCCCTTGAGTTCGAAGGATACTTTGGCACATTCCAATCCTTTGATTATCGACACTCAAAATCCGTCTCATGAGAATCTTCTAGGTTATGGTTATCATTGGGGGACGCCTCAACGTCAGAACCTATTCTTGAGAATATAGAGCTCTATGAAAATTACACTAGTGTACATGAGACGTGGGATAGAAACTCCATCATAATTGATGATGTAGTTGCGCATAAGTTTGTTGAGTCCGATGATATCGAATCACACTTCGTTGATGAATGAATGCCAACGTAGAGAGATTTGGCCTGAATGGAAAGATGTGATCCAGGTTAAGTTAGATTCTCTAACGAAGAGGAAGGTTTTCGAGCCAGTGATGCCAACACCTCCTAACAAAAAACCTATCGACTATTGGGTCTTTGTTAAAATGCGTGATGAGAAAGAGAGATGGAAATCTCGCCTTATGGCGCAAGGCTTCTCACAAAACGCCCTGAAATCGATTACGATGAGACATATTCTCTCGTAATGGATGTCATTGCACTCCACTACCCTGTCAGTTTGGTAGTTTCCGAATAACTAAACATGCAGCTTACAAATGTGGTCACTACGTATCTCTATGAGGATCTAGATATGGAATATACATGAAGGTTCATGGCGAACTTCATTTACCCAAGTCAAGTGGTTCTAGACCACGGAGCGCGTTTGCAATAAGGTTGAAACGCTCACTAAAGTGACTACTTGATTAAGAAGGGATATGCCCGCGTGTTTCCATAACAAGTTTCAGATTCTATCGTGGTTCATGTTGGACACAATGTTCGTAGAAAGCCCTTAAAGAGTTAAGAGAAACCGCTGAACACTTTAAATCTGAGTTTGAGATGAAGGATTTTGGGAGAACACGATTATGTCTCAGTTTGAAACTTGAGCATCGTGTTGATAGATGCTTTGGCATTTAGACAAGATCAAGCCTTCAAGCACCCCCATGATCATTCGTAGTCTTGATCCTGAAAAGGATGCTCTTCATCTGAAGGATGATGATGAAGGATGATGATGAAGATGTGCTGGAGGCAAAAGTGTCTTACATGAGTACAATAGGCGCATTATTGTACTTACCCCAATGCACAAGACCGGACATCTCATATATTGTGAACTTGCTAGCTAGGTATAGTTGTGCGCCAACGCGACGCCATTGGATTGGTAGAAAAATATATCTTTCAGTACTTGAGATGTATGATTGATATGGGCTTGTTCTATCTCTGCAGAAAGATGATGGATTCTGACCCATCACACACCAAGATCGCCACTAACACTGGCCTGCGTCCATTATCCCCATCCCAAAACGATAAGCATTTTGGAAGGTTTTGCTGATATTGGGTATCTCTCTGACCCACACAAAGGTCATTCTCAAACTGGTTAAGTGTTCACCATGGGTAAAAACTATAATATCTTGAAGGTCTACAGAACAGACCCTAGTCGCTATATCTTCTAACCATGCAGAGATTATTGCTCTTCACGAAATGGTTCGTGAATGCTTATGGATTGGATTCATAATTACGCATGTTTGAACAATTGTGGTTTGAAGTCTACCACAGATGAGCCTCCGAGCATTTAGGATAATGCTTTTCGTTTTAAACAAATGAAGCAAGGCTACATCAAAAGCAACAACACCAAGCATAATCAGCAACAACAAACTCTCCTCAAGATCAAAGTGAACTAGGTTTAATTTGAGGACAGTATGGCAGACTTGCTCACTAAGTCATTGCCTAAATTCCACTTTCGAGAAACATGTTAGAAGCATCGTTTGGGAACTTATCCAAACTCCAATGACCATAGTCATCAGGGGAAAATGCAGACATCTGGGGGAAGTGTCTACATGTATGGTCTCGAAACGTGAAGGGTGTGTTGTGCTCTTTTTTCCCTTCAACCGAGGTTATTTTTGTCCCACTGGGTTTTTGTTACTCAGCAAGATTTTTAGCGAGGCAACAAGAGAAGCATCACGTTTGGGCGACACAAGGGGGAGTGTTCAAGTAAATCTCTATTTGTGTGTCTAGCCCAAACTCTAGGTTACTTGACCTAGTGATAATAAGGTTCAATTAGAAGGATATAGATATTCCTATTCAATGTATGATTATATTTCCTTGTATGATTTGGATTCTATGCATTGTAATCCTCTATATAAAGATGCCCCTATTATCAATGAGAACACACATCAATTCTCTCTCAAATATCGTTTCCCTAAAAAAAAAAAAAAAAAAATCTAGACTGAACCGATCAGGTGGGTTCAGTTCGGGGTGACCTTTCGAGTTTTCGATTTTTTATGCCCAAACCTTTACTTTGTTGATAGTTGCTATGTCAACAAAGGGCCCAATTTTGGACCGGATGCTTAATTCTCTTAAATTAGTCCATTAATTGATGAGCTCAAAGAACCTGCAATCTCGTCCCTCTAGTCTTTACCGACCTCTCTACCCTTGTTAAGTAGAGGAGATTATCCGCCCAATAGGATGGTCTAATGATTTAGTAATTCTAAGTAATTCATTGTATACTCTTCTCTATCTAGCTAGGTAAGTTTTGGAAAAATATTCATGTTCTCCATGTTTAATTGTCATCAACACATGGGTGCAATATTTGCCTTAAGTTCTCGATATGAGAATTTGTTATTTTTGACAAAGTTGCAAGTGGGGAGATGTGTTGATGAAAGAAAAATTTCACATTTTAAAAAAGTCATAGTTCTGATAATCACACGAACCTGGAGTGCTTCGTTGTTCTGATGAATACTGAAGTACTAGTCAGATAATATGACAAATAATTTGCTTGACTTTATATATACGAGCAAAAAATAATTTGTGCTTCGCTTCTAACATATAATTTGAGCTCATCACTAGGCTTATGTCAACAACGTGAAGCAAGTCTAATTGAAATACCTTCAAATTTTTAGGTGAGTTTTAGAAACTTTATGTTCACCCGCAAGGACAATGTACATGCAAGACTATATGGATGCAACTTAAACTGATTTTCCAATCTAATTACTCAATCGAGAACCCCATCCCTTGAGAAAACAACCATCCTATCTAGCAGATTGCTTAATGCTCATAGAATCAGACCAAACAAGATTAACAGAGAACAAAAAGATATAGAATTGGCAATTTGAGCTGAATCTGATCCTACCAAAGTCCTCACCAAACCTTTAAAAATGAAAACTAGTACCAGACTACCAGACAAGGAGACATGTGTGATGTAAGGCATCCCTTCACACAGCATTTTCACCAAATCATGAATATAACTAAACAAAATATCTTGGTGAATCTTAGTGCTCGCCAACCAGATAGGTAAGCTTTTAGCAAACCAAAACAAACCTATTGAAAACACTCAAAACTAGGCCATGGCCACCATCCCCCACTTCACATTCATATTACATCATATTATTACTTCATCTCCACTGTCCTTCGATTCAAACTGATCAAACATGTCTGACCTTAACTTTCACCTCCTCCTCCTCCTCCAATTTTCTCTCTTCTTCACCAACCATGTCCAAGCCCTCACTTCACCTTCAGACATCTCAGCTCTCAAGGCCTTCAAAGCCTCAATCAAACCCTCCTCCATTCCCTCCTGGTCTTGCCTAGCCTCATGGGACTTCACCACTGACCCATGCACCCTCCCCCACCGAATCCACTTCACTTGCGGCGTCACCTGCTCACCCGACTCCACCCGGGTCACCCAGATCACACTCGACCCGACCGGCTACTCCGGTACCCTCACCCCACAAATTTCTCAGCTCACTCATCTCTCCACTCTCGACCTCTCCGATAACTCCTTCTTCGGTCCAATCCCATCCTCCATTTCCTCCCTCTTCTACCTCCAAACCTTGACTCTCCGTTCCAACTCGTTCTCCGGCTCCCTCACTCCATCCATCACCAAGCTCAAGTCTTTAGAATCCCTAGACATTTCCCACAATTCCTTAACAGGGTTTCTCCCAAACTCCTTGAGTTCTTTATCCAACTTGAGAAGACTCGATCTCAGCTACAATAAGATCACCGGATCACTCCCAAGACTTCCACCGAAACTACTAGAACTCGCTTTGAAGCGCAACGCGCTATCTGGGCCCTTATCGAAATCGTCTTTCGACGGGTTGACTCAGTTGGAGGTGGTCGAGCTCAGCGAGAACTCGCTCTCCGGGACCTTACAGTCGTGGTTCTTTCTCATCCCGTCACTGCAACAAGTTGACCTAGCCAATAACCACCTGACAGGTGTCGAGATCGCGAGGCCCAGCTCCGGCAGAGGTGGCGAGCTCGTGGCCGTCGACTTGGGCTTCAACAGAATCGAAGGCTACGCGCCCGCGAATTTCGCGGCATTTCCGAGACTGTCGTCGCTGTCGGTTCGTTACAACAGGCTACGTGGCAAGATCCCAGTGGAGTACGGGAAGAACAAGTCGTTGAAGCGGTTGTACTTGGACGGTAACTTTCTAAACGGACAGCCGCCGCCGGCGTTGTTAGCCGGAAGTTCAGGAATCTCCGGCAGTTTGGGGGATAATTGTCTACAGGGGTGTCCAGCTTCAGCTCAGCTGTGCCTTCCGTCGCAGAAATCAAACGCTATATGCAAGCAAGCCTATGGCGGTGGAAGAGGAAGACCAACGTCTTGAAGCGTCGGCTTGTCGGTCAAATTATTATTATTATTTTTTCTGAAGTTATTGTTAAAAAAAATAGTCCTAATAAAACAAATGTATGCTGCTTATTATTAAGCAATTTGTAATATAAATTATACATTAGAAATTTTAAGATTGTTGGGACTTGGGTGGGTCTCCTTCTCATAATGTGGCGATGATAACGTAGAAGTGGTTACACCTCAATTATTGGTGATTGTACATGATCATAATAAGGTGGCCCTGATTTTAATGGGGGGATGGGTAGTTATGTTACATTGTCTAGGTCTAGGATCGGTTTGGCTCGGTTCGGGAACATGCCTATACCGATATCGATATCAAGTTTATAATCGGCTCGGTTCGGTTCGGGACGCCAGAATCTCATCTGCAATACTGATTAGGCCAAAATCAGATCGGTTCGGTACCAATCGGTTCCAATCAACCTGAACTGCTTTGAATAGCAAAATTTCCATAAACCTGAAAAAATGTAGCATTGTAAATTTTGCAAACATTTCTAATTAGTTCTCCAATAAACTTCATGCACATTTCTGTCCAAAATGCAAATCAAAGCATAACTTGGAACTACAAAAGTACAAATAACTAAATAAGTGGTTAACAAATCACATAATAAAATCATAACTCAGAAGTGCATAACTACAAATAGTCAAATAGTTCCCAGTTCCCACTGTTCTAAGCCTATCAGCTTAATATTACAAGGAAATATTCACAAATCTAGTATGAACATTTATACATAGTATTAACAAATCTATTAATACCAGTTGAAGAAACAACTAGACTAGAATCAACATATCCACAAATCAGAAGTCTCCAGCCTAAATCACTTTAAATTTAAAACTCATTTGATCCCACAAGTCCACAACCACACACTACCCACTGCCCAGCACACCCACTGCTCCAGCCTAAAATTTCACTACTGAAACCTCACAAATCCAACCACTAATCAACCCGAAATTCAATCATGCTGCTACAAAGTACAAAGCATGAACGAAAATAGAAAAATCTGAGAAAGTGAGAGACTTACCCGCAGTTTTCCCATCGATTCAGAGTGGGAGGCTTGAAGAATCGAGTTGAGTCAAATCGAGGCTCTTAAGTCTTAACTTCTTCACTCTTGAACTCTGATTTGGTCTCTGTGAGAGGACTGAGAGGAGTGACCGAGTGAGAGACTTCGATTCTTCGATGGAGGGGAGAGAGGAGTGAGTGACTTCGATTCTTCGATGGAGGGGAGAGAGGAGTGAGAGCCTTCGATTCTTTGATGGAGGGCAGAGAGGAGTGAGAGCCTTCGAATTTGAATCTCCTCTCTGGACCTTCAAATCTTCGATGGAGGGCAGAGAGCTAGAGAGGAATTTAGGAATTTAGGGTTTGTGAGTTGAGAAATAAGAATGGCAGAAGGGGAAAATGCGAAATGAATTGGGATTTGGGAGCATTAGGGCTGAGTGGCTGATCACATACGACAAGTCGTGAAAATATTAGAAAATCGGGTCAGGTCGGACAATACGGTATCTATTTGACCCATACCGATGCCGACCCGTTTACTCACTATTCGATACGGTACGGTTCGGGAATATGTGGAACTGGAATTGCAAACCGACCCATCGGTATCGGCTCGGATTGGACGGTTTCGGTCTCGGTTTGGCGGTTTGGAGTTCCCAGGCCTAACATTGTCCCTTATCAAATTTAACGACAATATTTAGCCAAAAAAAAAATTAACAACTATGCTTTGCTTTTGTAACTGTTTAATTGTACAATTTATTTGTCGAAAATTTTTATCAAAATATATTTAAGGAAGAATTTCACAAATGGTCACTCAACTATGACTCATTCGACACTTTGGTCACTGAAGTTTCAAATATATCACTTTGGTCACTCAACTATTACACTGTCAATCACTTAAGTCACCCAAAGAGTATTTTTTATAATTTTTTTTAATGAAAAAAAAATTAACAAAGTGACTTAAGTGATTGATAATGTAATAGTTGTGTGACAATTTGTGAAATTTTCCCTATATTTAAAACGCATTTAAAGTTGAACAGTAAGATTTCGAACAAAAAATGTAGATACATATATATATATATATAGATTTTATCTAGAGCGGAGCTCCGCTTTGAAATTAACGTGTGAAATTCGAGTTTTTGATCACTTTTCGGTCGCACATCCACATCTCAACCGTTCATTTTTTAGGTACTGTTGTATAGATCATCTCTGTAAATTTTCAGCCAAATTGATGATCGTTAAGGTATCTAACTCACTTAAACCAATGGACGGACTGAATCTGTCAACCTGAATCGTACTAGCTTTAAGGCAGTCATCAATGCCTTAACGATCATCAATTTGGCTAAAAATTTGCAGAGATGATCTATACAACAATACATAAAAACTGAACGGTCGAGATGTGGATACGCACCGAAAAGTGACCAAAAACTCGAACTGCACACGTTAATTTCAAAGCGGAACTCCGCTTTGAATAGGATCTATATATATATATATATATATATATATATATATATATATATATATCATGTTAAGGTAACTTGCTTTACTTTATATATATATATATATATATATATATATATATATATATATATATATATATAAAGTAAAGCAAGTTACCTTAACATGTTTCATGGAAATCTGTGTTTCATGAGATTCGACGATTCATTCATAATCAATTATTTTATGTCAGTTATATTCTAGCCACTAACGTGAGGGAGAGAGGGGAGGAAAAAAATGCTAGTTTCAATTTCTCTGAGCTTAACGGCATGGAGGAGGTGGATAAGATGGCTGTTCGACTGGCAGACGTTCGCAAGCCGGTAGATCTTCTTCTGGCTCGTGGAGAGGGTTTGCGTCGTTCTCAGACTTATCTGATGGGGAAGTTGTTGACGGCTAGGGCTTTTAATAAGAGATCGTTCATGGGCATGTTCCGGCGTGCATAGAGGCTGAATGGACGATAGAATGCTCAGGAACATGGAAACCGCTTTCTGTTCACCTTGACGGATCCAACAGATCATAACTGGATCCTTCGAGGTGGTCCTTGGGGATTTGATAGAGCTCCGGTCGTCCTAACACCGTATGATGGGGTGGGGGCGATCAAGGATGTTCCTCTCTCTACTTTAGCTTTCTGGATCAAGGTACGTGGCCTGCCACCAGCTTTTCATACTGACCGTTGCTTGAGAAGGATTGGTAGCGCTTTGGGGAGGTATGTGCAAAAGGAAGGATTCGGATCCGAGTTGAGATGGATCTTCTACAGCTTGTGATCTTCTGACGGAGTTTTACGGTGGATGAGGGGGTTGATGTGGATCTGGATTTTTTCTTCAAAAACCTCTATGGCAGATGTCAAGAATGTGGTTTGATTACTCATGTGGGATTACCATGCGTTGGGATGCCGCTGCCGGTTGAGGCCAGGACTAACCAATCGCCGGTATGGCGAAATCTTGAAAGGGTTTTGAACCGGGTGGAGTTGTCTCCTCATGTTGGACCGTCGATGGTTTTTGGAGCACAGCCAAGTCAACAGGTAGGGCTAGAGAGATTTCTGCTAGCAGCTAAACCAAAGGGGAGAAAGGAAATTAGGCGTAGACTTGTCACCGGTAGTGGTGAAGGAAGTTCTAGGGTGCACATTGCGTCTTTGAACGAGCAGGTGGAGATTGGTAGTGAGCCATCTTCTGGAGGTTTAGGGCAAGAGCTACTTGGGAGTGGTAATTCAAGTGAGAAGGCGTTGATGGAGGCAGCTCCTAGTTGTGGCATGCGTCGAAAACGTGTGGAGGAAGATGGTATTTCTCCAAAGAAGTTGTGATTGAGTTTAGCAGTGGGTAGGACAAATTTGGATGCTATGACAATGGGATTGAGTTCTGTGAAAGATGTGAAGGAAATTTACAAGAAGAGGCCGGGACGGCCAAAGGGAGCAAAGAATAAGGCAAAGGAGCTTAAGGTTGTGCATGCTTCACCTATGAAGAAGTCACCGGCAAAGAAGCTCAAGACTCCTAGGAAGGAGGAGAAATTGGTGAATGGCTATCGTGGTGGAGGCAGTTCATGGTTCCAACCCATCACGGGGTAAGGAATCAATAGTTGTATGATAGGTTTAGCCTAGTTACTATTGTCTATGCTAGTAGAGATACCTCTATGAGTCTTATGGAAGTACTTAGTTTTTTAGCATACCACAATTGCGTGTTCAGCGTGGGAGACTAGGTTGAATAGATTGCCAGCAAGACGAGGTGTTTGTATGTGGCATAAACTACTCAGAGCATAATTGTGTTATGGGAGTAGTCATTGTACTATTTCTTTATTCTATGAACGGAGCATATTATTGCTATGTCTCATTTTGATAAAAAAAAAAATTATGATTATTTTATGTCAATTTAAGCAGAGGAGATTGGAGTGGTTAAGTAATAATATGAGAAGGTACGAAACTTACATGATTGGGTGACACTCATTTTTTATGTTACAATAGAGGATAATATAATCTCTGATATAATCTAATTTTAACTTAATTCTCAATTCCTCTCATCTCTTAGGCTAACCATGAAAACTTTGGATCACAGTCATTTAGATCATGTTTATTGCTTTTATCAAATAAATCGTAATTAATAGTATTTAGCGAATTATATGAGACATAATAGTGATATACATATCTAGTATAAAATAATAATGAAAAACAAATTTTAAGAGATTGTGTTGACGATCGCATCTCACACATAAGGTATAGCAAACAATTGAACACAATTATTATTATTATTATTATTATTATTATTATTATTATTATTATTATTATTATTATTATTATTTTTATTTTTGTGTATAACTCTATAATTTACAAACTACTTTAAATGTGTCTTTAAAAGTTTTAAGTTGCGATTTTTCCGAATAATTATTTTCTGTTTTAGAGAAAAGAGAATTGAGAGAAAATCGCTGTGTATTCTCATTGATAATAGGGGCTTCTTTATATAGAGGATTACAAGGCATAGAGTCCGAATCATACAAGGAAAGATAATCTCTAGATTCTTCTAAATTAAACCCTATTATCCAAGGTTCTAAAAAACGCTAGACGCTAGTCGGGCGGAGGCTCGGGGACTAGGCGGTTTTTTTATTTTTTATTTGATTTTTTATTTTATAACATATAATTATATAAATAAAATATATCTTGTAACCATTTAATAAATCAAAGGTGAAAACATAAAAAGAAAAAAAAAGCCACTTTAATTATCATTCTGATACTTAAGAAAGCTTATCTCGATCTTGATGAAACTTATTTAATAACTGAGAATAATGTTAATAACTATTCTTTCTCTTTCGCGTGCAACACGTACAGAGTAAGAGGGACTAAGAGCCAGAGGATTGGATTAGATATAAAGATGAAGATGATATCATGTAGATGGAAGTGGAATCAAATATCTCTCTCTTTCTCTCTCTCTGTTAAATCTCTTTCTCTCTTTCCCATCCAATTATCCAAAACAGATGCAAAGTCAATTGCAACTTCCCATCCAATATACAACTTGTTAATGCTCAAAGTCCGGCGGTAGCTGGTCTTTCGTTTAACGCTGGTCCGATGGGCAGACCGCTACTCTGAGGATTTGATGGCCTCCGCTAACTGTCACACGAAAGACAGGGCGTCAGAGGGAGACCGTGTTGGGCGGTCTTCACTTCTCTGATGCCTAAGTCAGTCAATGCATGTAGGCAGCATAACAATAAATGAGTAGTAAATGCGTAATTAATGAGGAGAGAGGAGAGAACCTTTTATAGGTGAGGAGAAGGTTGATCCTCTTCTTGTTTTCGATGTGGGACTAATGTGCTTCTATTCCCAGCGTCTGAAGCTTCTGATGCTATCTTGGCGCGCCACGCAGCGATCTGGGGGCGATCCCGGGCTCGGGCGATAGCCCGCCTGGCCGTGTCTCCGCAGGTCACCCCCTTGGTGAGAGTTGGTACCTCTGGCGGTACAATGAGCGTGGCTCATTATAGCTAATTATGCTTGTAAACGTACATGTAGGTACAAGTCCCCCAAGTCCCCAGTCAAGGAAGGCAATCTTGGTTGGGGAGTTGATCGGCGATGCGAAGCGTTATCTCCGCTTAGACTTGCAAAAGCATAATTAGCGTCAGTGCGTTGTCAACCATGGATTTACTGAGCGAACGCTTTATACCCTTTCGGGTGGGCCCCTGCTAGGCCCGCCAGGGAGTCCCCTACTCCCTAGCCAAGACGGACCTCCAGATGGTCGGCAATTTGTTTGTTGAGGGGGAGCTGCACGGAGCAGAGGGTGTTAGGTAGCGAGCCCAATCTTAGTACCCAAGTGACGGGGGTCAACGTACTTGATCAGGGTAGACTGTTGACAAGTCCCCGTGTCCCGTAGGGACGATCTAACCGTAACGCCGCGTGGCAGTTGTTGTCAGAGTGAGGCGTAGCCTCGGGATTTGCCGCTGGCGGATACCCCCCGCTGGTTGTAGCAGGAAACAGCGTCGCGTAGACGTGTTTGGCCGTAGTTATTGAGCGGTGTTGCGCTCAGCAAAGCACGGGGTTTGCAAGATGGAGGGAACTGTGCCGGCAGTGCTGCGTGGAGCAGAGGCTGCCTGCTGCGAGTTGATTAGTGGAAGTTCCGCCAACGGGGATTCGCTCAGCGGAGACTTCGACACTAGGAGGTGACAAGTGAGAAGTTCCGCTAGCAGGGTTTCATTCAGCAGACTTCGATACTTGGAAGGTGACAAGTGAGAAGTTTCGCTAGCAGGGTTTCGCTCAGCAGACTTCGACACTTGGAAGGTGACAAGCGAGACGTTCCGCTAGCGGGGTTTCGCTCAGTGGAACTCGACACTTGGAAGGTGACAGGTGAGAAGTTCCGCTAGCGGGGTTTCGCTCAGCGGACTTCGACACTTGGAAGGTGAGAGGCGAGAAGTTCCGCTAGCGGGGTTTCGCTCAGCGGACTTCGACACTTGGAAGGTGACAGGCGAGAAGTTCCGCTAGCGGGGTTTCGCTCAGCGGACTTCGACACTTGGAAGGTGAGAGGCGAGAAGTTCCGCTAGCGGGGTTTCGCTCAGCGGACTTCGACACTTGGAAGGTGACAGGCGAGAAGTTCCGCTAGCGGGGTTTCGCTCAGCGGACTTCGACACTTGGAAGGTGACAAGTGAGAAGTTCCGCTAGCGGGGTTTCGCTCAGCCGACCTGGCGAAAGCAGCAGCCACGAGCTGCCGGGACTCATTTGCCGCTTACGCCGAGTTCCTGAATGACGGTGAACGGGAGTTCCTATATCACCTCTGCGAGCGGCTGGGGTTCGGCGGCTTGAAGGGGATTGTACGGTCTACCGCCGTTAACCAATTGCCCTTTAGCACGGCATTTGGGCACATCTCCGTCGGGCTGCATGAGATGTTCCTGGCGGTGTCGAAACAACCCTGGTTGAGCGGGAGCTCAGGGAGGAGGTGGCGGGCATGCAGAGGGACTTGGGGGTGGCCCAGGAAAGGTTGGCTGATGTTGAGCGACGCTTGACGAAGGCCGACTGTGATGCAGCATATGCTCGCGGCAAGCTGGCTGTTGTCGTTGAGCGGGACCTGGCATGGACCGAACAATTCGCCCAATTGGGGCAGGAGATGTCCTTGCTGCAAGATCGGGTGGCCGCTAAAGATAAGAAGGTTGAGATCCTTCAGCGGGAGTCTGCCGCCAGGCTGGCCGAGGTTAAACGGCTGGAGGATGAAGTAGCTCGGCTGGGAGCTGAGGGGAGCCGCGCTGCGGCCGCCGCTGTGGAGTCGTACAAGCAGTCGGCGGAATATAAGAAGGAGCTGACAGAAGCGGCGAAGACCGGTGCCCTAGCCAACATGGATATGCTACAGCAGAAGGGCGCCATCGACTGGGCGAAGGCGTCCATGCCGGTCACGCCGCCAGCGAAGGAAGCTCCGCCTACAACAACAACTGCCCCCGCTACCGCCCCTGGTTAGGTTGAAGGTGCCTGCTCGGGTAGTGGGGAGAATGGCGGACTCTCGGAGGGCGACTCTCAGCGGACTCCTACCCGGTCCGAGGTGTCCCGTGCTGGGTTCCTGGCGGTCCACACCCGGGCGGATGGTACAATAGAGACCCCCAGTCCCACAGCCTGAGGGTCAGACCAGACTAGCCGTTCACATCCGCCGCAGGCTGCAGGTGGAGATGTTGAAGGTAGCGGAGCCAACCCTGCCAACCCCGCCAACCCCTGATGGGAGTAGAAAAAAATTTTGTAGCCGCTAAGGCGTAAATATTTGATGTAATTGACTCTTTTGGGATATATGAAATTTTGGAACCTAGGCTCATATTTTTTTTTTGTGATGATGTGTGTACCGCTAGAGGTTTTGACAGTTTTGCTTTTGCCAACGAATGAAACATTAAAGGAATTAAAATTAGTCCAAGTGCACAATGTAGCGGACGTGGTCAGCTGACTGGCATTGCCAGTTGCCCCTAGTGCTAGACTTGGTAACAATGGTTTGAATAATTCCTCATTTCATTGATAGCTGCCTGAACAGCGTTTACAAAAGCGGGGTCGTACCCGTTGGGTAGCTTCCCTTAGCTAAATATTGAACAAAAATTTAGCTAAGTCAAGATGCTCTTGGGTAGCGGCATGACTATTTGTAGTAATACCGAAGGTGTTCGGTATTCCAAGGGTGGGTCGTTGTGATGCCATCCTTGTCCATTAAGTAGAAGGTGTCTGGGCCAACGACTTCTACAATTTTGTATGGACCTTTCCAAGTTGGGCGGAGTTTTGTTGGTGGTGGTATGACTTCCTTCATTACCCAGTCCCCCAGTTGGAGGTTGCGGGCTTTGACCCTGGCGTTGTAAAAACGCGATACCCGTTGCTTGTTCTGGAGGTTGTGCAAATGGGCTGTGTCTCGTTTTGCCTCTAGGAGATCCCTGTCAAGGTTGACGCCGTCGCTGTTGGTCTCAGGGCAATAGCCTTCAACCCTAGCGGTTGGTTGAGTTACCTCGATAGGTAGGACGACCTCAGTTCCGAACATCATACAAAAGGGGGTTCACCAGTGGCGGAAGTTGGGGTTGTTCTGATGGCCCATAGAACTTCTAGGAGTTTCTCCGCCCACAAACCCTTGGCCTTATCGAGCTTCTTCTGTAACAGCTTCTTGATTATCTTGTTTGCCGCTTCGACCTAGCTGTTGGTTTGGGGGTGAGCGACTGATGCAAAACGCATCTTGGTGCCCAGGTTGGCGGTGAAAGAGATGAGTTCCTTGTTATTGAATTGTGTGCCGTTGTCTGTGATGATTGTATTCGGGACACCATAGCGACAGTAGATGTTCTTCCAGAGGAAGTGAATTACTTTGGCAGTAGTTATTGCCGTTAGGGGCTCCGCCTCTATCCATTTGCTGTTGTAGTCGATAGCAACGATGATGTATTTGAACTGGCCCTTTGCGGTTTGGAATTTTCCCATCAAGTCCAGGCCCCATGTGGAGTGAATCCATGGACCGATGATGACCGACAGTGGTTCCGCCGGGGCATGCGGAAGGTCAGCGTATTGTTGGCATTTGTGACAAGATTTCGATATCTGCCGGGCATCGTCACCGAGTGTAGGCCAGAAGTAGCCCTGTCGCATTGTGCAATTGGCCAAGAATCTGGCGCCCGAGTGGTTTCCACATTCCCCGCCGTGTATCGTTGCCAGCACGACCTTTCCCTCCTCTGGGGTTAGACAGCGGAGGTTGGGGTGAGTGAATCCCTGGCGGTAAAGTTTGCCGCTCTACATGTTATAGCGGGTTGCTCTCCGCTGGAGCTGTCGCGCTTTGATCTTTTCCTCTGGCAATGTCCCGTTGCGCTTGTACTTAATAATTTCGTCCATCCAGCTAGGATTGGCCTCAATGTTGAAGATCTCCGCCAGGGTTTTTGTGATACTTGGCTTGTCCAGACACTTTACCCTTGTGTCCACTGGACTCTGGTGTGGCTGGGCGGTTGCTAGTCTTGCCAGTGAATCAGCCTTGGCGTTCTTTTCCTTGGGGATCTGTGTGATGGTGTAAAATATGAATTTTTTGAGCAGTGTCTTGACGTACCCCAAGTATGCTGCCAACTGCTGGTCCTTGGCCTGAAAGCTGTCAGTGACCTGGTTAACAACTAACTGAGAGTCGCTGAAGATGTTGACACTGTCGGCCCCTGAATCAATGGCGAGGAGTAGGCGGCAATGAGTGCCTCATATTCCGCCATGTTGTTAGAAGCTTTGAAGTTAAATTTCAATGCTTACTCTGCGTTCAGCCCCCCATGACCTGTTAAGATGATTTCGGCGCCGCTGGCCTTGGGACAAGAGGAGCCGTCCACATGCAGGTTCTAGTCTGACTGCCGGGAAGATTGTTCCTCAGATACCACCATCTCCATTCCTGGTTGTGTTCTGACTTTGGATTCGGGTTGACGCTCGGTGAGCTCAGCGATAAAGTCTGCCACCGCCTGGCCCTTCATGGCGGTTCTTGGTTTGTAATCAATGTCAAATTCGCTGAGCTCAATGGCCCACTTGCTGAGGCGCCTCGAATGTTCAGGGTTCTGCATTACTTGTCTCAGCGGTTGATTGGTTAACACATGGATTGTGTGGGCTTGGAAGTATTGGCGGAGGCGTCTGGCAGCAACGATTAGTGCGAGAGCGAGTTGTTCCAAGGGAGGGTACCTAGTTTCCGCTCCGTTCATGCCTCGGCCGGCATAGAATACCGGGAGTTCGTCCTGGTTCTCCCGTCGAACAATGGCGCAGCTTACCGCTGATTGCGATACCGCTAGGTATATGTATAGTGTCTCGCCTTGCACAGGAATGGAAAGTAGTGGAACTGCCGCCAGGTACTCCTTTAGGCCCTGGATCGCCGCCTGGCACTCTGGGTTCCAATCGATGACTTTCTTGTGGGTTGTTTTAAGGACTTTGAAAAATGGGGCGCACCTGTCGGTCAGTCTGGAGATGAATCGGGATAGGGCAGTTAGCTTGCCCTGGAGGCATTGGACGTGCACTTTCCATGCTGGGTCCTTCAAGTCGAGGATGGCTTGCACCTTGTTAGGGTTGGCCTCGATGCCCCTTTCACTGACAATATACCCTAGAAATTTGCTGGCGGTGACGCCAAAGAAACATTTTTCTGGGTTGAGGCGCATACCGTAGGCCAAGAGGATGGTTATTATGATTTTTAGGTTTGCCACATGTCCGCTGGACTTTATACTCTTGACCAACATGTCGTCTACGTAGACCTCGATTATCTTGCCCAGATGTTCCGCGAACATGGCGTTCATCAGTCGCTGATAAGTTGCCCCTGTGTTCATCAGATCGAAAGACATCACATTGTAACAATACAGGCCTTTGTCGGTGGTGAAGGTGGTGCTCTCCTGGTCATTGGGATGCATCCTGATCTGATTATAGCCGGAGAAAGCATCCATCATGCTGAGGAGCTCGTATCCAGCGGTTGCATCAACTAGTTGATCAATGCGGGGTAGTGGGAAACTGTCTTTCGGGCATGCCTTGTTAAGATTTTTGAAGTCAACACACATTCGCCACTTGCTGCTAGGCTTTTTGACCATAACTAGGTTGGAGATCCACTGGGGATAGATGACTTGGCGAATGAACCCGATGCCCTGTAGCTTGGCAACCTCTTCTCTTATAGCACGGTATTTCTCTTCGTCGAAGGCTCTGCGCTTCTGCTTGATAGGGTAGAAGGATGGTTTGATGCTTAACTTGTGCGTGATGATTTCAGGGGAGATACCTGGCATGTCTGCATATGACCAGGCGAAGACTGTAGCGTTGTCACGTAGGAACTGAGTTAGTTCCGCCGCCAGCTGTGGGTCTAATTAAGTGCCTATGCGGATTGTCCGCTCAGGGTGCTCATCAGAGATGCTGACAACCCTCAATGATGTTTCTGGGTTGACCGGCTCCTTCTTTACGTACTTCTTTTCGTCATCCCTGAGGTCCTCAAAGATATTTGGTGGCGGTACCAAACTCCCTACCGCTAGGATCTCATGGCAGCGGGTTGATCGTGCTATAGTGGTTAAATAACATTCGTGTGCTAACTGCTGACTTCCCCTGACACAGCCTGTGCCGTTGGGTGTGGGGAACTTCATGAGCAGCATGTATCCGGCGATGATGCACTTGAGTTTGTTGAGCGCTGGCCGACCGATGATGGCGTTATATGAGCTGAAACAATCGACGATTATGAATTCCGTATGTATCTCCGCCATACATGGACTAGTACCGATAACTAGCCGCATATAGTCAGAACCCAGCGGTTGCGTGACGTCACCAGAGAAGCTGAGCAGTGGTTCATGATCTTGGAGTAATTTTCTATTCCGCTTAAGGTCGTTGTAACAACCACTGAATATGACGTTGACAACGGATCCGCTATCAACCAGGATTCTTCCCACTGACATTTTGCTGAGAATGGCGTCGATCAAGAAAGGATCGTCATGGGGCAGATGTACTCCACGTTCCTCCTCCTCTGAGAAGGTAATAGGCTCCCAACCAGACTTTGGGAGTTTTGCGGATCTTTCGTAGTGGATGTTACAGACTTCCTTTAGGTGGTTAGCTCGTGCATAACGCTTTCTTGCTCTGTGAGACATGTTGGTGATTGGAACACCTCCGTCGATGGTGTTGATGCGGCCCATGGGCTCAATGTTGGCGATCACAGGTGGCAGTTGGCGCACCTTGAATTGCTCCAGCTTGCCATCACGGTACAAGGTCTCAATGGCCGTTTTGAGAGCGTTGCAGCTGTTGGTATTGTAACCGCTGTCCTCGTGGTATTTGCACCACTTGTAGGTGTTTCTTGGCTTTCCTGTTTTTGGGTATCTTCCCGGGGGCGGCGGTGGAATCTGATCTTTGCACTGATTGTATATTTCCTCATACGAGGCTATGAGGACCGTAAATACTGCATACCGCTGAGAGGACTCCGTATGTTTGTTGCGGTTGTCCCCGTGGGATGGGCGGTTTCCCTTGTAGTGTTGGTCCTTCTGTCGTTTGTTTTGGTACTAGCCCTGTTGCCATTCCCTCTTTTTATCAGTTGGCGGTGAATTGGAGGTTTTGTTAGCGGTCGCCTGGTGACTGGAGGAGGGTTGTGCCGACTTTGCTAGTGCTGCTAGTGGCGGTGGGGTTTCTCCATATGTGATGAATTATGCTTGGGCATGAATAACCGCCTCACTCATGAGGTGGTCGTATACCGCATTTGGATGATTGTAGTTGAGGTGATAGAGGAATGACCCTTTGAGGAGTCCCTGCTTAAAAGCCGCCGAAGCCATTGTTTTATCAAGATCAAGGCACTGAGATGCTGCCGCGCGCCACCTTGTGACGAATGGCTTCAGTGTTTCCTCCGTACCCTGCTTGACGTTGAACAATTGGCTTGTATTGTGGTGCCCGGTGGATAGTAGGATGAACCGAGAAAGGAAAGCGTGTGACAATGCCTGGAATGAGTCAATGGATCCCGGCGGGCATTCGAAGAACCAATTCATTGCCTCATTGTCCAGCGTTTCGCTGAACAAGTGGCACAGGGTGGCGTCATCGAATCCCTTGTTGTTGGTGACCTCCTTGAAGGTGTCCATATGTACGAAGGGGTCAGTCTTACCGCTGTAATGTGACATTTTTGGAGTCTTTGCGTACGCCGGTCTGACAGCCAGCAAAATTGCAGCAGTAAATGGTCCTGGCCTGGACGCAAAAAGTGGATTTAAAATTCGCGCTGGGGTGCCTGATTCTGCCCGGCTTAACCTTTGTTCCAACTGCTGCATCATTTCCAGTATTTGAGCGGTTGCATCGCCGGCGGGGCTTAACCGTGTACCCCGCTGCACTGATCCTCGCCTGGGAACGGGTGGGTTTCCCTCGGTTCTTGCCCTAGGTCTCGAGCTGTGGGTGTGCAATGATGACTCTGCCTCCTGTTCCAACATTAGCTGGGGCACAGGGGGCGACCCCATTCCTGCTAGCTCTGGGGGGGCAGCGGGACCTGCATATGCACGATTGGTGCTGGTATCAATGCTCCCGTACCAGGTCGACTGTGCCTAGTGCTCCGTGACTGCTCGCTTCGTGCCGGGTTGGCGGTTGCCTCCAGCGCTCTCTTTAGTTCGTCAAAGCGTGACACAAGCGTGGCCACTTGCTTTTGGGCCTCGACCTTTTCTTTGCATTCTTGTTCACACTCTCTGTATGCTTTGTGAAGATCCGCCAGTGCCAGCTGATATAGAGAGGCGAGGTCTTGGCCTGGCGGGCGGCTGCTACTTGGGTTTGTCTCACCGCTGGGGTTTACCGGGGTGGTGAATAACGCGCGGTTGACGCCTACCGTCGGGTTGGTGGGTTGGGGTATGGCGGATTGATCTGCCTGCTCTTCAGCGTTTCCCCCGCTACCGTTAGTCATGGTGATTGTGGCGGGATGATCTTTTGTTCAAGACTTCCCATAGACGGCGCCAATGTTAATGCTCAAAGTCCGGCGGTAGCCGGTCTTTCGTTTAACGCGGGTCCGATGGGCGGACCGCTACTCTGAGGATTTGATGGCCTCCGCTAACTGTCACACGAAAGACAGGGCGTCAGAGGGAGACCGCGTTGGGCGGTCTTCACTTCTCCGATGCCTAAGTCAGTCAATGCATGTAGGCAGCATAACAATAAATGAGTAGTAAATGCGTAATTAATGAGGAGAGAGGAGAGAACCTTTTATAGGTGAGGAGAAGGTTGATCCTCTTCTTCTTTTCGATGTGGGACTGATGTGCTTCTATTCCCAGCATCTAAAGCTTCTGATGCTATCTTGGCGCGCCGCATCAGCAGCGATCTGGGGGCGATCTCGGGCTCGGGCGGCAGCCCGCCTGGCCGTGTCTCCGCAGGTCACCCCCTTGGTGAGAGTTGGTACCTCTGGCGGTACAATGAGCGTGGCTCATTATAGCTAATTATGCTTGTAAACGTACATGTAGGTACACAACTCAATTGAAAACCCAGCAAGGCTTGAAGATTTCTGAATCGAAGTATCGAACTAAGAGGCAAGAGCAAGACCGGTTAAGTGCGAGCTCGAGACTTCAACTGAAAGTGAAAACCCAGAAAGGCAACTGAAAACCCAGACAGATCGATTGAAAAAATTAAACCCAGAAAGGCAGAAATTCAACTTACCAATTCAACCCAGAAATTCATGAGAGTGAGTCAGTCAAGGAGAGAGGTCATGCAGCCGTGCCGAAGAGAGGGAGAGAGGCTGTGCTGCCGTGCCGGAGCCCGCAGAGAGAGAGAGATGGCGATAATGACTCAAAGTGAGTTTAGGTTTCGAGAAGGCGGAGAACCTCGACTTCGTTGCTTTGATGGTTGATATAGTCTCATCTGAATTAAAAAAAAAAAAAGAAATTGCAGTAGCACCTAGTCGCCCAGGGAGACCCGCCCAAGATCCGCCTAGGCCGACTAGGCGGCCATTTTTCATCCCAGCGCCTAGCTCATTCGACTAGGCCAAAATCCGAACGGAACCGAGACGCCTAGGCCGATTTTTAAAACCTTGCTATTACCCCGAGTTTGGGCCAAACACAAATTAAAATTTTACTAGAACACTTTCTAATTTTTTACGAAAAACCACGTGTTGTTATCTAACACATGCGTATCAAAAAGAGGGAGAGTGAGATTCCTACCAGTTTTTAATTATAGATTAATAGAAAATAAATAAAACTAGACGAAAGTGCAGCTGAATAGCTGATCCACTGTCGACTGACTCTATCACTGTCAGAGATGACTAGCTATTTTGCTGGCACAAAGAATAATAATCCCATCCCACATTCCCACGCATGCCATCACAAGTACTAAAACGTCCCTCACTATATGCATAACTATGTCTATATGCATATGTAATATGTTTGGTCAGAACTCGATCTCTATGAGCTACAGCTAGCTGTAACAAGAAAAGTCGTCAATAGTTGCTATTGTTTTCATTTTTTTTTCTTCAAGTTTCTTGTTTACATCATCATTAAAGTAAAATGAGTCGTCTTTCACTCTCTGATGGTTTTTGGTTTTTGTGTTCTGGAAGGATCGATGACGGTGCTGGTTGCCCTAGCTAGCTAGTTAAATATAGTTGGTTTTCCGCCGACGCCGATGGAAGATTATTCAAAGCTTCACACGCAACCAGGCCCCAGATATAATTGCGTATACTGCTAAATTGTTCACACACACTTAATTTCTAGGTGTCCCAGTTACTTGTTTTTCCAAGGAACAGTGAAAAGAAGGAGAAGAAGACTTCGGAACAGTAACTTTTGGGGGTCATGATCACCATCCATTTTAATCCTCCAAATGATAGTAATGCATTCCAGCACTAGTTTATTTCTATTTTGCTTAAGGAGATGATGAAACATGAAATTAATCATAAATTAAGCGCAGCCTAAATTCGAATTTTAGTACGTAAGTTCTATTTTTGAATACTTTAGATTTCCATTACGATCGATTTTCTCAAGTTTGCTCTACCTAGTTCCGGTATATCAAAAAAAAATCTGCTCTGGAATTACTTTGCACAAACTGTCATTGTTTGTCCAACATAGTAATGTGGGTTTGATCCGCACTTCGTAGCAAAAGAAAAGGGGGCTTGAACTCATTGCATCGTTGCATCCAAGCAGAAGAAAAGCAGGGACCAAGGTAAGATCAGGCACATGCATGTAACACGTAAGTACCTATCAATATGTCTTCAATGGTGGTGAAGTGGATGCTAGCTGAAAGAGGCGAAGGAAATTATTATCGGGTATAAAGTGAAGAGGAATATATGCCTGTCAATCTGTAATGATGGAGGGCGTACTACAACGTTGTCCATCAGATATTGGATGATTTTTCACAAATATCCAACGTAATTGAGTGATGTTGTCTTTTATTTTTTTGCTTTTTTTTTTTTACCAAAATGTGTATATATATTTCTGTGTGTGTACATATTTTGAATGATTAAGATTTGAATTTCTTAAAGCTATGGATTAGCTAATCTAGGTTACTCTCTCATTTTATGTGTTTCTAGCATTCTGTTTGGATAAGCTTAGAGAGATTTTTAGGTTAATTAAACCACAAAGTGTTAAACTGAATTTAGTCCTAAAAGATACATATAATTGTTGAAAATAAGGTTGGACAGTAAGGTGGCGTTCGGTAATGTTTTCAAGTCATCTTTTTCATTTTATAAAATGAAAATGACTTGAAAATGCGTTTGTTGGTCTGTTTTCAAAAATGCAGAAAATAATTTTTTAAAATAATTTTTTATTTTACTCGTAAAACAGGAAAACGACAAATAGACGTTTTCACCTTTTCATTCTCATATTTTAGAAAACACGGTGATATATTTTCCAAAACAAAGAAAAAAAAGAATGTGCTCTCTTCTTCCATATTCTCACGTCGCTATCTTCTGCTCAAGTCTCTCTCTCATCTCTAGTCGCAATCTTCTCTTATTTTTGAAAATTGTTTTCGGAATAAGCTACCTGACATATTTTCAGATCTCAAAAATCCAATCTTGTTTTCTTGTTTTTATTTTCAAAATCGGTTTTTGAAAAATCATTTTTAAAAACGTTACCGGACAAGCCCTAAATTTGGTGCTTTTCATCATTAAGTAGCTTCCTAGAATTAATTCTTCTCTTCATGTATGCAGAAGCAGTAATTATAAGAGGAGTCCATTTTGCTCTTCAATGCAGTTGTCTCAACATTGGTGTGGAAAGTGACTGTGGGTTACCTTACATGGGGATATATATATACAGATCCTATCCAGAACGCAGCTTCGCTTTGAAATTAATGTGTGAAGTTCGAGTTTTCAGTCACTTTTCGGTCGCACATCCAGATCTCGACCGTTCAGTTTTTAGGTACTACTGTGTAGATCATCTCTGCATATTTTCAGCCAAATTGATGATCGTTAAGGTATCTAACTCGCTTAAACCAATTGACGGAATGAATCTGTCAACCTGAACCGTACTAGTTTTAAGGCAGTTATCAATGCCCTAACGATCATCAATTTGGCAGAAAATTTACAGAGATGATTTATGACAGGACCCGACCCAGGAATCACCCCAATTACCTGGATACGAGCCTGCGGGGCCCACATTAAGCTAAATCCTACCGAAAATTCGGCAGAACCTCCCCTAAATATGGGCTACCCAAAATTTCACAAACCTGGACATGCTTTCAACTATAACTTCTACTCAACCTACTATATCAAATTTACAATCCAAGCACATATATTACATCCGGAAAGTTCAAATCCCAACATAATCCTCCGTAAGCGACAACATCCATCAAACTTAAAAGAAAAGGTTTATCAGAGCAACACTAAACTAAGCTGATATCATACAAGGTAGTTTAAGTAATAACCTACGGACAAAAACGGAAGCGCTGATTTCCAAGGTCCTTTAAGCCTGGATGCGATCTCTGCTAATCTGAAATCTGGGCATTTGAAAACGAAGGGCCCAGGGGAAAACATATAAAATCCATTAGAGTGAGTGGACAAAACCGAAACAAGAATCAAATAATTTATGGTATGCTTTCCCATTTCTCTTTCCAACAAAACAAACATGCAGCTAGACTTCATAAAAGTTTCCAATTCACTCTTTTTCCAAGAAACTCTTTCGATGACTAGGAAGGACTGCTTCCTAGGCATCTCATGCCATCGGGGAGGGACTGCCACCCGATGACGCACCGGAAGGGACTGCCAACCGGAATAGGAGGCGGTGATTAGTTGGGACTGCCAACTAGTCACAGGTAGTAGACGGGACTGCCGACTAACTATCTCAAGTCATCTGGAAGGGACTGCCAACCAGATGACGCATCGGATGGGATTGCCAACCAAGCTGTAGTCTGGACGGGACTGCCGACCAGACTATTACCTAGAAGGGACTGCCAACTAGGTAAGATACGCATGCACCAAAACTGGCCTCCTTGTCAACTGTTTCCTTTTTAAATCCTTTATTTTCCACAAATCACATTTTCTCAAAATAATAAATCAACTGAAAACTTATTTCCATGCTGCATGCATTATTTAAAAAAAAAATGAAAGTCCACTCACAAGTGAGTCCCGCAGCTAACCCTGCTGCCTGCATGTGTCCTCCTCGCTTGAGGGCTCAGTACGTCCTGTCACAATTGAATAGGATATAATTAACCATATAATGAAATACTCTAAAAAACAACTCATTCCCCTCGGAATAAGCATCCGTTATTCACAAATTGTCATAAAACTCCCATCCTTTAATTTGGGATTAAATTCTATCATTCCTTTACAACCTCGATGCCCTCCAACTCATAACCACTCAATCGATTCTTAAATCGATTCCTTAACCATTCCATGACCTCGCTTAATCTAAACTTTCACAAAGACTGTTCGATAACTTAACAAATTTTTAATTCACTTCCTTCAACACAATTTACCACCAATTTATAATATAAATCCTTTTCCAACAATTCCACATTCTTTCTTAATTTTTCTCCTTTGCAAAAATCACAATTTCAACTCTAACAATCTCAAATTCTCTCTAAATTTTCTTTTCCAAACCACAATTTCAACACCAAAATTCCTCAACAATATAGACCAATCCCACAATAACATTGACAATAAATTACCAAGAGATTAAGTCAAAAGATTCATCAACTAAAACATTTAAAACATCCAAAAATTCCAAATTTCTCTTTGACAGTCCAAACCCAATATACTTCTTCAACCTCTCAACACTCTCAACTCAACACCAAAAACATGACAACAAATTCTCAACCCAAGATAATAATCTTAACCACCTTAGAACCACAACCAACATCAAACTCCAAGGAAACTCATTAACCAACAACCTTAAATCTAACACAACAATTCATAGACTACAACTAACAGTTCCTATACCTGCAACAACAACCAAATTCAAGTACAAATAACCAGAAAAATCAAACAAGAACCCAAGAATTCGAGAGTTACTGTTCACAGTCTCAAACACCCTCAAATCTTCTTCCACCGATCACAATGAGCTGCAACAAGGTTAGGAATACGTTCAGTACTTCCCCAACAACCAAAACCCCCAAAGAATCCGGCCGGAAATCGCCGGAAACCGGACATCAAAGCAAAAATCCATTTTTTTCCATTTCTGCAATTCTCCTCATATCTCCAAAACCAATGCTACCCAAGGTGAAATACTTACATGGCTAGAAGGAGAAGGAAGCGAGGATCACGCCGTGCCCAAGCTTTCGTCCTGGGGTGGCCGGACGGTGACGGAATCGCTGGAGAGAGGGAGAGCTGCGACGGAAGAAAAAAAAGAAAAGGGGGGGGGGGGGGGGGGGTGACTCGGGTTCTACCCGTGCTCTCTCTCTTTTCCTTTTTTTTTTTTTCTGATTCTTTCCCTTTCTCTCTCTTCCATCTATTTTATTCCTTCCTTACTACAAATAGAAGCTCACAAACACAAACCATGCCAAAAATAGAAATTTCTATTTTCGGTCATAACTTTTCCGATATAAATCCAATTTAAACAAACTACGTGTCCACGAACTCGATTTTTCGTATTCTACGACAATCTCAAATAAATTTCCTAATTTACCGAACTAAAGAAAAAGTCAATCCTCGGTCAACCACGGTAAAAAGTAACTAGTAGGTACGGGGCATTACAATCTCCCCTCCTTATAAAAATTTCGTCCTCGAAATTATACCTGTCAAGGAAAAAGATGTGGATACTGTTGCCTCATTTGATCCTCTGGTTCCCAAGTAGCTTCTTCAATCAGGTGATTCCTCCACAATACCTTAACCAAAGGTATAACCTTACTTCGGAGTACTTGCTCACGACGATCAAGGATCTGTACTGGTTCTTCTTCATATGTTAGATCTTCTGCAAGTGTAATGGGTTGAGCTGGTAACACATGTGAAGGATCAGTGATGTACTTGCGAAGCATGGAGACATGGAAAACATCATGTACTTGAGATAGTTGTGGAGGTAAAGCCAAGCGATAAGCGACAAGACCAATTCGTTCCACAATCTCATAGGGACCAATATACCTTGGACTTAGTTTCCCTCGTTTGCCAAACCTTACAACACCCTTCCAAGGAGATAACTTCAGAAATACCCAATCACCAACTTGAAATTCAAGATGCTTCCTGTGTTTATCTGCGTAGCTTTTCTGTCTGCTTTGGGCCGTCTTAAGTCTCTCTCTGATCACTTTAACTTTATCTGTTGCGATTTCAATAATCTCAGGACCAATAAGTTGTCTTTCTCCCACTTCATCCCAACACAAGGGGGTCCTACACTGTTTCCCATACAAGGCTTCGTAGGGAGCCATACCAATACTCGAATGGTAACTGTTGTTATATGCAAACTCCATCAAGGCCAAATGCTTATCCCAACTTCCTTCAAATTGTAGAGAACAAGCCCTCAACATATCTTCCAAAGTCTGTATAGTCCGCTCAGATTGTCCATCAGTTTGAGGATGGAAAGCAGTACTAAATTGTAATTCTGTTCCCATAAATTTGTGAACCTTTCTCCAAAACTTTGATGTGAATCAAGCATCACGATCAGAAACAATGGACTCGGGAACACCATGAAGCTTTACAATTTCGTCCACATACAACTTTGCCAATTTGTCCAAACTAAAGGTTTCCTTAACTGCCAGAAAATGAGCTAATTTGGTGAGTCGATCTACAATCACCCAAATACCATCATTACCATTCTGCGTACGAGGTAACTTATAAATAAAATCCATGGTGAGATGTTCCCATTTCCATTCCGGAATTGGCAAAGGTTGCAACAACCCCGACGGTTTTTGCCTTTCCGCTTTCACTTGTTGGCACACAAGGCATTTAGTCACAAAGGCTGCAATTTCTCTTTTCATATTTGGCCACCAATAGTACTCTTTGAGAGTCCGATACATTTTTGTACTACCAGGATGTAGGGCATACGCGGAGTTATGAGCTTCATCAAGTATTTCTCGTTTAAGTGGTTCGACGTTAGGAACACAAAGTCTCTTTCCAAACATTAATGTTCCATCTCTCCGAATAGAAAACTCAAGTTGCCAACCACCACGAACACCTTCTTTAATCCCTTCAATTCTTGGATCAAGAGGCTGGGTTTCCCGTATTTTATCAATGAATGCTGGTCTCACATGAAAACTAGCCACCAGAGTACCAATCTCATCAACCGATAACTCAACCCCCGTAGACCTCAACTCTGACAATAGGGGTACTCGACTGGCCCTTAAATATGACAAGGTCACGGATGGGTTCCTACTAAGTGCATCCGCCACCACATTCGCTTTACCGGGGTGATACTCAATGGTACAATCATAATCTTCAATCAATTCCATCCATCTTCGTTGTCTTAAATTTAAATTTGGTTGTGTTAACACATACTTGAGGCTCTTATGGTTAGTGAAAATCTGACATCTGGCTCCATACAGATAATGCCTCCACAGCTTAAGAGCAAGTACAATAGCTGCCAACTCTAAATCATGTGTGGAATAATTCAACTCATGTGGCTTCAACTGTCTAGAAGCGTAAGCAATCACATTACCATGCTGCATTAGAACACAGCCTAAGCCTTGTCTAGAGGCATCGCTGTAAATTACATACTCCCCACTATCATCAGGTAAGGATAGAATTGGAGCACTAGTCAGCCGACTCTTAAGTTCTTGAAAGCTCTGCTCACAATTCTCAGACCAAACAAATCTGACACCTTTTCTTGTTAACTTAGTAAGAGGAGCGGCAATTCTAGAAAAGTTTTGCACAAAACGTCGATAGTAACCAGCAAGACCCAAGAAACTACGAATCTCCGTTACATTGGTAGGTCTTTCCCAATTCAACACTGCTTATACTTTTTGCGGATCCACACTAACACCAGCAGCTGTAATGACGTGACCCAAGAATGTCACTTGGTCAAGCCAAAACTCACACTTACTGAATTTAGCATACAATTGGTGTAGCCGTAGAGTCTCCAACACAATATTCAAGTGCTCAGCATGTAACTCCTCACTTTTAGAATAAACCAGTATGTCATCAATGAACACAATCACAAAGTGGTCAAGATACGGGCGAAACACCCTGTTCATGAGATCCATGAAAGCAGCGGGTGCATTAGTCAACCCAAAAGGCATAACAAGGAACTCATAATGACCATAACGTGATCGAAAAGCAATTTTGGCTACATCCTCCTCTTTAATCCGTAACTGATGATAACCAGACCTCAAATCAATCTTTGAGAAAACTCTAGCACCCCTCAACTGGTCAAACAAATCATCAATGCGGGGCAAGGGATATTTATTCCTTATAGTCACCCTGTTTAGTTTCCGGTAATCAATACAAAGCCTCAAAGTACCATCTTTCTTCTTCACAAACAACACAGGTGCACCCCAGGGAGATACACTAGGTAGTATAAATCCCTTATCCGTTAACTCCTGCAACTGTACATACAACTCCTTCAGTTCCGCCGGTGCCATTCTATAAGGTGCTTGAGAGATGGGTGTTGTACCTGGAAGTAAATCAATGGTAAAATCTATCTCTCGCACCGGGGGCAATCCAGGTAATTCTTCTGGAAATACATCAGGATAGTCACCAACAATAGGAATTTGGCTAAGATCCATAACTTCGGCATTTGAATTCACCACATGTGCCAAATAAGCTTGGCAACCCTTACTCAACATCTTCTTAGCAGTTAGAGCTGAGACTATGCAAGATGGGAGAACCTCCCGTTCACCATAAAAGGTGACAACTGGCTTACCCGGACTCCGAAATAATACAGTACTACAAAAGCAATCCACTAAGGCATGATGCATCCGTAGGAAATCCATCCCTAGGATTACATCAAACTCCACTAACTCAAATGGAATCAAGTCCGCCTCTAAGCAAACTCCTTCTACAAACACTCCACAAAAACGATGTACCCATTCAATTCTATGTCTTTCCCCCGATGGTAGAACAACATGCCACTCTCCGAGTAGGAGAGATGGGGGCACATTAGCAAAGAAAGAAAAACTCTTAGACATAAAGGAGTGAGAGGCTCCAGGATCAATCAAAATGAAAGCTGGTTGACCAAAAACAATTAACATACCCATAGTGACGTTCGGTGCAGTGCGACCCTCCTGCTGGGTCATAGCATGAAGACGGGCCTGGGTCACTGGACGCCCTCTCTGTCCACGACCCGGCTGAGTGCTGCTCCTGCCTGACAAACTGCCATGAGAACCCGAACTAGTAGCACCCACAGAGGTCTGACCCATACTCTGACCAGTAGTAGTGAAGACTCCCTGGGTCAACTGAGGGCATTCTCTCCTGTAGTGACCCCACTGGCCACACTGGTAACAAGTCCCCACACCTGCCAGACACGGGCCTGCATGGTGTCTACCACAAGTAGCACACTGGGGAAAGTCTCTCGGAATCGCCTGTCTACCAAAGCCTCCACTGGAACTAGCAGTGTCACCCCTGGACTGTCTCCTACATGTCTGCCCAGGCCTCTTGAAGTGTCCCCTGAAGCGCTGACGAGAGCTAGAATCTGAACTGCTCGGTCTACTGCCTGATGACGATGCAGAACCCGAACTGGAGGCAATTCTCTTAGATGGCCCCTGACTGGGACCGCCAATCTCCAAATGTCGGGAACCGTCCAGATATCTAGCCTCACACCTCATAGCAGCCTCCACTGCTAACTTAAAAGTCGGATAATCGTGAGGCGCCAACCAATCTCGATATACAGGTAGGAGACCATTGATAAACTGATCAACCTTCAACTTTTCTGTCGCCACCAACTCAGGGGCAAACCGAGACAAAGCAATGAAATGCTCCTCATACTGTAACACGGTCATCTCTTCCGTCTGCTTCAACTGCATGAACTCAAATTGGAGACGGTGCTGGGATGCCTGATTATAGTACCGATTTGAGAACTCCGTTTTGAACTCTTTCCAAGTCATGGTGGTTGGGTCAAAACCCATATTCCTGGTACCCTGCCACCAAAGCCATGCATCCCCGTCTAGGAGGTCAATAGCCAAAGGAACCCTCCTAGCAGCTGGACAACGCAAGGATTCAAACACTCTCTCCATGCGGGTAATCCAGTCTCCTGCTACGGACTCTGTAGGAGCACTAGAGAAAGTATACGCCCCATGGCGTCTGGCACGCTCCACAGTATAATCAGTCCTAGGATTGGGGAGAGCCGCTGCAAAACGCTCAAACAACCGCTCCACGGTCCGTAACAACCGACGAGGAACATGCTCATCATCACCCTCACCAGCGGGTGAATGGTTCCTGCCAGCACGAGATCTGCGTCTGGGTCTCATTCCACCTGAAATTCCCATAACTGAGTTACACCAAGATATTTATACCAACAACAACTATCTTACATACTTGATTGGTACGTCAGCACCGAAGAGTATATGATGGGGAACCGCTGCAGTCGGGCCATCACTCAGGAGGTACTGAATACTATCAAGCATGTAAGACAACTATAAGAAGATATCGGCCACAGAATCTAATAACCTAGTGCTCTGATACCAACTGACAGGACCCGACTCAGGAATCACCCCAATTACCTGGATACGAGCCTGCGAGGCCCACATTAAGCGAAATCCTACCGAAAATTCGGCAGAACCTCCCCTAAATATGGGCTACCCAAAATTTCACAAACCTGGACATGCTTTCAACTATAACTTCTACTCAACTTACTATATCAAATTTACAATCCAAGCACATATATTACATCTGGAAAGTTCAAATCCCAACATAATCCTCCGTAAGCGACAACATCCATCAAACTTAAAAGAAAAGGTTTATCAGAGCAACACTAAACTAAGCCGATATCATACAAGGTAGGTTAAGTAATAACCTACGGACAAAAACGGAAGCCCTGATTTCCAAGGTCCTTTAAGCCTGGATGCGATCTCTGCTAATCTGAAATCTAGGCATTTGAAAACGAAGGGCCCAGGGGAAACATATAAAATCCATTAGAGTGAGTGGACAAAACCGAAACAAGAATCAAATAATTTATGGTATGCTTTCCCATTTCTCTTTCCAACAAAACAAACATGCAGCTAGACTTCATAAAAGTTTCCAATTCACTCTTTTTCCAAGAAACTCTTTCGATGACTAGGAAGGACTGCTTCCTAGGCATCTCATGCCATCGGGGAGGGACTGCCACCCGATGACGCACCGGAAGGGACTGCCAACCGGAATAGGAGGCGGTGATTAGTTGGGACTGCCAACTAGTCACAGGTAGTAGACGGGACTGCCGACTAACTATCTCAAGTCATCTGGAAGGGACTGCCAACCAGATGACGCATCGGATGGGACTGCCAACCAAGCTGTAGTCTGGACGGGACTGCCGACCAGACTATTACCTAGAAGGGACTGCCAACTAGGTAAGATACGCATGCGCCAAAACTGGCCTCCTAGTCAACTGTTTCCTTTTTAAATCCTTTATTTTCCACAAATCACATTTTCTCAAAATAATAAATCAACTGAAAACTTATTTCCATGCTGCATGCATTATTTAAAAAAAAAATGAAAGTCCACTCACAAGTGAGTCCCGCAGCTAACCCTGCTGCCTGCCTGTGTCCTCCTCGCTCGAGGGCTCAGTATGTCCTGTCACAATTGAATAGGATATAATTAACCATATAATGAAATACTCTCAAAAACAACTCATTCCCCTCGGAATAAGCATCCGTTATTCACAAATTGTCATAAAACTCCCATCCTTTAATTTGGGATTAAATTCTATCATTCCTTTACAACCTCGATGCCCTCTAACTCATAACCACTCAATCGATTCTTAAATCGATTCCTTAACCATTCCATGACCTCGCTTAATCTAAACCTTCACAAAGACCGTTCGATAACTTAACAAATTTTTAATTCACTGCCTTCAACACAATTTACCACCAATTTATAATATAAATCCTTTTCCAACAATTCCACATTCTTTCTTAATTTTTCTCGTTTGCAAAAATCACAATTTCAACTCTAACAATCTCAAATTCTCTCTAAATTTTCTTTTCCAAACCACAATTTCAACACCAAAATTCCTCAACAATATAGACCAATCCCACAATAACATTGACAATAAATTACCAAGAGATTAAGTCAAAAGATTCATCAACTAAAACATTTAAAACATCCAAAAATTCCAAATTTCTCTTTGACATTCCAAACCCAATATACTTCTTCAACCTCTCAACACTCTCAACTCAACACCAAAAACATGACAACAAATTCTCAACCCAAGATAATAATCTTAACCACCTTAGAACCACAACCAACATCAAACTCCAAGGAAACTCATTAACCAACAACCTTAAATCTAACACAACAATTTATAGACTACAACTAACAGTTCCTATACCTGCAACAACAACCAAATTCAAGTAGAAATAACCAGAAAAATCAAACAAGAACCCAAGAATTCGAGAGTTACTGTTCACAATACTGTTCACAGTCTCAAACACCCTCAAATCTTCTTCCACCGATCAAAATGAGCTGCAACAAGGTTAGGAATACGTTCAGTACTTCCCCAACAACCAAAACCCCCAAATAATCCGGCCGGAAATAGCCGGAAACCGGACATCAAAGCAAAAATCCATTTTTTTCCATTTCTGCAATTCTCCTCATATCTCCAAAACCAAAGCTACCCAAGGTGAAATACTTACATGGCTAGAAGGAGAACGAAGCGAGGATCACGCCGTGCCCAAGCTTTTGTCCTGGGGTGGCAGGACGGCGACGGAATCGCCAGAGAGAGGGAGAGCAGCGACGGAAGAAAAAAAAGAAGGGGGGGGGGTGACTCGGGTTCTACCCGTGCTCTCTCTCTTTCCCTTTTTTTTTTTTTTTTTTTTTTTTTTCTGATTCTTTCCCTTTCTCTCTCTTCCATCTATTTTATTCCTTCCTTACTACAAATAGAAGCTCACAAACACAAACCATGCCAAAAATAGAAATTTCTATTTTTGGTCATAACTTTTCCGATATAAATCCAATTTAAACAAACTACGTGTCCACGAACTCGATTTTTCATATTCTACGACAATCTCAAATAAATTTCCTAATTTACCGAACTAAAGAAAAAGTCAATCCTCGGTCAACCACGGTAAAAAGTAACTAGTAGGTACGGGGCATTACAATCTATACACTAGTACCTAAAAACTGAACGGTCGAGATTTAGATATGCGACCGAATAGTGACCCAAAACTCGAACTTCACACGTTAATTTCAAAGCGGAGCTCCATTCTGGATATGATCTGTATATACACACACACACACACACACACACACATAGTTAGATACCTTAATCATCATCAATTTGGCTGAAAATTTGCATAGATGATCTATACACTGGTATCTAAAAACAGAACGGTCGAGATGTGGATATGCGACCGAAAAGTGACCCAAAAATCAAACTTCACACGTTAATTTCAAAGCGGAGCTCCACTCTGGATAGGATATGTGTGTGTGTGTGTGTGTGTGTGTGCATGTATATATATATAGTCTCTTTGGCTCAGTTAAACTATTCTCAAATACAGCATACTATAAAGCAAATAGTATAGCAAATCTTTTAGCACATGTTAAATAAAACATTGAGACATCTAGTAATTTTATGAGAAATATGTTTTGAACTACTATATATATATATTTGAGGCATATACGCGTGCTAGCAGTAGTTCGAAGTATGACCACACATGAGGTGTATCGAAGAATGTAATGCTCCATAGGGAAAATAACTTTTATGTTACAATATAAGTCAGTAATTCATTACTAATCAATGCATTATGAGACTTTAGTACATTTAGTGTTATGTATTTTATAATGTTTAACGAAAAAATAATTGGTAAGGCACGCATAATCCTGATATCTTTCAACACTCCCCCTTATGCCGTCCAAACGTGATGTCATCGTGACACCATGGGGCTTCAAACGTTGTCTCGTTAAAAACCTTGCTTGAGTAATGAAAACCCTGTGGGACAAAAACAACATCGAGGAGGAGAAAAAAAGTGCAACACGCCCTTCACTCTTCCAGATCAAACATGCATGTAGACATCCTATCTCCCCCTAATGTCGAGATCTCCTCCTGATTGCTACAATAGTGGGAGTTTGGATAATTTCCTCATTCCCATGCTCTTTACATGTTTCTCGAAGGTGGATTTAGGTAACAACTTAGCGAATATGCCAGCTACATTAGCCTCTTATCGGATTTGATTCACTTCAATCTAAGAAGTGTTTGTTGTTGCTGATTATAAAAGAACTTAGGCGATATATGCTTGGCGTTGTCGCCCTTGATGAAACCTTGCTTCATTTGTTCAATGGAAGCTGCATTATCATGATGAATGCACGTAGGTTCCCTTTGTAGTAGACTTCAAACCACATGTTCTTCGAATGTGTGAAACTATGGACCTTAACCATATGCATTCATGAACTGCTTCATGTAGAGCAATAATCTCTGCATGATTCGAAGAAGTAGCGACAAGGGTCTATTTTGTAGACCTCTAAGATATCACGGTGTTTCCTATGGCAAAGCCATAACTAGTTTGGGAACGACTTTTTTGCGGGTCAGAGAGACACCCTACATCAGCAAAAAGCCATCAAAACAGCACCAATGTTTTGATGGAGGGAGGCAGGACGCCAGCCACCCTCGGTGGTGGTGGCATTTCCGTGTACGACAGTAAGGACGGCGGCCTTCAGGCCAATGGAGTCTGATGCCATTCTTTTGTCCTTTCTTTTTTCTTTGTAAGAATAGAACAGGCCCATCTATCATACCTTTTAAGTATCAAAAGATTGTCTTTACACCCGTCCAATGACATCGCGTTGGCACAGGGTTATGTAACCAACAAGTTCACAACGAATGAGGTGTCCGGTCTTATATTGTGCTAAGTACAATAATGCGCCTATTGTACTCAGGTAAGCACTTTTGCTATTATCACGTCTTCGTCATCATCCATGGGATGAAACGGATCCCTCTTAGGGTCAAGACTATAGGCGACCATGGGAGTGCTTATAGGCTTGACTTTATCAAAATTCCTAAGCATCCATTGTGTTAGCAAGATTCAAGTTCTAAACGGAGACAAAATCGTGTTCTCCCAAGGCTTTTCATCTCAAACTCGGATTTCAGGTGTACACCGGTTTCCTTTAACTCATCAAGGGTTCCATTTATGTTCATCAACATAAACTGCGACAATTCCAAATCTAGAACTTGTCATGGAAACACGCAAGTCACTTTAGTGAGCGTTGCATCCTCATTGGAAACGCGCTTCGTGGTCTAGAGGTACTTGATTTGGGTAAATGAAGTTCATCAGGGATCTTCATGATTATTTTCATATCTAGATCCACATAAAGATACGTAATGACCACATTCGTAAACTGCATGTTCACTTATTCGGAAACTACCAAACTGAAAAGGTAGTGGCCGGAGTGCAATGATATCCATTACGAGAGAATATGTTTCTCCGTAGTCGATTCTAGGGTGTTGTGAGAAGCCGTGCGCCATGATGTGAGTCTATAATAATTTCATTTTTCTCATCACACTTTCTAACGAGGACCCATCTATGTCAACAGGTTTTACATTAGGAGGTGTCGGCATCTCAGGCCCGAAATATTTCATCTTCGTTAGTGAATCCAATTCAACCTGGATTGCATCTTTCCATTTAGGCCAATTTTCTCTATGTTGGCATTCTTCAATAGAGCAAGGTTCGATATCATTGGTCTCAATAATCCCACATCTTTATGTACACTATTGTAGTTTGTAGAGATCTCTATATTTTCAGGAATTGGTTCTTACATTGAGGCGTCCCCCAACGATGTCTCTTGGACATAACCACAATCCAGGATATTCTCATGAGACGGATTTTGAGTATCAATGATCAATGGATTAGGTTGTGCCAAACTCGCTCTCTTCCTAGGGTGAGAATCCATCGAACCTGTGGGTCTCCTACCCTCTCTAGCAGAACCCACGGCCTATGATGCCATTATGCCACCTTGTGGCGCCACCATGCCACCACCCATGGCAGCGGCACCGTGTCTAGCTCCTCTAGGTGGCACCATGTTCTCTTTAGGGGACATCAATTCTTGTAGGCATGTTTACAGCAGGTATAAGCACACAAGTGCGTAGGAGCTTGCGAGGGCAAGCAAGGCTAATGGGTTAGTGAGGCTAATCGGGTGAGGCTAGCAGAGTGAGACGTGGGGGCGTGCAGGGACAGCGAGGCTAACCAGGATGAGGCAGGGTAATGGCAAGGCTAACGGTGGAGGATTTTCTTGGTTTTGGCTTTTGATTTTAGGATTTGGCCTCGTGCTGATAACGTATTTGAGGAAAAGAGAATTGGGAAAATAATTTTGTCTTCATTGATAATAGAAGCCCCTATATATAGACAACATAATCTTTGAGTACAAGGAATCCTATTCTAATTAGAACAAGGAATCTAGAACAGTCTTCTCCTATTACAACAATAGAAAGTAATCCTAATATTTAGTAAGGCACACATAATCCTGATATCCTTCAACACATAACATATTATTTGCAATTATACTTGTGGCCAGTTCAATTCAACTCAAAAGGCCCAATAGATCAGGATTTTTCATTTTTATATTTGCATCTTTATAGGGTTCCCTTTTCAGAACATGCAACACAACTGATATCACACCAGAGATTGTCAAACCATTCCTGGATACTTTCCTGTATTGCAGGTAACTTCTCTTAATTTTCTGCTTCAATTTGTCTTCTAGATATATGAATTTCTGCATTTGGTGTTCTTAGAATTTAAACCAATAAATATTGAAAATACATGTTAATAAAATAAATCATTAGATCCAAAACTGAAAATCCAATTGAATACAAATTATATTCTTTTTTTTAGAAAATTTTTGATGATTCCCAGAATAATTTCATTAATTGATCCTTGAATTATAGCCTACGTTGCCCTTTGATATATGGTGTCCTACTGTTTGGATGAAAGAAATCACTAGATAAAAACGTTAGGGTTAAATACTATTTACTACCTTGTGGTTTGTGTCCAAAATCAATTCAGTTCCTGGACTTTTAATTTCATCAAAAACACCCTCAAACTATCATTTCTCATCCGATAGATCACTCCGTCATGATTCCGTTAAATGGAGCCGTTAAGCAGCTGACGTGGGCATGCCAACTAAGCACAAGTGGGGCTCACATAAAAGGCAAAAATTTCAAAATTCCAAAACAAAATTTCAGAAAAATAGCAAATTGTTAAAGTAAAATTGAGATTGGAATTGGTCTACTCATTTCATTTCATAGTCCCTTTATATAGGGATAGAATTACAATGGAAATATCGATTACATTAGTGATACTAAATGCTGATTGATCCGTAATTGCGCTGATTGATGGTAATCACTGATTCCTTGATTCCCTCTCCGTCAGTTGCTTTGACGAAGGCACACAATATGTTTTTCCTTTAACACTCCCCCTTGTGCCAAGTTAAAGACGAAATGGTGCATGAGTTGTTGCCTCACTAAAAACCTTGCCAAGTAATAATAAAAACCCTGTGGGACAAAAAATACACCTTGGTCGAAGGAAAAGAGCACAATGCACCTTCTACATTTGAGGCTGACATGTGTGTGTTAGACTCCCCTGATACTTGCATTAATCAAGGGAGTTTGAAAAGACTTCGCATTCCTATGTTTTTCACATGTTTCTCAAATGTGGCCTTGGGCAATAATTTGGTGAACAAATCTGCCACATTCTCCTCATACCTTACTTGATTCACTTGAATCTTGAGGAGAGCCTATTGTTGCTGATTGTAGAACAACTTTGGCGATATGTGTTTTGTGTTATCACCCTTAATATAACCTAGCTTCACCTGTTCGATGCAAGTTGCATTGTGTTCATAAATCCAAGTAGGCTCTTCAGTGGTAGAACTCAAACCACTAGTCCCTCGAATATGTGCAACGATAGTTCTTAACCATACACACTCACGAACAGCCTCATGTAGAGCAATGATCTCTGAGTGGTTCGAGGAGGCAGCCATAAGGGTTTGCTTGGTTGATCTCCAAGATATCGCCGTGTTCCCATTGGTAAATACATAACCAGTTTGGGAACGATCTTTATGTGGGTCAGAGACGTATCCAGCATCAGCAAAACCGACCAAAACGTCATTTGGCGTTTTAGTGTAGTGAGTGGCGGTTTCGCCATCAACATTTCCTTTAGGGATTGCAGTTCCATCTGCGGTCCCTCTTGTCTCTTTGTAGGGAAAGAACAGTCACAAGTCAAAGGTTCCTTTTAGGTATCGTAAATGTTCTTGATACCATTCCAATGAGCTAAATCTAGCTAACAAGTTCACTGAGAATGCAATGTCTGGTCGAGTACATTGGGCTAAATACAATAATGCGCCTATTGCACTTAGATAGGGAATTTCAGCTCCCAACACCTCTTCGTCATCTTCCTTTGGATGAAATGGATCTTTCTTTGCATCCAAGCTTCGACCGATCATGGGAGTGCTAGCAGGATGCGCTTTGTCCATGTTAAATTGCCTGACTTTTGGACATACGCAGACTGGTGGATTAGTATTCCACAAACTCGGTGTTCTAGTTCAAGGCCTAGACAGAATCGAGTTTTCCCAAGATCATTCATCTCAAATTCAGATTTCAAATAGCTCGTGGTTTCTCTTATTTCATCAAGAGTACCTATTATGTTCATATCATCGACATATACTGCTACAATTGCAAATCCGGAACTTGTTTTCTTTATGAATACGTATGGGCATAATTCATCATTCTTATATCCCTTCCCAATCAAGTAGTTACTTAGACAGGTATACCACATCCACCCGGATTGTTTCAATCAGTAAAGTGAGCGTTTCAACCTAATTGCAAACGTACTCCGTGGTTTAGAGTCACATGACTTGGGTAATGTAAGGCCATCAAGCACTTACATATATATTTCTGAATCTAGATCCCCATAGAGATATGCAGTAACCACATCCACGAGCTGCATTTCCAGTCCTTCGGAAACTACTAAGCTAACTAAGTAGCGGAACGTTATAACGTCCATTACGGGAGAGTATGTCTCCTCGTAGTCAATTACAGGGCGTTGTGAGAAACTTTGTGCCATAAGGCGAGCCTTGTACCTCAGGACTTCATTCTTCTTATTACGCTTTTTGACAAAGACTCATTTATGTGCTACAGGCTTTACACTTGGTGGGGTTAGCACTGCCAGACCAAATACCTGTCTCTTTGTCAGAGAATCTAATTCTGCCTGGATTGTTTCATTCCATTTAGGCCAATTTACTCATTGTTCACATTTTGCAACATATCGTGGTTCGATATCATCGTGCTCTATGATTCCTTGAGCAACAGTATATATCATAAATGTGTATGGAAGATCTTTCTATCAACTCATAAGCACTCTCATAATCCTCTGAGATTTCTTTGTTCTCTGAAATCATTTTTAACATCAGAGCGTCCTCCAGTATTGATTCATAGACATAACTATAATCAGAGACAATCTCATGAGAAGGATTCTATACATTGATGATTGGTTTGTGCCTTACTCACCCTCTTCTTCCTTGGGTGAGTGTCAATCGAACCAAGTTGCCTCCCCCTCTTCCTTTGGGGAGCCACGGCCTCAACCACACCTCCACTAAGTGTGGTTGCAGTGCCTCTATTTGCGGCACCGTGCCCCTTGTTGGAGACTTCTAACCTTACAGGCACATTTGCAGCTGGTATATGTGATCTCATCACTTTTGCGATATCAGTAAACGCATCAGGCATCGAATTTGCTACGTTCTAAAGATCAATTATTATTTTCACTTCACTTTCACTTTGTGAAGTGCGGGGATCAAAATGAGACAGAGTGGGGACAAACCACGACAATTCCTGTCGTTCCCTTGGAAAATTCTGTTTCCTATCTCCCTCTAACGACGGGAAGACTGTCTCATCAAAGTGACAATCCCCAAATCTAGCGGTAAAGAGATCGCCTGTCAAGGGTTTCCAAATAGCGGATAATTTTTGGGGATTCGTATCCAATATAAATACTTAATCGTCTCTGAGGACCCATTTTGGTGTGCTGTGGGGGCGCAATAGGCACATATACTGCGTAACCAAATATGCGTAAGTATGAAATGTCAGGCTCATATCCAGTTACCAACTGGTACGCAAAAAATAGTTGGCTAGCAGTGGGTCTGAAACGAGTAAGTAAAGCTGCGTGCAATATTGCATAACCAAAGGCAGATATAGGCAGGTTGGTGTGCATAACCAATGCCCTAGCCACCATCTGTAGGTCTTTGATGGTGGCTTCTGCGAGACCATTTTGTGTATGCACATGGGGAACATGATGCTCTACATCGATCCCGATAGACATGCAATAATCATCAAATGCTTTTGATGTAAACTCTCCAGCGTTATCAAGCCTTATAGACTTGATAGGGTGATCAGGGTGGTGAGCCCTTAAACGTATAATCTGTACTAGGAGTTTTGCAAATGCAGCATTTCTTGTGGACAATAAAGCGACATGTGACCAGTGTGTCGAAGCATCCACCAGAACCATAAAGTACTTGAATGGTCCGCATTCTGGATGGATAGGTCCACAGATATGTCCTTGTATCCTTTGTAAGAATGAAATGATTTATGTTAAATTTTTAGCATAGGGAGATCTCGATCCTGTTTTTGCTAAAGAGCAGGCTTTACGAAACGAGTGATGTGCTTTTGAAATAGTCAATGAGGCATAATGGGAGGGAGGTAGTGCTTCTGGTACTTCAAAAGGCAATGGCTGCATTTGAGTAGTACTAGGACCGACACCTTGCAGTGTGGCGGACTTTTCTCCCATTTTATGTTTCACTCGAAAGAAGAGATGTCCATATGAGTTCTTTAATGCCAAAGCATGTATGAGTCAGTGTCCCACATTTCATTATTGGTGACAGCATAGGATTCAATTATCCAAATCGTAGTGAGGTACAGTCCACTAGGTTGACTCATAAGTTTCTCTAAAATGTGTTTCCTTCCACATTCATTAGAGTTAATATCAAGGTATTCAGTTCCATTCTCACAGTCACAGTGTGTTTCTACTGGATAACCGTTGGCACAAATATCTTTGAAAATTAACAAAGTTCGATTAGCTCTTGGTCCATACAGAGCATATCTCATTTTCTTTTATTATTTTATTTTTGAGCATGCCATATATATCTATATATATTTTGTTATATATTATTTATGAAATTTTGAGCATGTTTTTATTTTATTTACGCTTATATAAATTATGTCTACGCATGCTTTGTATTATGCTATTGTTTACATTTTATTTTATGCATGATATATTCTTGCTATTATTATGTGTAGTATATAATTTGTTGTATATTTATAAGTGTTTTTCTTAGCTATTTGCTCTGAGCATGCTGATAACGTGTTAAAGTAAAATTGAGATTGGAATTGGAATTGGTCTACTCATTTCATTTCATAGTCCCCTTTATATAGGGATAGAATTACGACGGAAATATCGATTACATTAATGATACTAAATGCTGATTGATCCGTAATTACGCTGATTGATGGTAATCACTGATTCCTTGATTCCCTCTCCGTCAGTTGCTTTGACGAAGGCACACAATATGTTTTTCCTTTAACACAAATTTATTTCTCTCTCTCACTCTCTCCTCAATTCATCTTCCTCTTCAATATCTTCTTACTTCTTCACCTTCATCTGCAATGCACAAAATCTACAATTTTCATTGAATCCATGGAACCTGAAACAATGATTCCGCACGAAAACAATAAAACAGAGACAGATCCCAAAGTGATTTGATGATTCGATGAAAGTATTAATCGATGATTCAACCTGAAGCAATGATTCAACATGAAAACAATAAAATAATTAAAGTATTAATCTATGATTCGATGCCAATCCGTCGGCAACTCGATATCTTTATAATCATCGATGAGTTTTTGGGGGTTTTTTGGATTCATTGGTATGTTCACATTTAGGATTTTTTTTTCTTTCCCATCAGATCTGTTCTCATGGTCTCCTTTGCTTAAAGATCAAAGTGAACCAGGCGCCGCCGCCGGTGATAAGGGTTTTCGAAGACGAAAACGGCGTGTCATCTCCGAACGGCAGGGTGTCGAGCCTGAGAGAGAAATCGGAGCGAGAGAGGTGACAAGAACAAGGCGGGAGGACTTTGTGCTCGCTCGGTGGAAGCAATAACGAAGACTGTAATGGCGGAGGAATTAGATACATATCCACAATCCCCACAGTCACAGCTCTAAGTAAATATCTCTTGAACTCTTATCAATGTTCTCAGAAATATTTCAAATTGTCGAAGGGAGGGGTTGACTTGGCTAACGCCCTCATATATATATACTGATTCTTGATAGTGGAGGAAGATTTTGGTTTGGGTACAGCTTGGGTTATGAATTTGTCTCACCATGACTTGGCTTGGGTTATGATTCTTGAGAGAATTCTTCTGCTATGTGTCTTCAAAATATAAAGAATTAAGAAGATATTGCAGAGGAAGATGAGAGAGAAACCGAGAAATAAATTTGTTATTTTTCTGAAATTTTGGAAGTTTTGCCTTTCATGTGGGACCTACTTGTGATCAGTTGAAATGCCACGTCAGCTGATTAACAGCTTCATTTGACGGAATCATGACGGAGTGATCTATCGAATGAGAAATCATAGTCTGAGGGTGTTTTTGATGAAATTAAAAGTCCAGAAACTGAATTGATTTTGGACTCAAATTACAAAGTAGTACACAGTATTTAGCCTAAAACGTTAATTACTTGATCATGAAAATCAAAGGACTTTTTACTCTTGGAATATATCACATGAAAAATCTGGGTTAACTTCTTTGTAACTCGCACTTTTTTTCCTTCTTCTGAAAATCTCATTGATATTAGGAAAATGCAGTTTGATCTTTAATCCTATATCTAGAAACTAACATAACAAGAACTTTTCACACTTTCAGAGACAAAAGTTTGCACTGGAAACAAAGAGGAAAGATTACGTTTTTAATCTCCTTCACCTGTTTTGTTATTTAGTAAATGATCCTATTTATGGATTTCAGTAGAAAATACTGGATTTATGATTTATTTTTATTTTTATTTTAGACAGTCCAACACTCATATAAGAAGCTCATACAAGTAAGAGGTTGTTATAATCAGATTTAGTTACCAACTTTGCTCATCCTATGACAGTCACTTTATCATTATCTGATCAACTCTGTTTCTAAGAATACTCTTTTTTCAAACAGATGTTAAAAAGCTTCACATCTAAGGCATTGACAATTTCCAGCTTGCACAGCATTAGTTCTGTCACCTATGGGGCCAGAACTTGATCAGGTATTAGCTTTTGTTCTTATTCTACGTTCCTGATTGATTGCTATGTACTTTTGGTTGTTTGATTTCAGAACATTAGTGTTTTGTGATTGAGTTTAGCGATTTACTTGATGTTCTGTGAATAAGCATTTTCTGTTCATTACTTTTATTAATCAGTTTGCCATTTCCTTCGATCTACAAACACATAAGTGAAACAAACTTTTACATGCTGAATTGTGTCACAGCCTACTCAAATTCCAAATCAAAATCCTTATCAATCACTTGCTATACTACTTCAACATCTGTTGGCTACCACTCTCTTTCTACATGCTACTGATCTATATCAAAAATTGTGTCGCAGCCTACTCAAATTAAACACTATATATCTGATGTGTGTATATGTTCTAGCTGTACTGAGTATCCACTTTCAACAATCAAATTAAAAATTTAGGATTCACGGTTAAGGGTTTGTACAAAAACTTCTCAACTGCATAAAACTTTTTGATGATTTAATATCGAGATCTCTTCTATTGTCCAAAATAATGATAAGCTTTTACTTTATATTTTAAAAACATAGATAGCATGCATAAGTGACATTTACGGTTTACAGTGCAGTATCTCATGATCTGAAACTTGATCTGGCTTCAACAATCGTTTAGCACTGTCATAACTCCGGTTGTACTTTAGCTGGGTAGTATAGGTCAACCAATTGTAGTATCAAGCTATTGGTTGACTTATACTACACACATAAAATTACAATCAAGAACCGAGCCATCCAAGTCAGCTAGCAAAATTTTGGTGCAATCTTTGAAATTGGTCTGAAGAAAAAAATACTGCAATTGATTGGCTTATACTACATAGGTAAAGTTAGAATCTCTGCGAATGTGATGTAATGGTTCTCTTTATTTAAGAAAAGAAAATTAAATTAATTATAGTTACTGTATTAACTGAATTTCAATTGTCAGATCGTGGAACAAGCCATTATTCCAGAGAAAACAACAGTTGTGGCTCAGTTTCTTGATTTCAAACGTAGGAACAAGATAATCGTTCATCATATATGTCTACCTATGTGTAAGATATCTGCCCTCATTTCATTTCTTATCAACTGAAACTAGCTTGCTTAACTGAAATTTGATAGTATTAGGCCTTACTGTTGTGTACGTTTGTAAAGCCACAATTATTTAGCATATTGATTAAGCCCTACTACCTTCCTGTCTATCACAAGTTTTCATTAAATGGTCTTATTACTCGATCTCCATCATTACCAGATTACATAAGCATCGCTGAATTTTCATAGGATTAAGCCTAACTGCCTTATTATACATCTTTCATAAGTTTTCATTAAATGGTGTTATCACTGTGATCATTAGAAGATTGCATAAAGAAGTCCATCATACTTGCCAAATAAATTTTTGATATAGATCAGTAGCATGTAGAAAAGAGTGGTAGTTCTAATGAAAGTTGGCTACCTTAGATTTAATTGATTGACATTAGAAACTATGAGTAAATGTAAATTTTCAGAAATTCATGGTTTCCATTATAATCCAAATACACATCATCAGCTTGGATCCTGAAGAACCAAAAACAAACGGCCTCAAAATGTTGTGTGTTGCTTTCATAAAGGGTGCTTTTTCTGCTCCATTGAATTTGCTTTAATCTTCCCTTTTTTTTTCTTTTTTTTCCTTCTCCTTTTTCTGAATAATTATGCTATTGGTTCATCACAGCCTTAACCAACCATTCCGAAGTTCATTCAGCACAAACTGGAAGAAAAAATGAAGGAAAGAAATGAAAACATTGGAGAAAATGATCTTCTTGGATGATGCAAAATAATATGCTAACTCCAATACAAAAACAGCATCACAGGTAAGATTCATAGCAACTTTGAATCCAACTGTTATATATATTCATTTCCAAGGGTCACCACGATATTCATATCGGTAAGTTTGATTCTATTTTAAGAAACACAACTATCTTCCTTTAACTTGCTTTTCTGAAAACAATAGTGGCATTTTCTTCAGTAAACCTTTTCAACCTTTATTGCCTTTTTAGGCTATTTTCTTAACATTTGAATTAAAACCAAAACTGAAAACCCATATTTGAGCTTTGACAATAGTTTGATTAGTTTCATTGCTGTATCATTTCAACTATCATCTTGTTGCGCTAGAAATCAGCATTTAAAATAGTTAATCAATGTACTGATTCGAGATATTCTTCTGTTGTCATTATACCCAAGTTGGATGATCATCACAAAAGAAAGTTGGCCAACTTATTGAAAGAAACAGACATAATTCAATAAGTATAGACAAAAAACAGGTACATACCGTTTTCTCCATTGCTTTTAGTTTTTTAAATCTATCAATATAAAAAGGAATTCAAGGATCAATACATTGCAGAAAAACATCAACTGCATTCAAGAAAACTTCTTAAATATGAATTGTCGAATTTGATGATCAACTATTTTAACAATGTTATTTGTTTTTGGTTCTACAGATATCGGGAACAGTGTGTTATCAAAATCTTCAAGTATTTCAAATCCAAGTACAAATGTTTACTTGATGTTCTTAATGGAATTTAAAAAATGATGCTGGGTATTATCGAATGAGTTTGTTCACAACATTTTCATTTTATTGTTCATTTGTACATGAGTTGACATTATTACATTGTTAGGTTGCAGAAGGGGTAAATTCACAAGTTATTCTTGGTCAGTTTATTCATGTCTCAAACTGAACTAATGGTATGAGTTGCTAAGAGTTGCGTGATTTGATAATTATTTTGGGTGAAGCTTGATACTTTGATAGGGTGAAGCCTGATACTTGGATAAGGCTACATGATTTTATGCTTTTTTGATAATTGATGGGGTTAATTAAATGGCTTCAAACAGTTTGCTTTTAATGCTGTCTTCATGTTCAAGTCAATTACCTCTGTAATTTACACAATTTGACACTAATAAACTCTTTTCTACATCAATATGTATTGCTAATGGGGAATTGACGGTACAGTTTTTACTTATAATGATTGTGATCGAGATGATAAGCTTGCATGTAGATATGGCATTTAAGCAGATGTCAGGACTCATGATACTAATGGTCATGTTTCTATTGTAATCATCACTGTGTGAAAAGATAATTAAGTTTTAGTTGTGATTTAACTAAATCTCATGAGAAAGCCATGTACTTATGTTTCCAACTAGGTCTAATGGCCCAATTGAGTCAATATATTAAGGTTATCTTATATGTAACCTTTCTAGGCTCTACTAGATTCATCTTTGAATTAAGCTGAATTGTTTCTAGCCTCATTGTGAATATTATTATGGTAACACTGATTGCAACAGAGTAATTGAAAAAGTATACCATCATGTAATTTCAGTTCGTTTTTGAATTGTTCCAAAAAGTATACCATAATTTCAATTACTCCAATTGGAGTAATACTCTGTTTCTAGGCTCTACTGATGGCTCGTTGTGATCTTGCTTTTGAAGTTCATTCAGCTTTTCTGTTGTTTAGAAAAAAAAATAAAAAATCCTCTGAGTTTGATGAGTTTTTTCTTCTTCATCTTCTTACTCGCTTACTCTGCTTTGCACGAGCTGATCGTTCATGTGTATGGGGCTTATTAGTTCTTAATTCAACATGTCTTATTAAGTTTTAAGGGACAATCTGTTTCCTCAAACTAGCATGAGTGCATGACCGATTAAAAAGTAAAATCTACATCTTAAATTTGAAACTTCTATCAGTATCTACATCTTCTTCCTTCAGTTGACACCTATATATATAGTTATTTGATCTATAACTTCTTATGTCATACTGAGATTTGGTATATTAGTGAGAGATTCTATCTTTGTGAAGGACAGTATTATTGACCTGCATGTAGTTATTGTTTTACAGTACTAATTTTTTGTCTAGGAATCAGTGTGTTTTATTCTTCCTTCTGTGTTGGTTTAGAGTGCAAGTTTGGAGAAATGTTTTTGAATTGCTTCGAGGTATAGAAATGATGCGATAACTCATGAAAGCTATGTACGATTCCAAAGCAACTTTTCAACTGTATAAAAATCTCAAGTTGTTTCAAATTTGGAAAAACTACAAACTTCCTTCTACCATGAAATTACAGTAGAGATTGGAAGTTATTGTGAAATGGTTTTTTTTATTTTTCCGCTGCGTTTACTTTGCACCTGAAGGGATTCTTTACATTTTATACTATGCAGGGCAAGCATTATCCTGGAAATTGTGTTGATCGTTATGGCTGGAAGATTCAAGGGCGATAGGGTTTTCTTTTTGAAGCATCATTCTTCTTGGTTGCTTTTGGTCACTGTGAATTTTGGTTTTTCTTAACTGAGTGAGAAATTGTTTTTACTTTTGGTTACCAAGTAGTGCCTTTTGATCAATGTACATGTAGGTTGCTATGTTTGAGTGTCATTGTGCATGTATAATGTATGTAATGTTTGCAAATTTACTATATACTAATTCTCAAGTCACTGTTCATCGGCTTATGAACAGTGACGGCTCCAGCCGAGCCGGTGCTGGCTGAAAAGACGACGTTGTCCTTACTTCATCTTTCTTGCCCGACACCTGTATATCATTTCAAACTTCAAAGTTTTAGTGTCTTTGTTCTTCGCTTCACACAGTGTGTGTATCTTTTGCTTTGACACCTGGGGTCCTGCTCAGTGGTATCGTGTCTATGATACCTCACTCCACCGAGAGGTAAATAGACAGAGGGCTTCAGTTTGAGAGAGAAATAGCGTGAGAGAAAGAGAGAGAGCTGCAGGCTGCGTTATATCTATCTAGGGATAGAGAGAGAGAGAGTTTGAGACTGAAGAAGAGGGAGATGGGAAGAAGTTGATGGTCGATTGGAACAGAAATTGAGTGAACTGATCATCCCAGGTATCCTACGATGGGTTTGAATTTGTTTGATTTACTTTTTTTGTTGGTCTGTCATTTTTTCCATGAATATACGGTGATGGGTTTGAATTTGTTTGAGCTCCAGTTTGTTGTTCCTGTTCAGAACTAATCTAAGTAGTTTTCAATTAACCTGGGTTTGGATTTTGTGGTTTTCTTTTCAGCAAAAGTAAGAGAAGAGTTGGGTACCATTATTTTTTGTGACAACAGTTCAGCAATTAAATAATGGTTGGAAGCTGCTGCTTTCTCCCGACCTCAGGCCCAGTGGGGGTTCTGATACCACTGATAGAAAATAGCTTTTACAGAAAGTAGTAAACAAGAAGAGGATTTTCTGGAATTCGAAAGTGCCTTTATTGACTAATCAGCATGGTTTAAATAGTAAACCTACAACCAACTCTACGAAAAGAAAGCAACAGCTAGTCTACTACAGTATGACTAGTCTACTCAACTGATAACAACAACTAAACTATGTCTCCTAATCTTTAGGGATATTCCTAAAGAATTGGTCTTCCTAAAGACTTGGTCATCACAAACCAGATTAGGATTTCCACAATTATTCAAATAAAACAAACTCTTTCACTTGGTAGGATTTGGATGTTCTTCAGTTATACGGTGGCTTCCTTAATTTCATGGATTTGTTTTGTGATTTTTGATTAGATTAGTGTATGTGATTTGGCTTTGTTTGGTAGTCTGGGTTTTATATTTTCAATGGTCCCAAGATCCAATTTTTTTTGAAGATTCTGAGGGAAAAGGATTGGGTTGAAAAGAAATAGAACAAGAATTTGGTGTTCATTTGTCTGTTTGATTCATTAGGTTGCAACGATATTTTGGGCCAGCCATATTTGAAGCATCAAAGCTAAAGGTTCTGTTTTTAGGAGTGAATGAAAAGAAGCACCCCAGGAATCTTCCAAGGACGTGCGCACTTATTCGTAGTGATGTAACCTCAAAGCTCACTCTTGCCATCTCACAAACTATAAACAACATTTAGGTAATCCTGATCTGCAAAACCAATATTCAGTGGATATAGTATACACACAGCGTCAAAAAAATTATGGTTGTTTTTATTTAATCAAATTTTTTCCCTGTTATTTTTTTTTGTTAAATCTTTTTAATATGCAATCTCTGAATTTGAATTTGCTTTCTGCCTTTCTAAGGGAGACGGTTGTGAGATTTTGCAATGGACTTTTAATTGAGTTTTATGAATGCTTAATGAACTAAAGCTAATGATCAATGTATTAATGTCTACAGTTAACGTAGAGCAGATGTTTCTGAGGAAAGAGGTCTTACTTTTGGAGTCTCTGTTGGAGGTAAACTCATCTAATTTGGTTAGTTTTATTTGTTGTTTTGCTTAACAGAAGAAAATAAAGTGTCTTCAGTTTTGTTTTTTTTTTTATGCCATTTATTTTTTCTGCATGCCATTGTTACACTAATGTATCTTCATCTGCATTTTGTTTTCTATTTATAGATTTAATGCAATAAAGGTTGTGTATCATTAGATTGCCACTCTTCCTTATTCTACTGTTTAGTGTTGTCATTAGAGAAGCCTGTATTTTATTTTTAGTTTTCTTTTCTGGTATATCATTATGTATCTATGTTATTTTGTAGAGGATTCAGTCTCAGCATAGTTAACATGTTATCATTGTTTCTTTTTGTCTTTCATGTGTCTTTCTGTATTGAACATTTGATTTATTGTTTTTTTTATTTTTTATTTAAGCAAAACCTATCACCTTAAATCTTTATATTTAAATATCGTTAGGGGATTTTTTGTAGAGGGTTAAATTAGATACTTGATCACATGTCTACAACTAGCTTTGAAATATCAAATATGTTGCTCTTCAAGTTTTGTTGTTATGCCTTTTGCTTTCTGTTGTAAGTTTTCCAAGTGTGATCATTTCTCTCTGTTATTGTTATTGTTATTAGTTGAATGAGCTGACACAGATATCAGGATTGTAAAGAAGGACAAGCCAGGAACTTCAATGCAGTTGTACTTGGTTCTGGACACACCTGCAAATGGCATAAAGCAATATTGTCAAGTAGATTTTGCAAAGCAACGTAGTGGTAAGTAAATTTGTTTTTTTCGGGTTCCAGGTATTACAAAGTAGAACTCTCATACAAAGAGTGGTCCTCTTTTGTTTTGCAGATATTGGTAACAGCGAGCTATCAAATTTGCAAGTATTTTGAATTCAGGTATGAATGTTTAAATGTTGTTGGTAATAAAAAGAAACACTGCCACCAGAGATATTACAAACACGGGCAGATCCATGTTTTCCAAATCCAAATCACTAAGACAAACGACTTCATAGTAAAAGCAATCTTTCCACACACAGATCATCAACCAGGTACCAGCACACCAGCTCATCCACTGTATGAAAAAAAAAAAAGATTGGTTGATAGAAGCAAGAAACAATTGTTTGCTACCAATCCAGAGAAAAAACCTCGCTGGTAACAACTACATACATTTCAACTCCATTTTTCCACTCATAAATTCTTTCACACCTTTTATAACTTCTTGCTTTCACAATGATACAGAGACAAGTATTGAATCAGCGGCCTCAACAACAGACACACACTGAACAAAGAAAAAATAGATTGAAGTGTGATGTGGCTTTTCCTGTAAATACAAATGGAGGAAACACTTTTTTGAACAACCTCCACAACTATGTAGCACCTTTTTGGCTAGGCTAACGACTCTTCAACAACTGCTATCACTTTTGGTATAAATGTAACTGGAGGAAGCATCATTTTGAAAAACCTCCGCTGATACGTGGTAACAAACATCAACACCTCTTCTCAGCAGACCGATCAAATGTAGCTAGGTTAGCCTATAAGTAGAACAATATATTTTTGACAAGCTGTGTCAACAGCAGTTGTATTATATATTTGCACGTTATCAAAACACTTATATTAATAGTAATGTTAGTTGCAAATATAAGTCTCTAGCTATCCAAGCTTGCGGATTCTGTTTGAACACCCGCAGCAACGCGCGGGCACCTATTCTAGTGTAGTATTATTAAGCTAAACACCTGCAGCATCGCGTGAACCGCAATACCTAGTCCTAATGAATTATGAGACAGAACATCTACGTGCAAAGTGATTTAACAATGAGCATTATATACTTCATAATATATATTTGCAAATATACTTGTGGCCAGTTCAATTAAACTGAAAAGGCCCAATAGATTAGGGTTTTTCATTTTTATCCTTACATCTTTATTTTCGCAAAATGTCTCTTTTCACGAGTCTTTTCATGAGCCATGGAGCAGTCAAGATGAGACTGCTGTTTCTTCATAAGTAATCTAAAAGTCTCCACAGTTTTAGAAGAAAATATGCATGAAGGTACTTTTCACATGAAAATCACATTCAAGCAATCCCATGCTAATTTCATGAAAAGATATTTTTAAAAGCTACCTGGCTAATAATTCTTCCCATGCATTGAAAACTAGCTAGTGGCACACATTTTTACCAGCTGAAAACACTTCTTCCAACCCTGCACAATGGATAGCGATAGTGAGGATTCTACAGTAAACCTTTTCCCTAAGGTAATCTTCTTTCCACTCAATGAGCTTCATCTCTTAGAACATTTATGTTGTAATAATTACTATACCTATAGCTAATACTCCTAATTGTGAATAGTATATTCATGTGCACAATATAATGAAATGGTTTGTGTTTTAATAGACCTTGAAGATCAAGGTTCTTTGGGGCTGAGCAAGAATTCCTCTGGATATTCCAATTACTGCAAGCATTGAGAAATTGAAACAGATGATTTCGGAAGAAGCTTTTATCCCTATCGCACCAAATAGGCAACAACTGAATTGGGATGTGTAGATACCTCTACTAGCAAGGCTATTTGCTACATCACCAAGCATAATTAACACCCTCTTTGGGACACCCACAAGCCATGGTGAGGCCCAACCGCTACTTGCATCTTGTAGCCCTATGTTCAAGCTACGCTACGGTATCCGGAAGTCGCAAATCCGTCACCGGGAAGCCACCTTTCCGGCCTTGCCAACATGCCCTCACAACTAGGCATTTCTAGACTAGAATAGTGATTTTAGTCATCCCACATCTAAGAAAATGTAAAGGAGATGGCTTCCTTCACCTATAAAGGAATGCCTCCTCCCACTTAAACACCATTCCATCCAATCCTATTACATCTCTTGTAATCTTGTTAGGCCGCAAGGCTCGACACACTAGTACAACATTCAAGTGGACGTAGTTTCCCGCTAAAGCGGGAGACGAACCACTATACATCTTGTGTCACTCTCTCTCTCTCTCTCTCTCTCTCTTACTTATCGTTAATTAGATCCCCACGGATCCAAGCATTAACATTGACGCCGTCTGTGGGAAGCCAATACAATGGCTTCGTCACGTACCATGAACTTCGGTAAACATCAAATTAGGGCTTGGTCAACGCCCATCATGCTTGGTCAACGCCCATTAGGGTCTATCAAAGCCTAGTCAAGGTTGGTCAACGCCGAATTGGAGTGGTCAACGCTGACCTACACAAAAAAAAAAAAAAAAATGGCGCTAACTACTCTGGACACCCAGAAAACTTCTCTGGGCGCCCAAGCACCAAATTGCAATCATCATCAGCGGCTCCACTCCGCCAGCCCAGCCTAGAGCAGGCATGCCAGCGCCCATTGCCAGCACGCCAGCAACAAAGTGCCAGCATCAGCGCCACCACAGCACAAGCTCCGCACCGCCAGCAACCCCTACCGCTAGTGTTCAAATTGCAGGGTTTGACTCCAAACATTGGCGTTAATATAGCAAGCAGGCCTAGCGGTTCACTCGTCACCCAGCACCTGTCGCTCATCACCCAACGGTTCTTGACTCTCGCCTGTCGCCGACAAACGTCAAGCATCAGTTCCGGCACCGACAGCCCAGCCCTAGCGGCTAATGCTCCTCCACGCGTATCCAGCGGCTAACGCTCCGCCAAGCTTGTCCAGAGGTCCAAGTCTGGCCAAGGTCTCCGCCGAGCACCATGCTCCGCTCCGCTAGACTGTTCACCGCGGGCATCTTCCGCCAGGTTGCAAGACCACGAGCAAGGATCCGCTCCGCCAACCAGCTGCCACCGCTAGCTATCCTCCGCTGAACTCCGAGCCTCCGCCGAGCTCAAAGTCACAACCAAGTGCTCTGCTGAGCACCGAGACAGCCCCTATGCCAAGGTCCCTCCGTCGACCGTCCTCCGCTCCGCTGGACAAAAGCCAAACTCCGCCGGCCACGACCGCTAAGAAAGCTCCAACAGCCACAATTGTTAGGCACACCACCTCCGCTAGCCATAGCTACCGCCGGCAGACCTTTCTTGGCCTACCATCGCTGATCACAGTCCGCCGGCCAAGAGCTCCGCCGTCCATGACCCGCTCATGTCCTAAAGCTTCGCTCCGCTGGGCAACCTCCGCCGAGCTTCTCCGCTGAGTTTTATCGCCAGGCCTAGCAGCTCTGCCAAGTCCGCCAAGAAATCCTCCGCTAAGCACATCCAGCGGCATATTCTTCCACTCCTTCCGCCAATATCCGTCAGCGGACCTCCTCCGCTGCACTCCAGCTTCGCCGAGCTCCAGGCACCGCTGACCGAGCTCCGTCGAATGCTCCAACCAGCGCCAAAGCATGCTTCCCAGCTACACCGCCAGTGACACCGCTAGGGAGTACCTCCGCCAGCGGCAACGCCGGCATCCTCCGCCAATCATTGTCAGCGGTAGCTCTCTTCCGCTAGGCTCCATCAGTTGCAATGGTCGCTAGAACCAGCACCGGCAGCCAGCACCGGCTGCACCGCCAACTTCAACTGCTCCGCTACTTTACGTCAGCGGAACCTCTCTTCCGCTCCAACCTCCGCTAGACACTAGCAAGCAACAAACGCTACGGGTCTCCAAGCTGCCTTCGCCGGGAACCACCGCTGGCCTCCGGGCACCACCGCTAACAGCCAAGCAAAGCTTCAGCCAAGCAAAACTTCCGCCAAGAACCCATTTCTTCAAGCACCGCTAGGCCTGCTGTCTCCGCCTCTCTCTGAGCCTCCGGCGACCTTGGGTCTCCGCTGACCTCACGCGTCAAGAACACCATGTCTCCGCAACTGGCCAAGCTCCTCCGCTGGCTCAAAACCACCACCAGTTCCGCTAACGAGCCACCGGCTAGCCACAGCTCAGCCAGCCGCCAGGCTCATCGCTGATTGGAACGCCGCTGACGAGATCTCCGCTGCCCGGAGCTCAGGTGACTAGAACCCCGTTCACCGTCATGGTGCTTCAACGTCGATCACCTTACTCTTTGGTGTTCACTTCGTTCACCGCCCACTCTTCGGAGATCGCTGCACTTCCATCTGATCAAATTGAACTTGAGGTCGTCTCAGTTGTTGGTCGGCCCTCAGTTATCCGCGCAAATCTCCAGTTCAAACTTCAAAGATAAGTTTCATTGACTCCGACTAATTTCTTGTTGGTTTATAAACATAAACCACTGCAAGCTGCACATGGCCATGTGAAACCTGCAATCATCTCACTTAAGTACCTAACACACGTGTGCAACCCTGCAAGCATGCAGCTCACCTGTGAATACATAGCCACGTGCATAGCCTACACATATATGTTTGGTGCATGTCCGTAGCCACATGTCTCGATAACGGGGTCACCAGACACATTACATGCGCATAGCTTACACATGTTTAATTGCTTGATGCCTTCACATACATGTACCTTCATGTTTAATTACGTTCATGTCTTCATGATATATGTCTGCGCCCCCACCGTTTATGCATGGACTTCTTGTGCCTCCCCCATCCTCTATGGACACATAAGCTAATTATCATGTGAAAGCACATGTCTAATGCCTTGCCAATTATGCCTGTGTTAATTGTGCATATATGCCTCCACTGGACGTCTAGTGCGTCACAAGTCTTAATGACTAGTCTTGTCCTATCCTCAATTGCATGTGATGGCATGAGCTATATGTATATATATATAGCTATATCTATATTCTTATGATCCAAGTTGATTAACAGAGCATGCCCACGTATGAATTGGATATGGAAGTCAACCATGCATATTTGGCCAAGTCCAAATTGCGAACTACCATGCGTATATAACATTCTCACCTCTAATTCGAAACACGGTGACATGTTTCTGTAGCATTTCATTGCCAATTCGAAACTCATGTTACAAGCATATAATCAAACATGTCATCAATACCACTATTATATAAACTATACTTTGATTTATGGTCATCAGTGACGGTAGCTCACAATCTGAAATTGCATTTTGCATGGCTTCATTAGCTTGTGACTAATATGATTATATTTGTGAACTAGCAATCTAGCAACAAGTACTCATTCATACTTTCACACATTGTACTTCGTGTGTAAATGACCTTTGTGCCTATCTAAGTTCAATATCTCATGATCACAGTATAATCACATTTCATTATTTCACCTAATTCGAATAGGATTCAAATGTGCGTCTGCACGTACGTGGTCATGTATATGGAACTCCAGCCTTCAATCCATACATGTTTACAAGGTCTACACATGTAGGTGTCAACAAATTTCATGGCCCAATTGAAATTCATAGTAGATTTTGCTCATACACATATATAGGCTATTGCATGAATACATCAAAGTGATTCTCACTTGTGCCATATGACTAATGCACTTACATATATATGATGCGGCCGAGGCTATGTTCAATCATTACACATAAGGAATTCCGTTCCTCACAAATTTGACACTCAAAATGGATATATAATGCAACTTATTTATCATCAACTATTACTTACTATACACTTTGCTTCGAATTTTATCAAAGTACATATGCAAATTATTTATGTTGATTTTACAAATCTACATATTAATCATCTATTTTGTTTCAAGGAAATTCAACTATTTCTATTGAGCATTCAATCTCAACTACGAGTTGACGTACATTATCGGAATACTTTATCCGCCACAAGCAATGGACCGCCATGCTCGGCCAACTCCGCTAGCCTCCAAATCGGCATAAGATAAGTTACTATGTCTTATCTCTTACGCTCTCGCAATTAGAGCCGTTACATGCTTTCACTACTTTTAAGCATGCTTATAGAATATCACACTTGATATATCTTTACGTGCTTCCATAACTTTTAAGCATGCCTACAACATTTCGTAGATTTGGCAACACTTTCTAGATCTCACATACTAGATATGTCATGCTTCACATACCGATCTCAATGATCCTTTAGCATATCTACAAAAAATGCAAAAATGATATAGGCTTCCACATTACAAGTACATGCTATACACATATGCCATGCTTCTATTTTTAATTGCAACTCAATTAAATAAACATGGGACACTCGAACAAAATATTATTACTTGCTCTATGTGTTTATCATTTTTCATTCAACCACCAAGCGGTAAGACAACGCCTCATAATGACAATGACCGCTACGCGGCATTGCAGTCAAGTTTCTCCTCCGAGAAATAGCAAAGGGACTAGTTAACACAGCCCACGGCAGCCATTGATCCGGCAGTTAACCCCGACGCTTGAGTACCAAAGATTGGGCTCGCTACCCAACACCCTCTGCTCCGCGCAGCTCCCCTCATCAAACAATTTTCCGACCATCCGGAGGTCTATAGCCAGGAGTGGGGGACTCCTCGCAGGGCCTGGCAGGGGCCCACCCGAAAGAGCAAAAGCGTTCGCTCCAACCAATTCTAGATGGACGACACACTCGCACTAATTATGCTTGATATACGGCACAAAGCTACGCTTTGGTATCAACCCGCAAGAACACCCTCCTTGACTGGGGACTTCGGGGACTTATACATACAACCCAGCATAATTAGCAACGGCAACGCTCATGCCTCAGGGCATCACCATCGAGCTACCCGTTAATGCCTCATGGCAACACCGAGCTCCGCGCTCGTGCCTCAGCGGCACCGCCGAGCTTTCATGCTCTCACCTCAGCCGCACCGCCGAGCTTTCGTACCGCCGGGCTTTCACGCTCATGCTTCCCGGCACCCCGAGCTTCCACTCATGCCTTCCCGGCAACCCTTGAGCTTCCGCTCACGAGCTTTCCGCTCATGCCTTCCCGGCACCCCGAGCTTCCGCTCATGCCTTCCCGGCACCCACGAGCTTCCGCTCATGCCTTCCCGGCACCCCGAGCTTCCGCTCATGCCTTCCCGGCAACCCTTGAGCTTCTGCTCATGCCTTCCCGGCACCCCGAGCTTCCGCTCATGCCTTCCCGGCAACCCTTGAGCTTCCGCTCACGAGCTTTCCGCTCATGCCTTCCCGGCATCCACGAGCTTCCCGCTCATGCCTTCCCGGCACCCCGAGTTCCCGCTCATGCCTTCCCGGCACCCCGAGCTTCCACTCATGCCTTCCCGGCACCCCGAGCTTCCGCTCATGCCTTCCCGACAACCCACGAGCTTCCGCTCATGCCTTCCCGGCAATCCTCGAGCTTTACGCTCATGTCTACTCGACACACCACACGTTAATGGAACATTGAATTTTTCTACCATTTGTCGTTTACCGACCGCGACAAATCAAATTCTTTTCGCGTTCCATTAATACGACCGAAAACCAAACAGACACAAACCGTACGCGCGGTCATCATTCATAAGTTACAAAAGCATACCTTCGCGGCGCTCATGCAACTTGCATCTCACGAGCATAACCCCGTCAAACTCGACCTCGTTCGTCTCCTTGCGCGCGTCACACATTTATCATATGCAATCCATATGCTCACACGATCATGTATCACGCACCTCATACATTCGTATATGCCAACGCATATCAATGCAACTCACATTTGTTGCCCAACGCAACAAGCATTCTACATATGCCTATTTTTTGTCTTTGTTGTGCAGGTTAATGAGTCCCTTCTTGCTTACGGAGTTCGGGGACTTGTAGGGGCTCCGTGCCGCCCGGTTACTTATGCTTGATGACTTCGTGGTTATAACTCCCCAACCAAGAAGCTCCTCTTACTTGGGGACTTCGGGGACTTGTAGATACCTCTACTAGCAAGGCTATTTGCTACATCACCAAGCATAATTAACACCCTCTTTGGGACACTCACAAGCCATGGTGAGGCCCAACCGCTACTTGCATCTTGTAGCCCTATGTTCAAGCTACGCTACGGTATCCGGAAGTCGCAAATCCGTCGCCGGGAAGCCACCTTTCCGGCCTTGCCAACATGCCCTCACAACTAGGCATTTCTAGACTAGAATAGTGATTTTAGTCATCCCACATCTAAGAAAATGTAAAGGAGATGGCTTCCTTCACCTATAAAGGAATGCCTCCTCCCACTTAAACACCATTCCATCCAATCCTATTACATCTCTTGTAATCTTGTTAGGCCGCAAGGCTCGACACACTAGTACAACATTCAAGTGGACGTAGTTTCCCGCTAAAGCGGGAGACGAACGACTATACATCTTGTGTCACTCTCTCTCTCTCTCTCTCTCTCTCTCTCTCTTACTTATCGTTAATTAGATCCCCACGGATCCAAGCATTAACAGGATGGGATGTCACTAAGTGATGATGAAATAACCGTGGAGGACTATGGAATTCCCGAAGATGCTACCCTCCATGTTATTAACAAAATCAAAGTCAGCATCAGAACGGACACCACTCGTTTTGAGGTTGTAGTCCCCGAAAATATCACTGTCGGTGATCGACTTGAAGAATAAAGTACCTCCTGACGTGGATGATATAGAAAATAGGGTTCTCCGAATCCATGGTAGCAGAGTTGTTCTTGAGAGCGTGCAGTGTTGTGGGCTTCGGGCATTCATGAAGGAGCTGTTTTACAACTCAGTGACTGAGATGATACATATGATAGCAACAATTTCACAGTCAAGTTGGAACTTGGTGAAAAATATTAATTAATACTAGTATGTTATAGTAGTCAGTAAAGCATATGCTTGCTTAACAATAAAAAATTATAGTGTAATTTAGGATGTCCTATTCGAGAATAATTGTATTTCTTCACTAAGTTTAGATGTTATAATATGCTATCGTTGTACTCTTCTTATTCTAGTTCCACTTTTTTTTTTTTTTTTTGAATCAATCGATTAATGATTGTAATGTTCATCACAAGCTAGAATAGGCCGTTACATACCCTTCCGCTGCCATTTAAGGGCATAGGCAAACAAGAAGATAGTGGTAGTACACACAGTGATACATAGAAATAGACCTACTCATTATACAGTCAAAAACGTAGAGATAGCGGAATCCACCTTTGGTACTACTCCAAAGGCGCTAGAGGTACATAGAATGCATAGAAATGTGTAGCTTCCTAATACAAGGAAATTATTGTAAATAGATAAACTAAAAACATAGGAAGGGCCTAGGGCAAAAACACCCCAGCCCAAGGGAGTAGCCCCAAGAACATGGGCCCAGCTCAAGGCCCAGCAGCAAAGGGATGACCCAAGCCCGCCACACCATCTCCAACCTCCAACCGTCGACCACGCCGCCCAATCCACAATAGCCATGACCACCCACATGGAACCCGCAGATACCCCCAGCCACGCCGCCACCACGATCCAAACAGATTCACCATAGCCACGCCGCCCCAGTCGTCTCAGAACACCAAAGCCCTATCGCTACATCAAACCGCCAGAAACCTCCACAGCCACGCCGCCACAGGTCCTGGAAGTTCCATGCCGAGGAAGCCCACCGCTGCGTCCTGGAAGCTGTCAACATCCACCATACCTGCACAAATCTGGCTGACCTGGACTCCATCATAATCCATTCTGCTCAAAACCTCAAGCCAGAGGCACCGTACTCATGAGACTACGGGCATAGCTTTCAAATACCCGCCCGGCAGCCACCCAATACCGGCATGGCGAGCCAACGCCGATCTCGAGCGCCGCCGGACGAGAATAAAATTGCAAAACTGAGGCGCCGAGTCCGAGTTTTTTGGAGAGAGAGAAAACCCTATTTAGTTTGTTTGGTCGTCATTCCTTATTCTAGTTCCACTTTAAAATCATAATAATAATAGTTTAATATGGTATGGTGACTATGGTCTATAATTGAGCTCAATTGTATCTCTTAATTAGTACTTAGTTTCTCGAGTACTCGAGTAATATTTGATTATGCATAATTTTTTTTCTGGAATTAGTGGAAATTGTTCTGAAAAAAATTAATGTACTTGTTGGAACTCTTTTTTTAATTTGCTAGAATTCAGAGTAATTATATGCGTTATTTTAAAATCCCCATTCTTGGAGCTTGATTCGACTAGCTAGGTCTCCTACTATGTCAAGGATTCTGGTAATATTTATAAGGGAAAATTTCACAAACAGTACACCAAGTAGATGCCACTAATAAAACTTATACATAATTTTTCAAACCAATCATTTTGGTACACGGACTCTGGAGCCTGACCCACTTTGCAGACACACCGTCACTAACGCCGTGAAGACCTCTGCCACCTGGTATAATTTAAGGGGTAAATTGGTCTCTCTCTCTATCTCTTGCTCTCGCCACCCATCTATTTCTCTCTTACTCTGGCCACCCCTCTCTCTCTCTCTCTCTCTCTCTCTCTCTCTCTCTCTCTCTCTCTCTCTCTCTCTCTCACACCCATATCTTACCGTGTCCTCCTTCTTCTCCACCTACCACGACTACGTCTCCACCATCTGCTCTGCCGCCGGCGTCATCGCGGTCTCCGTAGAGTACGGCCTCTTCCCAACCCAACCCATTCCCAACCCAACCCATACCCGCTTGCTACGAGGACTCCAGGGCCTCTCTCCAATGGGTCGCCACCCACGCGAACAGAACCAACGGATCAATGGCTAAACAAGTACGCCGACTTGAACCGCATCTTCATCGGCAGCGACAGCACGGAAGGGACCGATGATGAGATGTGGCTTTACATAAATAAGGAGAATGAAGGGGTGCAGGATAGGAGGTTGAAGCTGGCCGCAGAGGATCTGAGGACTGTGCTTTAGTGCTCAACTAAATAAAAGTGAGGCCTGCGTACCAGTTCATCTTCGGCAGTGGAGCTAGGGAACTGGGTTTGGATTATCAAGCTTGTTCTGGGAACTGAGAGTGGGTTGATCAAAGTCTATTTCTGAATTTGAAGGTATAATCTAGAACTTGAGTCCTATTTTGTTCTTGTGTTAGTGATCGAAAACTGGGGAATTGAGTTTGGTCGTTATGGTGAAGTTAAAGACTTGTTATCGAGATTTTTGATGGAAATGTTTATGTTTATTGTTTGGCTTGGGAGATTGATTAAATTGTTGAAATGGATAACCAGTGATGTTTGGGTTAATTGCATTGAGCTGTTAGGGTGGAGTTGTGGCTATGGTGAATTAAGAAATGAAAGTGCAGAAATCATAAATTGGTTGTGGTGTTGACTATGTGAGAGTAAATTGAAAGTGTACTGCGAGGTGGTTAAAGCTAGAATTAGGGTTGTGGTAGAATTAGAAGTGGGATTGAGTTTGATGGGTGTGGATTTGGATGGTGGAGGAGATGCAGTGGTTGCCGGAGTCATAGAGTTTTCTGGGTTTTGGTATGTGGAAAGAGAGAGAGAGAGAGAGAGAAAGAGAGAGAGAGAGAGAGAGAGAGAGAGAGAGAGAGAGAGAGAGAGAGTCAGAGAGAGAAGAACCTTTTTTTTGTTTTTGACCAAAAAGAAGAGTCAGAGTCAGAGAGTACTAAACTACCCCTTGACAAATGAAAAATGACATAAAGTTAACGACGTCATTAACTTCATGTATGGATAGTGGGTCGAGATTCAGATTTCGTGTACTAAAATGATCAGTTTAGAAAATTATGTATAAGTTTATTAGTGGCCTTTACTTGATGTACTGTTTGTGAAATTTTCCCTATTTATAAACTTGGATGAGTTGGATCCACTTCTACAACCCTAGTGCACCTACCAGACAAGGCTACAAATACAAAAATAGTAAAACGCGATGAAGAAGATCAAGATGACCAAATCCCCATGCACTACTAGAATTCTGTTCATTTACATCATAACATTTAAATCGGTCAGACTTGCCCACGATGTAAAAAAGTAGTCTTACATCGTTTTCAAAAAATACCTATTTAAATGTGTATCATTAACATCAGTTCTTAAAATGACTGATATCTATATTTTTGTTTCAAAATTTGCGGGAACCAAATTTTGGTGGAAGCGCTAAGTGTTTAAGTGATTTTGGGGAAGCGGGTTCTAAAACTTAAAATTTCAACACTTAGAAAAAAAACCCGACCAACCCCAAAATAGAAACCCTAACTCGTGCTCTGTGCGTCTTGACTCTAGCTCGACCTCCATTCTCCCAAACACGAGCTCCTCACAAACTCGAGCCTTTCCTCCTCAGTCGAAGTCGCCGCCATTGTTACCGTCCTCGGCTTATTCGTCATCGACTTGGTCCAGTGAGAAGCTCACGGCCCTCCCACTAGGACGACGACGCCGCTGCTTCAAGGAGGATGAGGACATCATCCAAGCCGTTCTAAACGACGGCGTTCAGTCTTAGTGCTTTGAATCGAAGCTCGGCGACTGGAAGAGAGCGGCGATGATTCGGTGCTAGTGGCTTCAGAGAACGACTGGGAGGTCACTGCGGGGTTTGTAGGATTCGATTACGATTCCATTGTTGGACAGTGCTGCGAGTCACCGGTCGGGGACGAAGTAATCTTTATAGGTATGATTGTTTTTGTGGGCTATTGTTTTCATTTGGGCAAAATTATTGTATGGATTTATGGGCTATTGTTGAAGTATGATTGTTTTTGTTTAGAGTTTAAGAAGCAACGAGTTTGTGGGTGGGTTGAAGAACTGTGAATTTCTGGAGAAAGTGAAATCCAGCTTGGGTATGTGCTCTCTTGCTTCCTTCCAATCTTAACTTGTACAAATTGAAATTGTGAGCTATGAAATTTTGGTTATAATTGCTTTATTCTAACATTTGTAGGGTCATCCTCTCACTCGGTTCCTTCCGCACCTGCAATCAATGATGCATGTCTCTTCTCAGCTCCTCATCCAAGAGTGCTACAGAAGGTATAATGTTCATCCCTAATGTTTTTTCTAATTGTAATATCAGGTTAGTTCATTATTGGTCAAAATCCCTAGCTATTTGTTTTTCACACCCAAGTAATAATTTTTTGAGAATAGTTGGTGATGAATGAGTTATTTTACCATGCTAGCCATGTTAAGTTAATTGGGTCTTATGCAGTAAAGAGATACAAACTACCTCAGTTCTCCACACTTGTATTCGCCCTTCATTGAAGATTTCAATTTTGAATGGAATTATCATGGGAGGTGGGGCTGGTGCTTCCGTCCATGGTAGACTCCGTGTTGCAACTGAGAATTTGGTAGGTTTATCAATTTACCTCCCATTTGAAGTAAGAAAGTTTTACTAATAGCAGCTTTAGTGCTATTGTGGGATGCAATTAGGATTTGCATCTAGAAATATATGTAGATTGTTTCCTGTACCTTTTAAAGGAAAATCAGAAGCCTGAGTTATTCAGTCTTTCTAGTTGCTGGCTATAATCCCTTGTATTTCTTAATATGGTTTTGCAGGTTTTTGCAATGTCAGAAACAGCTCTGGGACTTTTTTTAGATGTATTGCCTCTTATTATTTCTCGAAGCTTTTTGGATCCTTTGGTAATGCTTGTTATATCTTTGGTTTACATTTGTGTTTCGATTGCCCCACCTGCAAACGTTGCTTCTTGATAGGAGAAATAAGTTCTACTAATGTGTAGAGGAGGGAAGGATCAGTTCCCCCTTTCTTTTATTCCACTTTCTACATACCATTTAGCCTCTGGCAATTAGTATGTGCTTAAAAAAAAGAAAAAAAAAGAAAAGAGTAACTTATAGTGGCATACCAATGAAGATTAGCTCCAGGTTTGGACACTGATATCCTGCAACTGTTTAGCTTATTGGTTCAATAACTATGCTACTCAATATCTCTAAAGAGAATTACTTTATTAGGTTTGAGATATTTATGGTGTGAAAGTTTCTTGTTTCTTTGTGATCATGGGGGTTTTCTAGATTTATTTGATTTAAGAGCACAGCCTATGCTCCATTGCTTCATCTTTTAGCTGAAAGGTTTAGAAAGATAAGGAATGCCACACACAAAAAATAAAGATGAAAAACATTAATGGTCTGCGCTATTTTCTTAGCATTTAATTTATGTATGGTACTTATAAATATGTATGAATTATTGAATATATATATATATATGTTATGGTGCTCCATTTTTATTATCTGTGTGGTGTGACATGATTTATTGGCATATTATTATTTGTGTCTTTTGTGAGTTTTGATTTGGCAACTTAGGATGACTGGCTTTGATTTGCAGACTGTATTAATAATTTTGAAGGGAGTTGCTTGAGGTTTGTTATTGTGTTATGTGTCTCATTGCCTAAAGTTTATTACTGATGTTGATTCCTGGGACACTATCAACTTTGATTTATTGTGAACTCACAGAAGCTCAAAAAGACTTTTACGAGGCCCTATTTATATGAGGACAGTGTTTATACATAATGTTCTTGTGTCCATCTACATTGTATCCTTTTTCAATGTTATTGGGAATGTATATTTGTATCTACTTGTTTGGAGAGCATTTGATGAATTATATTCTGGAATGTGGTTAGTTAGTGTTAGCTTTTAGTTCAAGGCTAACTATGTACGTTGGGTTGAATCTTGTTTATGAATTTCATTTGAGACTTAATCCTAGGCCCTTAACTTGCTTTTTTTTTTTTTTGTTTTTTTTTTTTTTTGAACTGGTTGATTAATTGAACTGTGTTATTGTTGTTTTGAATTTATGTTATTACCCTTTTGAATTGGAACCATATTATTGAGATTCAAAGGACTATTGTTTGGGTGTTAACAACTTGAAATTATGATTTTCCTTATCAAAGTCAGTGGGCTGATGCTAAAAGAGAATTGTAAGAAGAGAAAATAATGCCCTCACTTGTACTTGACCGCGATCATACCATAAAAAATGCCATCAAACAGGTTGAAGAAATGAGAAAAGATTTGTCTAATGCACTTCATGCTGCTGCATCTGTTGAGAGTAGAACTACTGTAGCTGAGGTCCTTTTTTTTTTCCCCTCAATTCTTTTTGAAAGTTTCAAGATTATTTTGTCTATTGAATACATCTACACAATCACCAACCACACTTATCTGTAGTATTTTTCTTTCTTTAATTCTATTACGATATTGTATTATTTTTGCTTGGCCTTTATTTACTCTTTATTCACAAGATTTTCTGGTAGTGCATTTCAAGATGATTATGACTCAAGAAAGTTTGATTCAATTCCCCATAAAGGTCTACTGACACAAGATGTTGAAATTGACGGTGGGAGTGGATCTGCTTCTTTGACAAGTAAGCATATGATACCTGTCTACTTTTAATCTTAGGCATATGTTCTGTTAGTTTGACTTTTCTATAGTTATTGAAGATATATATATTACTATTAGTTTGGCATATGTCACCATGTTTTAATCTCAAATTATTGATACTGGTTTTATTATCAACCACTGTTGAGGAGTTACCTTAGAGAAAGTTTTACACATGGCATAGTTTATATATATTTGGCAAATATATAGCTAACCAAAACTTTTACACATCTGTTGAACTTGGAAATTTATTTGGCAGTTTATTTTTATTGAGAAGTAAACAAACAAACAAACAAACAGTTTAAATATGTAGCTAACCGAATTCTATAACTAACCGAAAGGATCTAGTAGTGAATAGAGGGTTAAAATATTTTGCTACATATTATTTTTATTCTGTAGCTTCTTAAATATAAGCTATATAATTTGCTACATATTATTTTGCTATAGAATAAATATTTTTATTCTTCACTCTCTCTTAAAAAGTAGGTGTTCGTGTTGGGTTTTCCAAGAACATGAGAATTGCTACTGGGTCTTGAATAGGCAATTTGAGTTACAACAAGTTCAATTGTGATGGCTTGTGTTGTTTGAGTATTGAAATTTGTGTACAGATTGATATATACTATATTTGTTATTTATACAAAAGTTAATCAGGGTCTTTTGTCATGTACTCAAGTTGTTTCCTTGGTAGCATCAGTTTTGCAGTTAGATACATGTTGAGTCTAGTCGAATGTATGTAACACACGTTTTTTAGGCTTAAAAATGAATGGGGAATTATATGCATGGTCATTTGTACCTGTTATGCTGTATGTCAATAGGACAACAGAAATTCTATTACTGTTGTACAGCTTGCTGGAGGAATTGGTTTTCCCATAGCACTCCTGTGATTTCTTGGTGCTCTGTTTGTTTGTTTGTTTTAGGCCATTTTTATTGAGAAGTAATCAGCCAATGAGAAGTAATCAGCTTAAATATGTAGCTAACCGAAAGGATCTAGGTACCAAACTTCTGTGGTTGGATGTATTTGAGTCTTATATTATACTCGTTGTATTAGTTCAAGTTGCAAGACATGAGCATTATTAATTTTTTTTTTTTTTGTGCAGATCTGTTGAAACATGACAAGGTTCTGAGCAAGAAGCCCCCTGCTTCTCACCGAGTTGTGCCTGCTTATCTGTTGAATGCAACAACTAAAGAAGCCAGCAAGAGAGTTAAGCTTGCCAACCTTGGTCGCCGTGTATTCAAGAAAAAATTCAAGGAAGATAAGGACCCCCTTAAGTCTTTCAGTGCCCAGGTTTACTTTAGCTTCCTTTTTGCACTTATTTCTTCATGATTATACTTCATTCAGTAGGCAGAGACCAGAAGTTGCTAATTGATTATACTTTACGTACTCTTCTGATATGTTGCAGATTATTTCCTGGAGGCCTACACCCTAGTGAGGAAGGGTGATCTCTTGATTGTGAGAGGAGGAATGAGGAGTGTCGAGTTCAAGGTTATTGAGACTGATCCTTCTTGAGTATTGTGTGGTTGCTCCAAACACTGAAATAATTCCAATAGGGTTTACTAAAGTGGCTACAGATAAGAATTCTAAAGCTGGATCAAATGTCTAGGCTAGCCTTTGTAAGTTTTGAGGTTTTATTTTGTGAACTATGTTGAATCATGAATTTGAAAAGAAATTAATGGAAATCCTCAATTTTTGGATGATGGGAATGCATTTCTTTTCCCAACAGCAGCTAGATGCAAACTTTACACATTATGCTTGTCAAAATAAAGTGAAGTATATAAAAGCATAACAAAACAGTAATGCCAAGGAAAACGATGTCAGTTGAGAGATTAGAAATCAGTACCAAATTGAAAATCGATGTCTTATGTTATCAATATATCGAATTGTGTTTACAGAACTGATGTACCCAAAACCAGTGCACATCGATTTCTAAATACCAAAACGTAATCTATTGTCAACGCACAAATCACCTACCATAAAGTAAACTGATGTATCATTAAACAAAGAACATTGGTTTTATAAAACAAAAGCGATGTATATAATGAAACAACACGTCGGTTTTTGAAACAACAAGCGATGTCTAGAAGGGTTCCAGACATCATTTCTGAAATTGTAATCGATTTAAATGTTCACTTAGATATTGTTCGAGATATATTTTATTAAGCATAAAATATGAAAATATGAAGAATTAAATATAGTTAACATACAAAATTATGATGATTGTAACGATTATACATCGATTTGTGTTTAAGAAGCGATGTTGGTCGTTATCTAGGACATCGGTCTGTGACGTGCTTAAAGTGATGTCTATATCTTTTACATCAGCCACAAAGAAATCGGTCAGAATTTAGTTTTACATCGGTTCTGGACTGATGTAAATGAACAGAATTCTAGTAGTGATGGTGGTGGTGGACAAGATACAGCCTCACTTACCCAACCTTGTTATCCACCAAATCCAGTCACTCCTTCCCACCAAATCTGCCCTCCGCATGAGCTTTCTTTCCAAACAATGGGAAGGAGTGTGGCCTTTGTCCCCTGTTATAGATTTCGACCAGGGAGGTACACACACTGATGACGAGGACAACATAAAGTTCATCAACATCTTGGAAAGGTATTTGGAATTCTGTCTGAAAGACAAACAACTCTTGGATAAATTCCGGCTTCACATGAGATATCATGGAGAAGGTAGAACTGTTACTGTAGTCGATATATGGGTAAGGTTTGCAGTTATGAGAAGCATAAAAGAACTAGATATCAGCCTTGGAAGTATCTGGCCAGACTACTACTACTTATCCTTGGAAAACCTTGGTGGAAAATCTATCACAACATTAAATTTGGAGTATGTAGCAATCGATAAGATCTCTAACGAGTTGAGCCTTCCTTCCCTGAAATATGTGTCCCTCAAGACTGTGCGCATGGACTACTCGGTTATACATAGATTGATTTCGGAGTGCCCTTCCATGGAGTATTTGTCACTAACTTCATGTTCTCTAATTGACCGAGGCAAAATGTCACTTGCAACACTATTTCTCTATACTAGTTCAAGTTATAATAATCTCAAAACATTGGAAGTTAGGGACTGCATGTTTTCATATATTCGAGTTACAGGAATAAATCTGGAATCTTTTACACTCGATTCGAGATATAGGCACCTCAAGAGGGTTGCCTTATGTGGGTGACCCGAGAAGGGGGTCCCACACCTTAATTTATTCCCACAGCTTGAAGTATATCAACGTCAATGCTCAATACCTTCAAGAGTTTGAATTAGGTGGATGCCACAGCAGTGTGAAGATCACAATCAATACTCCAAATCTGCTTACTTTAATTTTTTTTGGATATTTCAACTCTTGCTTTTCTATGGAAGCTCCAAATTTATCGAAGGCTATAATCCGACTTTAGGACTGGCAAAGCACCTTCGACTTGTCGTGGAAACATTTTTCCACTCTGAAAGGTTTCTTGAAAGAATTTGGTTCCTGCCAAGAAATAAGACTATTCGCCAATAATGTTGAGGTGAGTTTATACGCTTGGTATAGGTTTTGATTGACATTCCATGTTCAATCTGCTTATCAGCTTATACATGTTTATGTCAGTTTGTGTGTCACTAAATAATTTCCCATTCTAATTGGCTAATTCTGGATATTGTAGGCTCTCATTTTCCCAGAAGAATACAAAAATACCTTCCCTCCATTACTGCCTAGTCTAACAAGTCTTAAGGTCATGATCACTGAAAATCCGTCATCAGCAGTGGCAAAAGATAGTAAGCTGAGGAACTCTTTGTATTGGATATGGCACCCTTTGCAATTCTGATGATAATGTGATCGTCATAATGTGCTTTAGATCATTGAGGACTGGTTGGTTGTTAGAATGCAAAATTGTTCCAAATTCTTTCCATATTATTAGTCAAGTCATAGTCAAAGGGAGACATGGGTGATGCCTAAAGGATTAGGGTTAAGTCAAACTTTCTAACTGTCCGGTATCGACAGTACGACAACTCATGCTCTAGTAGTCAATTAATTCATTTCTATTTAAGTATGAGATATTTGAGAGAGATTGAATTGTGTATCATTATTGAGAATATGAGCCCTATATATAGGGATTACAAAGTACATGTTCTAATGTTACAAGAAAAACTAATCCGAATAGAACTAGGAATTCTAGAACATTCTCTCCTATTGCTACTCCTAGTTTGATAAGGCACACTAAGTCGATTTTCCTTCAACACTCCTCCTTGTGCCGCTCAAACTTGGTGGTGACGCTTCATCCGTTGCCTCGTTAAAAACCTTGCTCGAGTGAAAAAACCCTGTGGGACAAAAACTACTTCGAGGAGGAGAAAAAGAGTACAACACGTCCTTCACTTTTCGAGATCGAACATGTAGACATCATAGCTCCCCCTGATGTCGATATCTCCCCATGATTGCTACAATCATGGGAGTTCGGATAACTTTCTCAATCCGATGCTCTTCACATGTTTCTCGAAAGTGGATTTAGGTAACGACTTAGTGAATAAGTCCGCTACATTATCCTCTAATCGGATTTGATTCACTTCAATCTGTAGAAGTGATTGTTGTTGCTGATTATAAAAGAACTTAGGCGATATATGCTTGGTGTTATCACCCTTGATGAAACCTAACTTCATTTGCTCAATACAAGCTGCATTATCCTCATAAACGCATGTAGGTTGGTAGACTTCAAACCACAACTTCCTTGAATATGTCTAATTACAGACATTAACCATATGCATTCATGCACAGCTTCATGTAGAGCAATAATCTCTGCATGATTTGAGGAAGTAGCAACAATGGTCTGCTTTGTAGACCTCCAAGATATCGCAGTGCTTCCCATGGTAAAGACGTAACTCGTTTGGGAGCGACCTTTGTGAGGGTCAGAGAGGTACCCTACATCAGCAAAACCCATCAAAACATCATTGTCGTTTTGATGGAGGGGAATAGGGTGAGGCCGGCCACCATGGGCGGCGCTGGCTGCAGCAACATGGCCGGCGACCAACCCTTGGACGGTGGCATTTTGCCACTTGGGGTCCAATCCCAAATTTCCGTCATTCCTTTTCTCTCTGTAGGGAAAGAATAAGCCCATATCAATCGTACCTCTTAGGTATCGAAAGATTGTCTTTACACAAATCCAATGGCGGCATGTTGACGCAAAGCTATGTCGAGCTAACAAGTTCACTGCAAATGAGATATCCGGTCTTGTGCACTGAGCTAATTGCAATAATGCGCCTATTGCACTACTTAAATAGGGCACTTCGGCCTCTAATAGTTCTTCCTCCTCATCCTTTGTACGAATCAGATCTTTTCCTAGCTCAAGACTACGACCAATCATGGGAGTACTCACAGGCTTTGCTTTATCTTCATTAAAGCGCCTTACGATTTTCTGAGTATATGCAGATTGATGGATCAAAATCCCATCACTACGGTGTTCGAGTTCTAAACCGAGACAAACTGTGTTTTCCCAAGATCTTTCATCTCAAATTCGGATTTCAAGTATTTAGCAGTTTCTTTCAACTCATCTAGAGTTCCAATTAGGTTCATGTCATCGACATAAACTGCTACGATTGCAAATCCGGAACTTTTTCTTTTAATGAACACACATGGGCATATTTCATTATTAATATATCTCTTCCCAATCAAGTAGTCACTTAGACGGTTATACCACATCCATCTAGATTGTTTTAATCCATATAGTGAGCGTTTTAATCTTATTGAAAACGCGCTCTGTGGTTTAGAGCTACTTGATTTGGGTAATTGAAGTCCATCTGGAACCTTCATATATATCTCTGAATCTAGATCCCCATAGAGATATGCTGTAACCACATCCATAAGTTGCATGTCAAGTTTTTCGGAATTACCAAACTGACAAGGTAGCGGAACGTTATAACGTCCATTACGGGAGAGTATGTCTCCTTGTAGTCGATTCCAGGGCGTTGTGAGAAACCTTGCGCCACGAGGCAAGCTTTATATCTAACCACCTCATTTTTCTCATTACACTTTCTAACAAAGACCCATTTATGGCCAACAGGTTTTACATCTAGGGGTGTCTGCGTTATAGGCCCAAATACCTGTCTCTTTGCTAGTGAATCCAATTCAGCCTGGATCGCATCTTTCCATTTAGGCCAATCCGCTCTTCATTGACATTCTTCGACAGAGCGACATTCGACATCATCATATTATATAATTCCTTTTGCAGCATGATATGCAAATGCATCATCAATTGCCATAGAATTTCTATCCATCATCTCATGTACACTAGTGTAATTCATGAAGATCTCTCTATCCTCTAGAGTTGGTTCTGACATTGGAGCGTCAGCCAATGATGTCTCTTGCACATAACCATAATCTGGAATATTCTCATGAGATGGATTATTTACATCGATGATTAATGGATTATTTTGTGCCAAACTCGCTTTCTTTCTTGGGCTAGAATCCATTGAACCTATGGGCCTCCCGCGCTTCCTGGCAGGAGCCGTTGGCCTGACCATTGCATTACCCATATAGGGGACATTGCCGCCATGCTCATGTACTCTTGAGATGGCGTCATGCCCTATAGTTTTAGGGACATCAATCCTTGCAGGCACGTTTGCAGCGGGTATGTGTGATCTTGTCACTTTAGCGATATCAGAAAATGCATCAGACATCGATTCTGCTACATTCTGAAGATGAAGAATTCGCCGCACTTCAATTTCAGACTGTGTGGTTCGGGGATCAAGATGAGACAAAGTGGGGATAGACCACGGCAATTCCTGTCGTTCCTGTTGAACATTTATGTTCTTATCTCCCCCTAACGACGGGAAGACTGTCTCATGGAAGTGACGATCCGCAAATCTAGCAGTAAAGAGATCACTTGTCAAGGGTTCTATGTAGCGGACAATGGTTGGAGAATCATATCCAACGTAAACGCCTAATCGTCGTTGAGGACCCATTTTGGTGCGCTGTGGCGGCGCAATATGCACATATACTGCACACCTAAATATGCGTAAGTGTGAGACATTAGGTTCATACCCAGTCACCATCTGGGACGCAGAAAAGGGTTGAGTGGCAGTAGGCCTCAGACGAATAAGCACAGCTGCATGCAATATTGCATAGCCCCAAGCAGAAATAGGGAGATTGGTGCGCATTACCAATGCCCTAGCGACCATTTGTAGTCTTTTAATGGCGGCTTCTGCGAGACCATTTTGGGTGTGAACATGAAGAACTGGATACAACATAAATCCCAATGGACATACAATAATCATCAAAAATTTTTGATATAAACTCCCCAGCATTGTCTAATATTATAGACTTAATAGCACGATCAGGCTGGTGAGCCCTTAACTTAATAATCTGGGCTAGGAGTTTAGCAAAAGCAGCGTTCCTAGTTGACAATTGCATGACGTGTGACTAGCGTGTCGATGCATCAACCAACACCATAAAATATCTAGGATTAATTTCAGTTTACCCCCCTGAGGTTTGGGGGTGTCATCATTTCACCCCCTGTACTTTCAATTTTGAATTTTTACCCCCTAAACTTTCCAATTTCAATCAACCGTGTCCAATTTCTACTATTCCGTCCAAATTGGACGTTAAGTTTGACTTTTGAGGGCTAAAATGGTCATTTCAACATAAAAAAATTAAAAAAAATTAAAAATTAAAAAAATAATTTGTTTTTTTTTTCCTTCTGTTTCTTCATTTTTTTTTAAAATTTTTAATTAATTTATTTATTTTGTCTTCAACCTATATACCACAAGTTATAATAGGTTTATAAAAACAAAAAAAATACTCTACGTGGTTGAAAGCCGCTCGCTGGTCTATGATATTTGTGATATATCTCTGATAAAGTGAAGAATTTTAGCATATATCCCCAATAAAGTGAAGAAATATTTGTAAAAAATAATTTTACACTTTATCTGTAAATAAATATCTGTATATCCCAAATAAAGTGAAGAAATATCTGTGTAAAATCATTTTTGGTCCACGATATTTGTGATATATCTCCAATAAATTGAAGAATTTTATGATATATCCCCAATAAAGTGAAGAAATATCTGTAAAAAATGATTTTACACTTTATCTATAAATATCTGTATATCCCCAATAAAGTGAAGAAATATCTGTGTAAAATCATTTTTTACAGATATTTATTTACAGATAAAGTGTAAAATTATTTTTTACAGATATTTCTTCACTTTATTAGGGATATATCCTAAATTCTTCACTTTATCGGAGATATGTCACAAATATCGTAGACCAGCGAGCGGCTTTCAACTACCTAGAGTATTTTTTTGTTTTCATAAACCTATTATAACTTGTGGTGTATAGGTTGAAGACAAAATAAAATAAATAAATAAATAAAAACGAAGAAACATAAAAAAATAAAATAAAAAAAAATAAAAAAAGCGAAGAAACCGAAAAATAAAATAAAATTTTTTTTTTTTTAATTTTTTATGTTGAAATGACCATTTTAGCCCTCAAAAGTCAAACTTAACGTCGAATTTGGACGGAATAGTAGAAATTGGACACGGTTGATTGAAATTGGAAAGTTTAGGGGGTAAAAATTCAAAATTGAAAGTACAGGGGGTGAAATGATGACACCCCCAAACCTCAGGGGGGTAAACTGAAATTAATCCAAATATCTAAATGGTTCCGAAGTTGGTTGGATAGGTCCACAAATATCACCTTGGATTCTTTGTAAGAATATTTTCTTTAGTGTCATGTGCATAGGATGGTCTCGATCCTAATTTTGCTAAAGAGCAGGCTTTGCAGAACGAATGATGGGCTTGAGAAACAACCAAGGAGGATTTTGGTTGAGCCACGAAGTTACAATAGACTTGAGAAGTAAAATTTGAAGACAAAAGAGCCTTGGTGGTGTCAATGCCACCCTGAGGCCGCAAGGGGACGGCAGAGCTGGCCAAGGATCGCCGGTTTTGGGGGTGAACAACGCCGTGAGGCGCAGGGGCTCTTTCAGAGTCCAAAATTTGATTTTTACTTCTTTTAGTTCTGAAAAATGGATGTCCGTGTGAAGTCTTTAATATACGGATCATCATATCACGACCTGGATGTCCCAAACGGTCATGCCAAAGTATGTGTCGGAATCCCATAAATCATCTCTCATAACATTGTTTATGTCCGTAGTCATTAGAGGTGATGCAAAGGAATTCTTGTCCATTCTCACAATGTGTTTCCACATGAAAACTATTGGATCTTATATCTTTGAAGCTCAATAGGGTTCTGCCTGCCCTAGGAGCATAAAGAGCTTCAATCAGTGACATTTAAAACTGTGCCATTTGGCAACATAAATTAGGCTGGTCCTCTACCATGAATCAATTGAGATGATCCAGCCATCGTAGTCACGGAAGATCGAGATGGTGTCATCCATAAAAATAGTTGCCTATTTCGAAGGATGGTATGTGTAGTTGCACTATCCACAAGGCAATCTAGCTCTCCGGGAAAATACTGAAAAATAATAAAGTTTGAAATTAAAATATATCCAAGACATTGAATAAAATAAATCGATACTTTATTAATAATAGCCAACGATTACATCAAAGTTTCATGACCAAAAATCTAATCCAACATAAAAATCAAATCGTAGACTAATCGTAGTCACTTAATCCGTTCGGTAATTTCAATTTGGTTGTGACTAGGTAAGGTGAGATTTTGGTGGACCTTTGCTCACTTTTAAAACTGTTCTCTCATATCAAACCTTGCCTAGACATCACAATTACTCTTGAGTACACCTAGAGGGAAAGAGTTAATACAATAATTCTTGATTTAAGGCATAATTGCCATTACATAATTCTTGGAAAAATAAAGGACTATACTAATCAAAATCTGCAGCATCCTTGTGCAAGTTCTTGTCATATTTGAAGTCCGCTATGGTGAGATTGACGTTGGCATCATCACCATCTTCTTCTTCTTCGGCAAGATAGGCTTCATGCTCTCTAAAGTCTCTATATGCCTTGTAATGCACAGCTAATTATTTGCTTGCATTGCATTGCTTGAACCAATGCTCACTCGATCCACATCGATGACACATGTCATTGTGATTTCCTCCCCTTAATTGAGGTGTATTATTTGCACTTGGGTGGCATCCCCTAGAAGGGTTGGCGCCATTCCCATGGCCTTGGGCGGCTCCTCCACATCTTAGAGCCCCACGGCCTCCTCTCCCACGTTGCCATGTATTACAACATGTTCATCCTTCATTCTGACGATTACCTTCCTTTGTAGGGTGGTTATATGGATCAAAACGTCTGTTGTGTCCCTTACCTTTAGGGTTCCGCTCCTTGCGCCCTCTTTTGGGTGCATTATTATAATTCGCCTCTTGAACGCTCTTAGTTCCTATAGGCCTTGAATTATAATTCTTCACGAGGATATTATCATGTTTTTCAGCTACAGACATCACATTAATTAGCTGATGAAACCTTGTGATCCGTCCAGTATTGTATTCAGTTCGATATTGCTTTGATAGCAAAATAGCTGAGACGAGGAAGGTGGAGAGAGTTTTCTCAATTAGTTCTTGCTCTGTGACAGGTTGTCCACAGAACCCCAACATAGTTTTGAGGCGTAGAACTTTTGAATTATATCCAGCTACAGACTTGAAGTCAGCGAATCGTAGATTGCTCCATTGAACTTTCAAGTCGGGGAGGAGGGTATCCTTAACATTACCAAATCGCTCTTCTAACGCAACCCATAATTCTCTAGCATCCTTGATTGCCATGTACTCCAATCGAAGTGATTTGTCCATGTGGCGTCTCAACAAGATGAGAGCAGTGGAATTATTTGTAGCTGTACGCTCAAATATGAGCTCGGGATTTGGTGCCTGAATTACGGGTAGGATCCCTTTTGAGGTGAGATGGTTCTCAACATCTGTGACCCAACTATGATATTCCGAGCCAGTTGAGTCAAGGATAGGAAAATCAAGCTTTAACATCCTGAAATAAGAAGAAGAAATATATTAGTTTCGGAGTTAAAACTTCCACGACAACTAAATAATAAGATTTCCGAGCTATGCTACCAAGAAATCGATTTCCAAGAATGATTAGATTAGACCGAAACAATGATGTTTATATGGTCATAAATTGATGCTTGCGGACACTCTTAGTCCGAAGTCTTACGAACTCTCTTAGTTCGTTAATTGCGTGAATCCCCACGATTCCGCTTTTCAAGAATCGAACCCACGTTATAAGAAAGGTGGGATGTAGAAGAAGGGAGGTTTTCAAGTCCCCGAGAAAAGAAAATGGAAATATAAATTTCGGAAAACAGGAACTTTTATTGAAAACACTTGTTGATTTCGGGTTTTGGATCACGCGCGTGTTGATGCAGGCGTGATGAAGCGAAGCAAACCGAGTAGATGGTAAAGGCTTTGCAACGGTGTCGAATACGTGGGGCAGCAGGAGCTGCGGTGATGTTGCAGTGGCAATGGGTTGCAGCAGGCGAGGGGAGGGCTGTTGAGACAGGTGCATTGCCGGGGTAGCCGACGCACGGCAGGGCAGCGACTCAGGGTTACAGTGGCGCGGGTGCGTAGGCGAGCAGCAACGTGCACAGGGGCACGGAGGAGCTGCGGGGGCAGGCGCGCTGCTGGGGCAGCAGTCGGAGTAGGCGCAGGGCGCAGGGGCAGCTAGCAGGCAAGCGCGCAGGCTGCAGCAAAGGAGGACGTAGCGCGGGGCGTGCGAGGGCAGGCTGCGGCGAAGGCTCGGCTAGCTCGGGCTAGGTGCTGCGGTGGTGAAAGAAGATTTTCGGGTTTTGGTTTTTGTTTTGTGGTTAGAACTCGTGCTGATAGAGAGATTGATGAGAGAATTGTATATCATTATTGAGAATAGGAGCCCTATATATAGGGATTACAAAGTACATGTTCTAATGTTATAAGGAAAACTAATCCGAATAGAACTAAGAATTCTAGAACATTCTCTTCTATTGCTACTCCTAGTTTGATAAGGCACACTAAGTCGATTTTCCTTCAACAATTTCTACTTAGTTGTGTCTTTTTTAATTGAAATTTACTGGTAGAGAATAATGAGGCAAATAAATTCATTTTTTTGTTTTTCTTAACAAGAAATAGTTTTATTCCAACTGCCACTTTTGGATCTAAATCCAAGGACAATTGAGTTAAGTGACTAACTGAGTTGGAGAATCGGCGATGACTCATCTAGCAAACTTTGGTTTCCTTTGATATTATTCGAGGGTTTTCCGTTGTTATATATGTCCTTCTTGTCATATGGATTATTTCAATAATATCACTATATATAGTTGGAAAGTAATAAAGTCCAAAATTACATGGCACAATTTGTATTTAATATATCGAGATTATGTTGTTCCTATCAGCGAATACCTAAAATTTGTCTTAGATTTAGAATAACCTATGGACCATGTACCCGTCACCCGTGAGAGGTACCAAATATCATGAACATAAATGGATATACATCTCATTAATGGACGTGGGAATAAACTTCCCAAATAACTTCTTCTTCTTTTTTGTCGAAACGGTTCGGGCTGGGGACTTGACTTTCAACAAAATGGTTCGAGCCGAGCCATGACTTTCAAAGTTGAAAAAACTTGTCAGGCCTGTCTTAGATAAAAAGAAACAAATGTCCATGTATTATTGGTTCTAATATAAGAATCAAAATCCTTATCATAGGATTGGACACACTAAATTAGAATCTTCACTCAAATATCTAAACCTAATCGTCAGCCTTCATTTCTTTCCAAAATCCCAATCTGAACCGAGAGGCCGCCTCCTTCTTTCTCCCTCTCCTCTGCCATAGTCGAGACACTGAGACTTCTCTCTCTCTCTCTCTCTCTCTTCACTTCATCTGCATGGCTGAGACTGGTCTCTCTCATTCGCCATATCTAATGCAAACCACTGCCAAGTGCTAAGATCTGTGAGTTTCTTTTTTTGGGTTTTTGTCTCTTTGTTTAGTTGTTGTGAAATTCTGCTAGAGTGAAGTTTTTGGTTGAACTTGAGAGGAGTTTTTTAAATGCGAAGTAGATTGGAGGTTGATTGTGTTTGTGTTTGTGTTTGCTAAGAAAATGAGGTTGAAATCTGATGGAAATTTTATATCCTATGCTTTAAATTTTTGATTTTTAGCGACTGCAAATATGCTTGGGAGTTGTATTTTTTGGATTATTTATTTGGATATAGATTTTAATGTAGCTTATGCTGGAAATGTTACTGCCTTACTGGAAATGTGCTTGTTAATGTGAAATGATTGAAATCTAATTTGTAGCATGGCTGTACTAAGTGATTATAGCATGGCTACTAATGGGAAGGCTAGTGTGCCATTGTTGACAGCTCCAATAGAACCAGACCCAGTAGCTACGATTGCGCGTATAGCTCTGGCATCTGCTCATCCTCCCAGACCAGTCAAAAGTAAGAGGAAGAGGACTATGAAGAAGCTAGTCAAGGCCCTGAAGGTCAGTATGCGGTCCATCGTATGGGTATACTTCGAGAAGTTAGATAGGCCTATGGTGGAATTGCTGGATGGAAAGAAGCAGGAAGTTGGACGTGAAGTAAGAGCAAAGTGCAGATGTTGTGAAACTGACCTTACTAGAGATTCTTATTTTAGTGGTACTAGCACATTAGGAAGGCACATTGTGACTGTATGCAAAAAATACCCTAGTAGGGCTGATATAGAGGGGCAGCAAGTTTTGACTAACGATGGGATGGCTTCCCATAGTCTAGTGTCTAGAACTTAAATAGAAGAAGCATGTACTTTAGCTGCCTGTAAAATGATAGTTCTCGATGAACTACCATTTAGTCATGTAGATAAACCTGGATTTTGGCATTTTTTTGAAGTAGCCATCCCTCATTGGACAATCCCATATCTAGACATGCCATTGTAAGAAAGTTTTTAGAATTGTATGATGAAAGAAAAGAGGAGCTGAAAATGGAATTAAGCAAGCATAGGGTTTCTCTCACTACCGGTATATGAACATCGGTACAAAATGTGAACTACATGGTGTTGACTGCCCATTTCATAGATAGTGGGTGGAAAATGCACAAAAGAATCTTGAACTTTTGTGTCATTTCCAATCACCAGGGCACAACCATAGGAAAAATATTTGAAATGTGTTTAGTTCAGTGGAAAATTAATAAAGTGTTGACTATGAGTGTTGATAATGCATCGGCAAATAAGGTTGGCATTGATTATTTGAGAAAAAAAATTGCCAATTAGGTTATATCCCTTGTTTTGTGAGGCAAGCAGCATGCTAGATGCCTTTCACATATTTTAAACTTGATTGTGAAATCCGGTTTGACTATATTAGATAGATCAATAGCTAGTATAAGGAATGAGGTGAAATATGTCAAGAGTTCTTCATTTAGATTAGATGAATTTAAGCTATGTGTTGAAAAAGAAGTGCCTAACTAGAAGAAGGTGTGTACATTCAATGTTCCAACAAGATGGAACTCTATATTTTTGATGTTAGAGACTGCAATTCAGTTAAGGAAGGCATTTGTTAGACTGGCAGAAGAAGAAGATGTGAAATATTCTAGCTATTTTGATGAGGATGAGGAAATATTAGAAGAAGAAGAAGAAGAAGCTGGTCTTGAAAAGGCAAAACACGGAAAACCGATGAAGAGGATAGGGCCTCCCAAGGACTAAGATTGGGATAGGGCTGAATTTTTTGTGGGGTTTTTAAAAGTCTTCTATAATGTCAAACTCCAGATCAGTGCATCTACTAACTCTACTGCACATATAGAATTTCACGATATTGTTGCTGTAAATGCAGAGATTAATGCATTATTTAGGATGTCGTAAATGCAAGATGGAAGTGAAGTTGAGAAGCTTATGGTTCAGATGGTTGTGAAGATGATGACAAAGTTCCAGAAGTATTTCGATAGCATAGATGATGTGAATGAGATGCTGTTAGTAGCATTGGTTTTGGACCCCAAATACAAACTTAAGAATATTGAGCATATTTGTGTGAAAATGCTGTATTTTGATACTGTAAGTATGAAAAAAAAAATCAGTTGAAGTGAAGGAGTTGTTGGTATCCTTAACAATTTTGTATGTGCATGTCATCTGCTGCTACTCTAAATGGTCAAAAAAATTGAGGAAGAGAGGTTGTGAGCAATGGCAATGGCACTAGTAGTTCTGCAGCAAAGAATATGACCGGCGAAATGGCTGAAATGCTCGATGGGAGAAATAGCTTGAAAACAGTTGTGAAGTTGTTGTGGAGAGTGAGGTAGATAGGTATTTGTTGGATCCTTTTGAAAAGCCTCCAAGAGTAGCTGAATTTAGCATCTCACTATGGTGGAAGCTTAATGGCTCCAAGTATCCTAATCTCCAGCTTGTAGCAAGGGATGTTCTTTCAATTCAAGTGTCAACCGTTGCTTCCAAATCGTGTTTTAGACGGGAATAAAGTAATTGATCCTTATAGGAGTTCTCTAACTCTAAATATATCTCATCAAAATTGACAAAAATTGACTCTTCAAAGTTAGCCAAACAGTAGATAAAGCATAAATTTAATTAGTCCCAGATACGAAAACAAACCGTCTATTAATAAGTCCAATTTCTCTATTGGTTATGAATTAAGATTAATTGTCAAGTAGAATTCAAAGACAACAAATTGATTTCTAAATCAGTAATAAAACATGGATTTGTTAGACCTCCAAATGTTGAATAATCAACCAAATTCATATGTTGCAGGTCTTTCTCTATTTCAATTCTTCTACGTAAATCAGTTGCCAAAGACAAAGTTTTTGTCACAAAAGCATTTAGCTTGTAGCTTATCTACATGAATATAAAGGATACACACGCACGTGCACACACACACAATGGCAGCTTGTCTTCTCTTTGTGAAATTCCTCAAAAAGGGTAAACTTTTATTGAAAGGCATGTAGTGTTACAAAAGGTAAACATGTCAAGGCTCACCTTGAATCATCTTCTGGACATGTTCAAAGCTTTTACATCTCTCTAATTAAGTTCAGACACAACCACCTCCCCATTAAGGTCTTCTTCAAGATCAATACCTTCACAGTACTGCAAATGCAGCCAAACCCATTTAAATTCCAACTCTTAAATTGTAGATTATTATCTTCATAGTCATAAATTAAAGAACCCATAATAGAGAAGATGCCCAACATCACTCACCGCGCCTTGGCGCTACCCTTGATGGACAACTTTGAGAATTGGGCATGCATTTCTTCAACTCAGATCCTTAACCGAGACATCGGAATCGTATTCCACGTAAGCAAGGTCTTCACCTCCGAGGAAAGCAATCGCATAGCCCAAATCATAAATCAGCCATATATGAAGGTTTACACTGATTTTGAAAAAAACAAGCCAATACCTCTGATAATGAAGAAGATCGTCATGTCTTCAATTACTTAGTGATTCAAAGACCAAAAGAGCTCAGCAACATCACCACCCTTCCTTCTCTCTTTCATCAGCCTCACTCTAGGCTCTGAAATAGTGAATTAACTGAATTCCAAGACCTCTGGAGCATAGAGTTCAGTTGAGAGCGAGGAGAAAGGGAGAGGAAAAAAAAATAGGCTGTAGTTGTTTAGAGTTTTTATACCTAGGTTGAATGGCATAGCTGCAATTTAGGAAAAATGAGGGGCAAAATGGGAAGCACACTATTCATAAGAGAGTTACTGTTCATAAGGAGATTTGGAATTAGAGTATAAAATGTCATCTATATGCTTGTTAGGATAAGCACCCCTATTTGCACATCAGTACAACAAAGCAAATTAGGAGGATTTCTCCATTTCATTAAATGGAACAATCTGATTCCACACAATAGGTAACACTATACAACTGAACTGTTGTAAGACAAAACCAAACCATATGGGAGACGCATGTTGAGACCCAACAAATCACACCAGTATAATAAAGCAAATTTTGATTGGTTTCATTTTCATCTTACACTTTTTAATTTGATTGGTTGGTAATCAAATTTTGTTTTTCTTTTTCAATAAAAATTAATTGAATTCCTTCAATATCTAAAATTCCTTTTTTTGTTGGAAATCCAATTCTTTTGATTAGGGCTGCACACGGATTGGGTTGGATTGGTTTTGACTCCAAACCATCTCTATGCCAAAGTGAGCGGTTTAGGCATTTTGGAAAACCGGTCATAAAAAAAAAAGCTCAATCAGACCCAATCCAATCCAATTAAAGATGGTTTAGTTTGGTCGGTCAGGCGGTTTTCATCTATATAATATTAACATGCTATTTATGATTCAAAGTGGTTCCAATCTAATTTGGTTCCAAATCCAAAACATATAGTCCAAAACTAAAACTTAAATTAGATTCAAATTGATTCACTTATTTAACGACTTAGCCATCAATAGTAGCTTAATATGATAGTATTAAAGGTCAAAGAATGAGAGATTGAGAGATCAAAGATGTGATATGAAAGGATCAAAAAAATTGTAGTGATTATATACTAAGGTTTCAGGCCTTTGAGCCTTGAATTCAATATGATAGTATATCAGTTGAGAATAAAGTTATAACTGGAGATTTAAAACTTACTTAGAGCAAACCGGACTAATGAATATATATTTATTATGTGTGTATAAATTTCTCGTATGTTTCAAACATACCGGTCGGTTCGGGTTCCGCAGTTTAAGTACAAAAGAAACCAGACCAACCCAGTTCATAAATGGTTTGGTTCGGTATTGAACCGATTTTAACCAATTTTAATTTTTAAAATTAAAAAACTTTAACCAAACCATATTTATCTGTCAGTTATGGCCGATTTGGTCGGTTTGTACTAGGGGTCCTCAATTGGCCCTTCGGCCCTAAGCCCGCCCGGCCCATAGGGCCTAAGCCCTACCCGGCCCTTGCATTAGGGAGGGCCGGCCCGGCCCTTCGGCCCTACCCGTTTGAGTCGATTAGGGCCAAGTCCGGCCCGGCCCTCTAGGCTCGCCCGTTTAAGCCCTAATATTTTCTATTTTTTCTTTTAAAAATAAATTTCTCTTTTTTCTGTAGCATACAACTTATCTCTTTTTTGGTAATTGATTTCCTAAGCTTTATTTTCTTTAATTCTTGTTTCCTTTGTTAAATAAAAATTAATTTAGAGATTTAGAGAGATAGTTAATTAATTATAACCTCATTAACTAATATTTATAAATGTTATAACTTATAAATTAATCTCTATATATATATATATATATATATATATATAAAATATGATCAACAAAAAACAATGAGTCTTATATTGCCTATATAACCATAGAGCCACATTTTAAGGAAAAAAGAATAACGTATTTCTTTTTGTTAAACAAATTAAAGCCCTTTTAGGCCCATTTCGGCCCTATTTAGAAGGCCGGCCCGACCCGACGCTTTTGGCCCTAGTGACTCGGGCTTTTCGGGCGGGTAAGGGTTAGCATATTTAAGCCTCGGCCCTACCCTACCTGGCCCTAAATTTTGTTGACTTTGACTAGGCCCGGCCCGGCCCTACTCCAAGCCTTAAAATTTAGGGTAGGGCCGGCCCTAGCCCGGCCTATGATGACCCCTAGTTTGTACCAAGTTTTGCACACCCCTACTTTTGATGCCCATAATTTGTTGCTCCCTAAACCGAAACCAACTCTATAATTAACAACGCACAAGATCACGTTATTATGCTATAAATGGGCTAAAAACACAAAAATGACATGAAAATGGTCATTCCATTAGCACCAAAGTTTTTGTTCTCACACTTTATAGATGGGTATTACAATACAATAAAATTTGAGCCAGGTCCTAGTAATAAACTAACAAAATAACCCAAAATACCAAAGCAAGAAATCAGTAAGCAAAAAGGAAAAGCTGGACACACATATATGTAGAATGTAGCCAGAGTGTATTAGTATATGTTGATCACTGTGCCTCTGTGCAGAAGTGCAACCAATCAACGTAGAGCTAGAAAAAGCTTCCATCATCTGCCACAGTGTAATTATATTACACCCTTTACTCGGATCAACTCCTACAGATAGAGAGTACATATACTTACTGCCAGTACTTGCCTGCAGACAGCTGCTTCCTACATAATGATATGAACAGCTAGCTAAATAGAGATAGATAGATATACTCAATTCCAGTATAGTCTTCAGATTTGTACTGGAATATGTGCCTGGTTTGTGTACTCATCAGAAGTAGAAGCTACAGACAAGTACCACTACTCTCTTGATGAAACAAGTTTCATTGGGATTTTAAAGCATAAAAAAGAAGAATTGAAGAAGACCATTATTATTAGCAGAAGTTAATTGCTCACTTTGTTCACATTGCTCAAAAAATACCAGAGGGTTTCGCTTGACTGCCATACATAAACAGAAAAGAGAGATACCCATTTGTGTTTCAGTGCATAGAAAGAAACAAACCGACCCTAAAAACAGAAATCGCATTTCATTTTCTTTAAAGAGGGATCAAGCTAGCCTCTAGGGCTTTTAGTTTCAGCTACTTCAAGGTAAAAACACACAGCTAAAGCTAGCATATAGCTTCTTATATCAAACAGCTAGCTCAGAGCTACAATACCACGCCATAAGTTCTAGTGCTAATTAAGAATTAAAGGAAATACAAAATCTAGCTAGCTGCTGTTTCATCTGGGCTAATTAGTTTAACCACAAAAAAGGAAAACAAAAAGTTGCATCTGGGTTCTTTCCCATATGCATTAACAAAATTAGACACACTTTTTTTGCCTCAACATCTAGAAAGACAATTTGAGTGACAAATCAACAGGACTATGGCCACTGCTCATCATCATCATCATCATGTCAGCCCCCTCAAAAGCAGAACCAAGATGTTGATCAGAAGCTTCTGATGATCTACCAACTGAAGAAGAATTAGTTGATGAAGCAACTATATTATGCTCCATGGGATATGTGCCTGATGAGACTACTGAAGAAGAGTTGTTGTTGTGATCAGGAAAGAATTCATACTCCTTCATGATATCACCACCTGCTTGTCTCCCCTTCCTGTGAACTGCCCTAACCTCCACACTCTACAAATTCCCAAAAACAACAAATCAAATTCCACATCCAATTCTCCATGGCATAAATATAAGAAGAAGAGATTTTTATCAATTCAAATCAAAATGTAGGATTTTTTTTTTTTGGTGGTGATTTAGTTTAATTACCTCATCAACAAGACTGGAGCGGCGGTCCAAGTAAGTACCAGCATTGAAACCAACGCCGATTTCCCCAGCTACCCGGACATTTGGGATGTTTTGTTGGTCGAATCCGGGAAGATCAGAACTGTTGACCATCGGAAAGACAGCCGGAGATTCCCCAAAACCCATGTTGTTTCCACAATTGAATCTTTTCTTCTACAACAACCAAGAAATAAGAAATGAGCAACATTCTAACTAGACTGCAAATGTGCAATATATTATAATAATGAATCAAACAAATAAAAAGCTCCAAAATTTTCACTTTTCTTTGTTTTATATTCCCATGTTATCTCTGAGAAGCAAATAATAAATTTTCTTTCCAAAAATGAAATCTAAACCTGCTTGCAACAGCAGCAATATTCAGATGAAGAAGAAGAGGAGGGTTTCTGCTTCATCTTTGGTATTGAAGAGAGCTCGTTCGAGATCTCATACACAGCCCCACGATTCGGAGCCCCAGCCCCAACGACACCGTACTGGTTCGGATCCATAACCAACCCACCAACATCATTTTGAAGACGAACATTGTACCCATAACCAAACCCAGCGGAACCACCATTCCCACTAACTGTCTGAACAAACAAACTGGTGCGGTCCAAGCCCACCAAACCAGAGCCAGTACTCATGGCTCCATCGTAGTTGGACGCACCGTAGAGTACCGGAATGCTGAGAAGCGGGTCGGCGCGGGTTTCTGGGTTTGGGTAGTATTGAAACTGGCGCTGCTGGTGATCTGGAAAACCAACATTTTGGATAACTTGGGTCTGAGGTTGAGGTTGCGGTAGGATATGGGGGAGGGGCATTTGGGTTAATTTGGTCACACCCACACCTCTCTGTTGGAGACGGAGGCGCTCCAGCTGAGCCACACCAACACCTCTCTGGGGCTTTGGCCTTTTAGGTTTAGCTGACTTCCTTGATTTTCCTTTGCTGCTAGTACTGGTTTTGGTGGTGGTTTCGGGTTTTTTGGATTCTTCGCTCCCAAAACGGGAAGAATCTTGGGTTGTGCTCTGGTAATCTGAGGCCATGAGCATCACCGGTCTGTACATTTCAGCCAAAAAAGATCAAGCCTTGGGTTTGGTTTGAGATTTCAAATGGTGTGAATGTTTTCTAAGAGAGACAGAGAGAAAGAGTAATAGCTTTGGATTTGGGTACTGTGTGTCTCTTAAAAAAGAGAGAAAGAGAGAGTGTGCGTTTGGGGTTTGGAGATTCAGGAAGAGAAAGTATGAAGCTGTAAGAGAAAATGAGAGAGGGCAAGGCTCAGAACAAGTACCGAGTTTGTAAATTTGTAATTTTGTATGATTTGTTGTGTACTGACTTTCGGCCTTTTGCTACTTCCACTCCCATTTTCTGCAACTTCCCCACCACACAATCTCCTCTGTCTTTTCCAAGTGCTCAGAGAAAAGGAACATGGAAATGGCAAACCCTACTTTGCGCTGTGAAAATGGTGAACAAATTAAGGTCGCGCGTGTTGCCACGCACCATTGGAGGGCGAACAAGGAAGTACAGAAAGCCCAGGCTTCCTTTACAACAACATAGGACCCAGGGACACGTGTCGAGTTGTGAAGGAATTGACTGAATAGTACACTGCAGGCAATGGCATTGGTCGGAAAACGATGAGAGAAGTCTTCTGAGCGTGGCAAGCAATTTTGGGAGCATTGTAGCATCAAGCAGCTCTGGTCAAGGCGCATTATAGCGGGGTCGGTCATGATGATATTTTCTGGGTCTATAAGACTATAATATAGCTAAGGTGTGACTCAGAGTGTAACAGAGGGTTTAATGGTGCATATCAGGGAGTGGGATGAAACATGTAGAACTTTTCAGCCCTATATATTGAACTAGCTAGCTACTGCAAAACCTTATAGACTAAGAGAGATATTTGACCATGAAAGGTGAGCCTCGCAATGATGCCTTGTGATCATACATGTTAACATCAAAAGGCTGCTGAATCCTCCATGAATAACAGAGCTATTGTTTCTTGGGGAAGAAGAAACACACATTGATTACCATATGTGCTGTAGAGGCTTCTTTTCCCCTGAACCCTAAATATATGTGCTGGGTTCCAAACCCTCTCAAAAAAAGAAAAAGAAAAAAAAAACCGTAAATATATGTATATTACTCAAGAAAGTTCATACAAGATGGACCAAGCACTGATTTTGACACTTAAAATGACTTAATAATCAATGTTCTCATATCGTTGGCTTGAATTGAATCATCCCACAATTTGTTTTCGGTTTGAAACCTTGAATTGAATCCTTCATAAGCTCACATGATTTGTGCATACAAATGAAAGCATATATTCAAACTAGTTTTGCATTACCCAACAATTGCTTGCTACTACCCACAATTTATTGCTTTGTCTACAATACCATTTGATGAAAAAATTCAAAGCAAATTTGTTGAACATCAGAGAGTGGTTATAGAACTATGTTGACCCCAAGTAAATCCTATACCTTTCTATCACATGCATATATATGAAGATCACAGCATGCATATACAGTCCAACAAGCAATCCATGTAGAAATCCACACTCTTTCAAGATTGAATTTGATTAATCACTCCCCAGTTGCAACCCTAAGATGGGTCTAATCACAGAAATTCTTCACTACAAGACCTCTTAAGAATTGAAATTGAATCCCCACCCCAATCCCAAAAACTTCAATCTAACAGTTCCCAAATCCAAATCCTTTGATGACCCACCAAATCCTCACCTATTTTTTATCATCCCCAAATTACATGCACAAAAATTAAGCTTTCAATAACCTAAATTGAGATTGAGATGGAAGGATTGGGATTTGGCTTCACAACCCTAAACGCATGACAGACCGACGCGTGTCAAAAAGATGCGAGAGATCTGATTCACTGAGCGTTGGTCCATACTCTGTGGTATAGGGGTCTACCAGAGTAGCGCCGTCCTATAGTCTCGTGAAAATCTCCTCCAATGATGAGCGTCCACGTCGGCTTTCCATTTAGGGAAGTCTGTCTTCCTTGGATGCAGACCGTAAACGGAGACAGAATCGTTTTCTCTCGTAAAGCGCAGATGGTCCCCCTTTCATACGTGGCAAACGGCGGGACCCACGACGGAGGGACGGAGTTGTTGGCTGGCCGGAGGGAGAAGTGTAGCACGTGCGAGGGAAGGTGGTGGTTCTCCGGAAATATTAATGCCGGGATTGGGCAGACATGGTGGATTATCAGGTTCTGCTGAGAACATTATGCCCTTTATTGAATCACTCGGGACCATATTTTACCCCCTCAAGCATGATTTTGAGTTCTTGGTTAGCCAATAAGCAGTTGTCTGTCATAGGTATTTGGTGCTCTAATGACGCTTTGGATGAGTAGGAAGCATAGTGTTTAGGGGTTTTCGGAGAAGTTCTTCGGTTGGATCAGTTGGACTGCCTCGCTAACAGATTCGTCTAACCATCTTATTGTCTTTTAGGATGAGGCTATTTTCACTCTACTAAATACTCTTTTCACTCTACACCTCAATTTTTGACTGAAAATTCTAATTTTACCATTTAATTAATATGATTTAAAAAGTTTTATCAAACAAAACCTATAACACCTTCAACATGTACCTTCTCCTCCTTCCACCGTTCGAATTGAATTTTTCTTTTTCATCATTCACTTCATGAATGTTGATCTTTTTCTTCTCTTTTACTAATAAAAATTGTACAACATCCAATATCATACGTCTTGAGACGAACCATCTTCTAAAGCTGCTGTGATGCATTAAGAATCTAATGTAGTGTTTGCGACCTTGAAATATCCTACCGTTCAGTTGAGGCCTTGATTTAATTATCAAACAAGTTACAACATATCTAGAGCACTGGTTTCTTCACCTTGGAATTGAATATGCTTTGCACATATTTCACTCATACATAAGTCGTGCCTTGTCACAAATTGGACTAACAATATATGAAGCAGGCTCGTAGTGCAGTTTTAGTTCGATAGTTAATAGTCGATCATAAAAGTTGGTGCGATTCAATCACTCTAGCAGAGTTCAACAAATGCTAATTTTTTTTTTTTTTTTTTTTTGAGAAACAACAAATGCTAATTTAAGGGTATATAATTGAGGAAATTTAATTTTCGTCAATATTTTGATAAGGAAGCCATAAGTGGCAGCAATACAAGATGGTTGTGGGTGTTAACAGTGGGAGGGGCTGGGTTGGATTGTTTGTTCAATTTTGTTATTTTTTAAGAAATAAAATAAAATTGAATCGGATGGACAATATTGGAACTTTGACTCCATAAATTAGAAGAAATGGTGAAAAAAATATTTAATAGGGTGGAAATAGCCTCACTTTGTCTTTTATTATCTTTTTTTTTTTGAGAAGAAATAGAATTCATTAATAACCAAAAAAATTACAAAGCATTGGAATACCCGGTTGTGGTATCAACACCATGACACATATTCCTACCAAGATCCCTAGTTATGGGTCCGTCACTAATAGTAACTTCCATGAACCGAAAAGGTCCAACCCCTAACCAATTTTTACGCCTATTACCCCAGGCTACAAAGAATGATAACCAATCCCAAATGTCACGATACGACCTCGCCACCAACATCCAGACGAACCACTCCACCCTCTTCCACACCGTGTTCATAAACCGCCAGACCACGTGTAAGGGAAATCCACCTTTCCGTTGATAACCAAACAGCATCGAAATTGTAACATATTGTTCGCAGGAGTAACACCATATAGATGGCTCCACACCACGACCAAAACCTCCAAACCCTAGCTCAATTGAGTAGGGACGTTTTATTTGACCTAACTAAAAACCTGAAACTAAAACTCTAATAAAAAACTGAAAGAAACTGCCATGATTGACCAACCGCTCAGGCACCGCCACCTCCACCCGCCCAGTAACTAACCAAAAACCAAAACATAAAAACCTAATAAAACAAAGTACCAAGCTATGTTGAACCACTTCCATCTTCCTCACCATTGACAACAGATCGCCAGCAAACCACCATGAGTGCAGCTAAGTGAGCACGCCCCACCGAAGATACCCAAGCCAAGTACTCTGCCACGACCAGCTTGGGATATCAGGCCACCACCATCCGCCTTGGCTGAACTCATTACCGACCCATTGTGCAAATCCATCCCAAATTGATCTGAGACCAATCCGACCTCCCATCAATTTGAAAATCCCTTTCAAACACTCTATCCTCCACCTAGCCACATGCCTCAGAGAAAAGACCAGTGCCATACGATCCATGGCCTGCCGCCGCCACGATTTGGTCACTGAACACCTTCCTGTCGCCGATAGTCGAGCACCCTTCACTAGCGTCTGCGCTGCTACTTGAGATAGATGAAAAAGCATACACAGCCAAGAGCACTTAAACCCAGAGAAAAAGAAGAATCCTAGAGCCCCAGGAACCCGTCCGGCAACACCCACCACTCGTCGACGGGGCAGGAAGTCGCCATCAACGCGGGAGCGCCGCCGGACAGGCCTCAACGCCAACCTCTGTCTTTCCAACTCTAGACCTCTCTCGCCTGTCTTTTATTATCTTTGTTTTACAAGTTGAGGATAATTTTGGTATTAGGTTGTATTTGTTTGAATTGCAATTCGTTGTTTAGATGTGTTACATAAGACAAATACTCGATCAGTTCATATTAATAAATTGCTCAAATTCAAAACCCTTAAGGGGAAAATTATTAGTAATGTGCAAGCTACAATAGTACTATATATAGTTCAATGTTAACCCTAGTTCTATAATAGCCAAATACCTTCAAATTTGTTCTTCATGTTGATGCTAAGGCAGACAATGTTAAGGGCATGTTACACTTTTGCCCATCCGATTTTATCTTAAGCACATTTTTCTTGAGGCTAATGCAACAGGTTGTTGGCTTGCTTGCTCGTTATGCTCTTATTATTGGTTAGCATGCTTCTTTGTTAATAAATAGTAGTGATTTCTTTCCCAAGAAAAAAGATAAAGAAAACGTTTTTATTGAAAAGGCTTTTTGGGTAATAAATTAGAGTACGAGAGTTGGGTCTTTATTTCATTTCGATCGCAACTTCGGTCCAGAGAGGCTAAAAAGATTGCCTCTCCTCTCCTCCTTCCCTAAGGTAAAGATCACGTACCTACAATCTTGTCATCCTCATCAAGTAAACCATGATGCTTTTATCTCAATCAAATAACACACTTGTATTGATAGCTCACATCGAACCACTTTTGCAGATCATAGCTTTTATGAAGTTGAGATTTTGAGATCTTGTAAATTCATTTCAAAGGAGTCGATGCAATTATAGAAAAAAATCAGTAAGCCATCTTGGGGTACTAGTTGTTTCCTAGTGGTTGCTATAAGGAAGCCACAGCGCAGAGTAACTGTAAGTTCTGGCTTTATGCAACTTGTGAAGCACCTAACCATTTTTGAACAAAATAGCAAGAGACTCCCCACCCTTGCATCCCTTAAATTGAAAGGAAAAGATAGAGAAGGACCACAGGGGGATGAGAGAAGAAGATATATGAATTATTTAGATCTGAATATCTCAAGTGAGATTCTCTCTTTCTCTGAGTGTTCATTTGCTCACTTACTTTCACCATATAGCTCTCAACCACCACCCCCAAATAGGGAACTGGAATTGTCCCCAGCCTCTGATATGGAGCACTAGTCCTATTACAACATACAGATTTAGGATATGTCTTACACTGGGATTTAAGGGAGGGACCAGATGAATCAGGGCCGTCCATGCAGGACAAATCTGTGCAACAGATATTCGATTTTCAATGGCATTTTATACAGTGTCCAGTTTTGGTGTATTTCTGCATGCAGCAAAGGAGTCGCTTTCATCTGTTATTTGTGTTGGCATTGCAAGATTTCTGTACAAAACAAAGGACTCAGACATAAAAGCAAGATATGTCTGAGATATGTCTTTGTATGCATCATACCAACCAAACAAGGACTCAATATTTTCTATTTAATTTTCAAAGATACTTTGCATTTGCTCATTATTTCTTATATTCCCCTAACATATGCACCTTATTGTTCATGGAGTGGCACCATTTCACATCTCAATATGTTCTGGTCCCCAACAAATTTTTTCCTTTTAAGATCACTTTTTTTTTTCCACCATTAGATTTACATCCAACAGTGATTGAGCACCAAACCAACTGACCGGGTGAACACCACTGTATAGATCGACTTAAGCATTCTTATCCAAGTCTTTTGAGATAAAGGACCTAGGGGAAACATCTTTTGTGTTGGGAATCAAAATCACAAGAGATAGAAAATAGGGCCTATAGGGAATTTCTCAAGAGAGTTACATAGATAAAATGCTAAGGTGTTTTTCTATGGAAAATTGCGCACGTGAAGATTTTACCTATGAGCAAAGGTGATAAATTCAATAAGTCACAGCGTTCGAAGAATGATTTTGAGAAGAATGCCATGAAAAACCAGTATTACGCTTCACTCGTAGGAAGTTTGATGTGTGTCTAGGTTTGTACTCACCCAGATATAGCTTTTGCTGTTACTATGCTTGGTAGGTATCAAGTTAATCTAGAAGAAATTCATTGGATATCAAACAAGAAAGTTTTAAAATACCTGAAAGAAAACTAGAGACTACAAGTTAGTGTACAAGAACGGTGAATCATTAGCTGTGATTGGGTATTCTGACTCATATCATATGCAGGTGATAAGGATGATTTGAAGTCGACTTCTGATTTTGTTTTCCTCATGGCTGGTGGAGCAATATCATGGAGCAGTTCAAAGCAAACTGAGGCTACCTTATCTATCATGTAGTCTGAATTTATTGCACCAAGTCATGCAACTACTCATGCAGTTTGGTTAAGAGATCGTATTCGCTGCACTCAGGTTGTTCCAAGCATAGAAAGATCGATACCCATCACTTGCGAAAATTCTGCTGCAATTTTCTTTGCAAAGAATAACAAGAGGTCTTCTAGCTCAAAGCAAATAGAGTTGAAGTTTCTTCATGTAAGGAAGAATACTGAAGAGCTTAAGGTGGTTGTTGAAGACGTACATCAGGACAACTAAAATGATTGTTGATCCCCTCACCAAACCTGTATAATTAAGTTTCAGTCTTTAACAAGCATGTTAAAAAATATGGGATTAGTTGATAGCTTTAATTCCATAGAATAGTAGAAGCATATCTCCAACTATTTGTCTGTTTGTTTGTTTGTTTTTTTTTTTTTTTTTTTTTCTGTCTGTAGATTTTAGTTTATTTTGGCTAATGCAATTTGATACAATTGGTTGTTTCTCACTAATAATGGGGGAAAATATCCATTTATCCAAAATTGAGCTACTCTAACTCCATTTACCCCAACATCTTATAAGATTGCCCACTTACCCAACAAATTACATATTTTTGCACTAATACCCAATTAATTTTTTTTTTATTGTTTTTTGATTATTTTTGGGACTCATCTGCCCTCTCCCCCTTTGTCACATATAGAGAGAGTGGAATAGGGAAAAGTCATTGGAGACTTTGCGGGACTCCGGTCACTGGTTGCTGGACTTCGCCGGAGTTCTTTAGAAAGATTGTCAGAAACTTTTATTCCTTCCCCCCACCCCCAATAAAATTCGTTAAACTTTTATTGCTTTTATTGGGGGGCAATAAAAGTTTATTGGGGGAAAATGGACTAATCTCCCTAATATTAGACAAATAAAACTTTGATTGAAGAAGAAGATGAGGAGAATACATCAATTCAAAACCTTTTATTGGGGAGCAATAAAAGCTCATTGGGTTTTATTGAGAGGCAATAAAAGTTTATTGGGGTCAAGTAAAAGTGGGAAAGAGAGTGTGAGGTCACTAGAGATTTTGCCAAAATTTTACTAGAGGTCGCGGGACTTTAGTTTCAGAACCTCGCCGGTCGTCGGAGGTCACCGAAGAGATTGCTGGAGATCCACCTACGAGAAGGTCGTCAGAGATCTCATAAAAAACTTAGGTGGTCTATTTACCCTCAATAAAAGCCGTTATTACCTCCCAATAAAAGTTAATAAAAGTTTTATTCCCCCTAATAAAAGCTAATAAAAGTTTTATTGCCCCCAATAAAAGTTTATTGACCCTCAATAAAAGCTGTTATAGCCCCCTAATAAAAGCTAATAAAAGTAGGGATGGCAATAATCCCCATAGGATAGGGTACCCATCGAGTATTCGACCCTAATGGGGAAAATTTTTGGGGGAAATCGGGTAACGGGGATGGGGATCCCCAGTATTCGAATTCTGAAATCGGGTATGGGGTGGGGATGGTATTTTGATCCCCATCCCCATACCCACCCAATAAGAATTATCTAAAATATATATATATATATATATTTATTATATATTTTTTTGATATTATTTATAAATATATATCTATGTAAACTTCATCTTTTTGTCAATAGTTAAATTTTGTCAATATATTTTTGATATTATTCAATTCACCTTGTTCGAGGGAATGAGTAAGTTGTTAGGTTACACTAAGCAGTTGATTGTGGAATTTTTTTGTCGAATGCAGACTTTTATCGTTTTTTTTTAGCGAGACTTATATTTGTTTTTGTTTGATTGAAATAAAAAAATTTATTTTATGTTGATGTTTGATTTTAACTTCATAGTTTACAATCGATAATTATTTGAATGAATTTTTATATAATAAATTAGTAATATTGTTAACGGGGATTGGGGCGGGTACGGGGACCTAATCCCCAATGGGGACGGGGACGGGGAATCCTCAGTTTCTTATTACGGGGATTGGGGCGGGTAAGGGGATGAGGAATGAAGTCGGGTATGGGGATGGTAATTTAATCCCCTTACCCTACCCTCCCCGTTGCCATCCCTAAATAAAAGTTTTATTGCTCCCCAATAAAAAGTTTATTGCCCTATTAACCTTTTACTGGGGGGCAATAAACTTTTATTAGCAATAAAAATTTATTGGAGGGCAATAAAACCAATAAAATTTGGGCATTAGGAAAAGAGACTAATCTCCCCAAAATTAGATAAATAAAATTTTAATTGAGGAAGAAGATGAGGAGATTACATTTTTATTGCCCCCTAATAAAAAGTTTATTGCCTCCCAATAAAAGTTTTATTGGGGGTCAATAACATATCTACCTTTTCTTTTTTTTTTTGAAAAAATAAAAATAAGAGCTAGATAACACATTCCTTGTATCGACAACCACGTGCATTCTCGTCTCAACGATCCAATCCAAAGATATCTGTACCATTCTGGTGATTCTGCTTTTCAAGAAAGCCTAGTGGTTCTTCGACAAAATTTGTCTCACATTTTGGTGATTCTGTTTTCCAATACTTCCTTATGGTATAGTTTAGACTCATAACACGAATCATTCTTCCAAGAAAGATTAAACTTTTAGATATTAAGATTACATACGCCAAACCAAGGACTCAATAAGCAATCATCAACAAAGTAGTGTGGAAATCAAAAAAGTCCGTGAGAAATCTTCAAGTCGGTAAAAGAGATGGGTAAACAAAGTTATTGTGAAAGAATAAGTGACAAGTAGATTGAAAAAAAAGTCATTTGTGTGAAAGTCATGATGATTGGCACTAATGTTTACTGCAAATTTTTTAAACAACAACATTGTGATAATAAGGAATGCAGTGATGTTCATAGGAGTAAGATCTTTTCTTTTATTATGGAAATTCATCTTAGTACAGAATGTAATTTAAGACTAATTTCTTTTTAAAACAATTCAATTAAGATTAATAATAATTCTGACCAGAAAAATCTCCGTCTGCACCTGACAGAAATGTAATAAATGTGATCCGGAATATCTCCCTAGATCTCTCTCCCAAACCATTCCCAGAACTCCATAATTCGGACAACACAATCTTGATAAAACAAAAAATGCTTAAGCTCCATAATTTTCACTTTCAGTGATGGGCAGGTCAGGTTCACCATAAGACTATAATCACTATATCATCATGAATGACGACCTTGTTCTATATCTTGCAAATCTTAATATTGTTTTTTTATTTTTTATTTTATTATTATTTTTTTTTTACCTTAAGATTGATTTTTCTTTGTTCTATTTTTTTCTCAAAGAAATGAAATCCACACTCTCCATTTTACAATCCACACTCTATGTTTCCTTTTATAGTGTCTTAAGTTTTGTCATTTTGTAGTGTGGATTGTAAACATGTGATGTTAAGATACTAAAAAAAGAAACATAGAGTGTGGATTTCACTCCCCATTTCTAAAATACATATCATAGTTGTCCACCAAAGCAGACTGCAATTTCAAAAAGAAGATCGAATTATGTCCTAGTGAGTTTGGATCTTTAATTCTACTTTCACATATTTATTTTTGAGTTTATTCTCATGGCCTTGCACTTGAGCATGAATGGTTAAATAGTAATAGTAGCTAATGATGATTTTCACCATTAAGTTTGCAATTTATGTTTGCTGTATATCTAAATGGCCAGTTCATCACAAGTTACGAATTTCTTGTTAGGTAATTTCCAAATGCATAAATGCATAATACAGATGTTAGAGATAGAGTTGCGGCCTTGAGTACCCAGAAGGCTATTGTCAAGGTGAGAATCATTTGACTTTGTCTTTCTACTGAAAACCATTGCTTAACCCACATTGTTATTTTCCAAGTCTTTTATAAGTACTATTTTTTATTTTTTATTGTAGGTAGTTTTGGTTTCCATATGTTGTTTTGACGCATCTGTATTATATGCTTTTGTTTGTGGAATGCCAATTTTTAAAAAATAGTAGAAAATAAGAATTCAATGTGTTTGGAATGCTTCAATAATATTCACCTCCAAAGAATAGGGTTTATAAAGTGATATAAGATTAATCTGAATAGGAACCGATCTCCTACAATTATACAGAGAGACGTAATCTATATGTACAATAAAAATAAATATTTACAGAATATTCTACACTCCCCCTCAAGTTGGTGCATAGATGTCAATCATGCCCATCTTGTCAATCGAGTTGTCTAACACTTTCCTTGACACTCCTTTCGTAAGAACATCTTCTAATTGATCTTCTGTATACACAAAAGGAAAACAAATAATCTTTCTGTCCAGATTTTCCTTAATGAAATGTCGATCTACTTTCACATGCTTAGTCCGGTCATGCTGAATAGGATTGCAAGCAATTTCAATAGCAGATGTGCTATCACAATGCAAGTCCATAGGTTTCTTGAGTTTAAAACCCAAATCTTTCAACACATTACGAATCCACAACATCTCACAAACTCCATGTGCCATACCTCGAAACTCAGTTTCAGCACTTGACATAGCAACAACCTTCTATTTCTTGCTGCGCCAAGTCACCAGGTTTCCTCCAACAAATAAATACCCAAATGTGGACCGTCTGTCTGTCTAAAGCCAGCCCAGTCTACATCCGTGTACCCCACAACTTCCAGCTCACCCTTTTTTTCAAACAACAAACCTCTTCCAGGTTATATCTTAAGGTATCTCAAAATACGATATACTGCATCCATATGGTCTTCACTGGGACACTGCATAAACTGACTAACCACACTTACAACATAAGCAATATCAGGCCTAGTATGTGAAAGATAAATAAGCCTCCCTACTAGACGTTGGTACCTTCCTTTATCAGTCGGAACTTGATCTGGATAGACAGCAAGGTTGTGGTTCATCTCGATCAGTGTCTCAATAGGATTACAGTCAAGCATCTCGGTTTCAGCTAACAAGTCAAGCACATACTTACGTTGGGACAACGAAATCCCCTTCTTAGACCTTGCAACCTCAATTCCAAGAAAGTACTTTAATTGCCTAAGATCCTTCATCTCGAACTCCTTAGAAAGATACTTTTGTAGAGCCTCCATCTCTTTTAAGTCATCCCCTGTGACAATCATATCATCAACATATACAATCAGAGCGGTAATCTTACCCTGACTACGCTAGATGAACAAAGTGTGATATGAGTTTCTTTGTTTATATCCAAACATCCTCAGAAATTTGGAGAATCTTCCAAACCAAGCTCTCGAAGACTGCTTCAAACCATAAAGAGACTTCTTCAACTTACAAACCTTGCCAGTATGATAAGGCAAATTTTTGACTCCTGGCAGCATGTCCATATACACTTCTTCCTCCAAGTTACCATTAAGAAACGCATTCTTCTCATCAAACTGATGTAGAGGACGATCTTTAGTTGCTGCAAGTGAAATCAAGATTTGAACAGTATTGATCTTTGCTACAGGGGTAAACGTCTCTTCATAATCAATTTCATAGCGCTGAGTGTAACCTTTGGTAACTAATCTGGCTTTGTACCTGTCAATGCTCCCATTAGAGTTAAGTTTTACTGTAAACACCCATCGGCATCCAACAGTCTTCTTTCCAGCAAGCATAGTCACAATATCCCCAGTCAAATTTTTCTGCAAAGCCTCTAGTCCTTCATTCATCACTTGAGTCCACTTAGGATCTGCCAAAGCAATGAGTAAACCCTAAACCCTAAACGTGCATCATAGCTGGGCTTATCAATGAGTAATTCATTAGTTTATGATGTTCCATATTTTCCAGGATGCATTAATGCATCGTTGTCACCCTCAAGTTGTGTGTCAGTCTCCTGGCGCGTAGGGTCTCTGTTTGACAAGTCAAGGCCACTTTGGGGCTGCACAGTAATATGTTGGCATGTTGCATCTGTCCTTTCTGACAAATCATCAAGTTGGCTTGCAGCATCAGCATTATTTACCTTGTCAAGTGGTCGGCTGGAGCCAAATGATCGGCTGGAAACAAGCCGTCAGCTTGTGGAGTCAAAAAGCTATCCATCTGAAGGCCCCACGGGTCCACCAACTTGTCTATCTCCCCTACCATCTTCACCTGAGGACCCCATGGTCAGGTCACCATCTCTATCTGAAGGCCCCACTGGTCCACTAACTGGTCCAGCGCCCAATTCTCCCAATACTCCAGATTCTTTTTCGTTCCTGCCTCATCGTCTATGTCGTTTTCAACTAATATTGGAGAGTTCCCAACTCCAAATTTTGACTCCAAGGCCTCTAAGTCTTCGAATTCGTCAAATGCAAATAAATCCCGAGGATTTCTTTCACAATTTCTCTCCTCTTAAAGGGAAGACTCTGAAACTCCCCCTGAATAATAAGGCTCTGATTCGCGAAACGCAACATCAAGAGAAACATACATAGTGCCAATAAGAGGATCATAACAACGATAACCCTGTTTGAATTCTGCATAACCAACAAATATACACTTATGGGCATGACGATCAAGCTTGCTGCTTTGAGGCTTGGGAATATGAACATAGGCTACGCATCCAAACACGCGAGGTTCAAGGTTTGGTAGCGATGGAAGTTTCTAAAGTTTCTGCTGAGGATTTTGGAATTCAATTACCCGAGAAGGAGTACAATTAATGAGGTAGGTAGCGGACTTCACAGCTTCTCCCCAATATTCACGAGGTACATGCATGCCAAACAAAGAAGCACGGACAACTTCAAGTAACTGTCGATTCTTCCTTTCTGCTAATCCATTATGTTGAGGAGTATATGAGTTAATTGAAGTCTGATGTCGAATTCCATGAGATTGCATAAACTCCTGCATAGGGCCATTAACATATTCACCACCATTGTCAGACTGGAAAACACGAATAAACTGGTGGTATTGCGTGGACACCATTTTACGAAAATCATGGAACATAGAACATGGAACATACATCACTCTTGTTCTTTAATAGAGATACCCAAGTCATACGAGTACAATCATCAATAAAAGTCACATAATACCGAGCTCCAGAAAGGGAAGTGATCTTGGCAGGACCCTAGACATCCGAATGAATCTTCATAAATGGAATGAGACTTTTATTAAGACTAGGTGAATATGAAATTCTATGACTTTTAGCCAATTCACATACATCACAGCGAAAATCAAAATCACTGACAACCAAAAACAAATGAGGTTGTAGTTTCTTAAGATAACTAAAAGATAGATGACCCATACGACGATGTCATAGCCACACAGTTTCCTTAGCATTCTCTACTCGATTGACCTGATTCACTTGTCCTAACAACTGTTGTTCTCCACTCTCTGTCAGATCCAAGTAGTAGAGCTTCCCCCTTCTAACACCATAACCAAGAATCCGCCGGGTCAGAATGTCCTGAAACACACAGAAAGATGGATAAAAGGTCACACAGAAAGATGGATAAAAGGTCACAATACATGCTAGTGCTAGAATAATTTGGCCAATATATAGGAGATTATATGCCAATGAGGGAACAACCAACACAGAATCAAGGGTCAATGTATTAGATAAGACAACAGAACCTTCTCCGGTAACCGGAGTTGGAGTACCGTCAACAGCAGAAACAATATTTTGAGAGGAGGGTTTTAGCTTTTCTAAGTGACTAGGATCATTAGTCATATGGTCAGATGCACCTGTATCAATTATCCAAGAACTATTCACAGATACCTTACCCTTTATACCTGACTGTGCTACATTAGCGGAGGCACTAGATGGATGCGTTTCCTCTGTAGTAGCCATGCCAGCTTTTCTAAGGTTCCTTCACTGTTTCTTGGTGAAATCCTACCAATCAGGGTAGCCAATCACTTCATAACACCGTTGCTTGCTATGACCCAAATCTCCACAAACCGGACACTTTGTATTTGCATATGGATGTGTTTTACATGGAGGGCGACGTTATGAGGGAGTTGAGAAGCCTGAGGAGGGCCCCTGTTTACATTGGACAACCATGGCATAAGATTCAGAGGCGTGTCCCATTGCCTGCCGCTCAGAATGCACCTTCCAAACATATGCATAGCTTTGCTTCAAGTCGAATTTCGGGTCTTTGCGTAGAATCTCACCACAGACTTGATCATACTCTGAATCGAGTCCACTAAGGAACATGTGAACTCGCATTAGTGTCATGGCAATGGTCTCTTAAACAACTGCAGCCATTGTATTATTCTAAGAGGCAATATGCTGATCAATTTCCTGAAACATTCCCACGAATTCATTGTAGTAGGTAGGAAGAGTTCGGCCATTCTGTTTTGCTCCAAAGCACTTCTTGTTTAATTCAACAATCCTGGTTTCATCAGAATTATCATAAAAGGTCTTCTCAACAACTTCCCACACATCTTTGGCTATTGGGAGTCAGATATACTGATTCATGAGGGATGGCTTCATGGAATCAATTAGCCAACTCTTCACTTTTTCATTCTCTGTGTCCCAAACTTCAAATTCAGTAGAATCTACATTTGGTGCGGCTCTAGCTCCAGTGAGGTAGCCGACCTTTCCTCATGCTCCAATCCTCATCTTCATAAGAGGTGCCCATATGGTGTAGTTGGATTCATTCAAGGCAACGCCAGTTGGAAACGCTGAGTTATCTTGAGCGGTGGTATGATAATGGTTGATAATAGGAGGCATGTTGTGGAGTGCAAGGGTGGCCGCGTCATCCTCCATTTAGCAAAAATAGGGACATGTTCATGAGAAATAAAAGAACAGGAATTGTAGCAGTGAAGTAAGGCTTGCCAGTTGCAGAAGGCTTGTCGGCTATAGCAGGATTTCGACTAGGGCAGCAGGGCTTGTCAGCTTGTCAGCTACCCACATGATGGTGCTATGCTACGGCTTTCAAGGTTGACTGTGGCAATTTAAAAATAGACTTGGGATGGTGGAGAAAATCAATTTGATCAGGTAGTTCGTTAAGTTCGTAAAAAATTCCGGTTTCGGGTTTCAGAGGAATACAGTGCAGGTATTGAGCATGCTTTGATACCAAATAGAAAATAAGAATTCAATGTGTTTGGAATGCTTCAATAATATTCACCTCCAAAGAATAGGATTTATAAAGTGATACAAGAGTAATCCTAATAAGAAACGATCTCCTACAATTATACAGAGAGACGTAATCTATATGTACAAGGAAAGTAAATATTTACAGAATATTCTACAAAAATGTTGAGATGATATTTTCCTATTCAAATGCATCTTTAAAGACAGAGATTCTGGCAGGCTGAGTTGCTTGCTTGCACTATAAGAAACTTTGAGGCAAGAGAAATCTATAATCCATTTCTTAGGGAAGTTGATTTCAGAAATTTTGGATTTATCAAGCTTTTGTTTAAGTAAATCCAAATTGTGTTTGGCCCAAACTCTAGGTTACTTGACCTAGTGGTAATAGGGTTTTAGTTAGAGATAATCTCGGAGAATATCTTAGAGATTTCCATTTATTGTATGATTATCTTTCCTTGTACAATTCAGACTCTATGCATTGTAATCCTCTATATAAAGAGGCCCCTATTATCAATGAGAACACACAACAATTCTCTTTCAAATATCGTTTCCCTAAAACACGTTATCAGCATGAAGCCCTAACCCTGAAACCCTAAAATCGTAGCCTTCAAATCCCAGAAACCTCCGCCACCCATCTTGAAGCTCCTAACTCCAGGAATCCAGAACCGGCGGGTGCCACCCCAAGAACCGGCCTTCGGAAATAATGAAAATCCCCCTGCCTGGTTCAACGCTTTCCTCCCCGCTTCCTGCAGCAGTACTCCACCACCAGCAGAGCCCATACTCTAAACACCCGAAATCTGAAAAGTTATTCCCTAAACCGGCCAAAAGGCCCTCAAACCAGCAACAAGAAGCTATTCCATCTTGAACCGCCGGCAGCCCTTCCTGATCATCCCAACCCCTACTTTAGTCAACCCTGCGCAACCCATCCCAGAAGAAGACCAGCCAAGGCCTAGAAGCGAGATAGCATCCCTCAGCCCAGAAGCAGAAGGAGTCCAGCCTTGGCCCATAAATGAAGAAGCAGGCCTGAAGCCCACTGACGACAGCCCAGAAGCCTGATCCGCGTCAGCACCCAGTCCACGTCAGCAGCCGACTACCATGTCAGCGTCCGACTAACACGTCCGCAGCCGGTGCCACGTCAGCTCCGGCTAACTTTCTGGCGACCTCTGATGACTTTTCCATCCAACTTTCTGGCGACTTTTTCTTGCCAAATTTTCTGGCGACCCATTTCGAGGTATTTTTTTCTTTCTAAAAGTTCCCACTATTTTAGAGTTTTTAAATTCAATTTCTCTTCTTTTTATCTGGGATTTGCAACATCCCTTCTTCTACCCCCCCTTTCTTCTTTATAGGAGAGACCAAAAGCCGAACTGTGGGGGTTCGTGCTCACTCCAAGCTTAGAGTACTTAGAGTCCTCCAAACTTAGAATTTGTTGAGATAAAGCGATCGACCACAAACATTATTGTTTCGATCTATTCCAACCCCTCTTGGAATTGAATTTCTTGGAAGCGACTACGCTTGGAAATTCCTAATTTCTTGGAAGCGACTACGCTCAAAATTATTGTTTTCGTGGTAGCCTTTTTTGCTCCAAAACTAACCCTAATTTCTTGTTGTTTTTCAGGATGAGTAACCTGAACAAGTTGAGCTTTGTTCCACTAGAGACAACAGATGCAGGATACCACAAGTGGGTCCGTGATGTGCACCAGCATCTGAAGGCTGATGGGATCCTGAGTACGATCCAAGAGCCAAGTCAGGACGTGCTTACTCCTTAAGAAGCTGCTGCTTTTGAAGCAAATAGAGCTACGAGAGAGGCAAATGAAGCTAAAGCCATCATTTTCATGACAAGGCACATGAATGAAGCGCCCCAGAATGAGTATCTCAATGAGGACGACCCAAGAAAACTATTGGTAGAACTCGAGTAGCGTTTTGGGAAAGTTCGTGACTCCCTACTTCTAGATTTAGAAGTGAGATGGCATACCCTCCACTTCTGTAATTTCAAGTCTGTACTTGACTACAATTCGGAATCACTTTGTATCAAGTCTTTGATGGAATTCTATGGGCAGAAAATCACTGATACGATGTTGATCGAGAAGACTCTCTCTACCTTTCCCGTCTCTGTATTGATGGTAGCAAAGAACTATCGGATTGCTGTCAATGCAGGACACATCACAAGATTTCATGAGCTTATTGGTGCCATGAACGTAGCTATAAAGCACGACAACATGGGCGTCAGAGGGAAACCGCGCTGGGTGGTCTTCTCTTCTCCGATGCCTAAGTTAGTCAATGTATTTATGTTGACAAAGTAACAGTAGGTAAGTATTAATTGCGTAATCAATGAGGAGAGAGGAGAGAACCTTTTTTAGGTGAGGAGGGAACTGATCTTCTCCATGTTTTCGATGTGGGACTGATGTGCTTCAGTCCCCAGCTTCTGAAGCTACTGCTGCCAACTTAGCATGGCACGTGGTGGCACGTCAGCAGTGATCTGGGGGTGAGCCGGGGCTCAAGCGATAGCCTGTTTGGCTGTGTTTCTGTAGGTCACTCCTTTGGCTGGAGTTGGTACCGCTAGCGGTAGCATGAGCGTGGCTCATTATAGCTAATTATGCTTGTGAATGCCTATGTAAGTACAAGTCCCCCAAGTCCCCAGTCAAGGAGGGCAATCTTGGTTGGGGAGTTGCCTACCGGTTTGAAGTGTTGCTTCCGCCAGTCTTGCAAAAGCATAATTAGCGTCAGTGCGTTGTCGACCATGGACTTACTGAGCAAACGATTTATACCCTTCCGGGTGGGTCCCTGCTAGGCCCCCTAGGGAGTGCCCCACTCCCCGGCTAAGATAGACCTCCGTTTGGCCGGTGTATTGTTTGTTAAGGGGAGCTGCGTTGAGCAAAGGGTGTTGGGTGGAAAACCCAATCTTTGATACCCAAGTAGCGGGGGTCAACGTACCTGATCAGGGCCGTCGAAGATTGTTGACGCATCCCTCTACATGTCCCCGAGGATCACGTTTTGACTGCAACGTCGCGTTGCGGTCATTGTCAAAGTGAGGCGTTGCCTCAGGAATCGCCGCTGGCGGAAGTCCCTCCGCTGATGATAAGTGGTCGAAATTGTTGTAACGACCTGCCTGGCGGTAGCCTGGTGCATGGCGTTGTGGTTAGCGGTGACTGTCTTCCCAGGTGTTGAGGGAGAAGTCTTGCTTGCAAGATGGAAAGGGAGAAATTCCTCTAGTAGAGTTGTGCTTAGCGGAGACTATCTCTTGCAAGATGGAAAAGGAGAAGTTCTGCTAGCGGAGACTATCTCGCTTGCAAGATGGAAAGGGAGTTCCGCTAGCGGAGTTGCGCTTAGCGGAGACTCGCTTGCAAGATGGAAAGGGAGAAATTCCGCTAGCGGAGTTGTGCTTAGTGGAGACTCTCTCGCTTGCAAGATGGAAAGGGAGAAGTTCTGCTAGCGGAGTTGCGCTTAGCGGAGACTTGCTTGCAAGATGGAAAGGGAGAAATTCTGCTAGTAGAGTTGAGCTTAGCGAAGACTATCTCGCTTGCAAGATGGAAAGGGAGAAGTTCCACTAGCGGAGTTGCACTTAGCGGAGACTATCTCGCTTGCAAGATGGAAAGGGAGAAGTTCCGCTAGCAGAGTTGCGCTTAGCGGAGACTAACTTGCAAGATGGAAAGGGAGAAATTCTGCTAGCGGAGTTGCGCTTAGCGGAGACTATCTCGTTGAGTGCTTCAATGACTGACGATTTTCCTTCTCGATGGTTACCTTGGACAGACGCTTCGTGTGATGGTGCCAGACACGTGGTCTACATGTACTGGATTAGCATGTGCGATAACATCTCCTTAGCACGCCCGTCACCTCGCCATTAATGTGGATAATTATTGATTTTGTAACCGAGGCGTCGCCTCGGTTAATCCGGAGAGTAAGTGCGCTTGTGAGGCACGTGTACGGTTGTAGTGTGATGTCGTTTTTCAGCGGATGGCCTAGATTAGTTTGACGTTGACATAAAAGAGAGGGAAAGCTTGTGCTTTGGCACTTCATACTTTTTACCTTATGTCGTCCTCTTCAAGCTTTGCTCTGCTTTCTAATGAGTACTGCTGCGATTCTATGAAGATATCCAGTTTTTGGAAGCACGAAGATCTTCTGTCATGAAGAGAAGTGTTTTTGGTCACACTCTGGTCTTCATCTTTGAGGTTGGTACTCTAAATCTCATCCCTGTTTTATTAGATTTTTGCGTTTTCTTTTTGTCGGTTTCTGGGTTTTTTTTTTTTTTTTCTCGATTTGTGGTACTGTGTTCCTCCCCGGTGTGCTCTGAGGGCGTAAAGCAAGTTTTGGGGATGGGTTTTGGTGTTTGGAAGAGGGTTGGGGTCTGGGAATTTGCTGGATGGTCGAATCTGGGTTTTTGAGTATATGGGTACTCTGTTCTTGTTTTGGTGTTTTCTAGGCAAGTGTTCTTGATGCTTCTGGATGTAACTAATAAAGGGCTAGCCTAGATTCGGTTCCAACTGACTGGTTTGAGTTTTAGGGTTTTGGGATGGCTAGCGTCATAGAGATTTCAAGCGGTGAGGATTTCGGGTCTGACGAGTCGCTCAACATGGCGAATAGGTTTTTATTGACTAGTTGCGGCCGTCTGCCCCTGCAGGAACTTCCTGGTCCGAACCGCTAGACATTGCACCACTACAAACCATACCTTGGGAAGTTGCCGTGGGTCGTGCTGGTCGTCCTGAGAGTTCTAGGGCAGGGGAGGATGTCGCTGCTCGTAAGAGGTGGGAGGACAGGCTGGCGAGTAATAGTGCCACTAGCGGCTCTGCTGATGGGGGGAGAGAGTCTGGCGGGGAAGAGGTTGAGTCAGCTTGGGTTCTCCGCGACAGTACAGCGGTTAACAAGGCGGGAGGGCCGATGACGGTGGCTGTCGTCAACCGTGTGAAACGGGTGTTCTGCCTACCAGGCATTGTGAAGCTACGACCGCTGCTGAAGGATGAAAGAGCGTCAGTCCTGTCAGCAGGGCATGCCGCAGTGCACGAGGCCATCTTCCTCCAAGGAGTGACACTCCCGCTACTGCCAAACCTCCAGATTTTGGTATGTGAATTTGGCATCGCCTTTGGGTAAATTTGCCCTAATATGTGGCGGTTGCTGATGGCGCTCAACTCACTTTGGCGTCTGTCCGGTTGTGAGGGTCCAACCGCGGCGGAGGTGTTGCACTTCTACGAGTTGGTGTACGTGAAGCGCCAAGGATGCAGCGGACAAGTGAATTTGAGTCGCAGATAGGGGGCGCCCAAGCTAATCGAGAACTTGAAGGACTCCATGTCACCCTGGCAAGGGACCTTTTGCTTTGCCACCGTACCAAGTGGGGTCGAATGCGGGGGAGCCGACATTCAAGATTAAGTCGGAATTCTAGCCTATCCGAGGTTGTCGGTCTGCCGCTGTTTAGAGTTTTTTATTTGTTGCGTGACAATTCCCCTTGTAATGACCATTTTGTTTTGTTTTTTTTTTTTTTTTGTAGCGGGCCTGCGTTATAGCTTGACGCGCGACGAAGAGTGCCGCTTGGCAAGGATCCGCGGCTGCTGGCAGAACCGCAATTTGCTAGATCTCCTCCTACTTACTGGTTGGGATCTGTTGGTCGATCAGCAGCTGACACGAGCCCTTAGTAAGTACCCTCTATAGATGTATGTTTGAGTTTGACTGCAGTCAAGCTAACCCGTTGCTTTGGTACAGATTCTCCGCAGAGAAACAGAGCAAGCCGCGAGGCGTTTGCAAAAGCCATGGACCTCGCCGAGATAAACAATTTCTTGGAGAGCATGTATGCCTCTGGGCTAGAGGCCCAATGGACAATTGTCGACCCTCAGACATTGGCGTTGAGCCAGTCTAAGGTTCCCGTGGTGTTGCCGATGCCGCACCACTCACACCTCGGCCCCGACGGCTTGCCCGTGGTGCAGGCAGGAACTGGCGGAGGTAATGTCACTGCTGCGCCAGCGCAGCAGAAAGAGGGTGCCCCCCATTAGGAGTGGGTCGAAGGAGAGGGCGGCCGCCGCAAAGGGGTCAATGACTATTGCGGGGCTGGAGCCGCAAACTGGAGCGCTCCCCGTTGCCGCTGGTGTAACTCGGGTGGCACACCAAGGGAAGCGGCGACAAAACAATCCGGTCGATGAGGATGACGCGGATGATGTGGAGACCATTGGGGTCCATCAGCGGAAGAAGGCACGGCAGGCCCCCTCGAAGGCGACAATGACCGCTGGGCTAGAGGCACCGACGAGCGACCTCGACTCGTTTGCCGCATATGCTGAATTTTTGACAGGGCCTGAGCGGGAGTTTATCTTCCACCTTTGTGAGCAGCTCGGGTTTGGCGGCCTAGAGGAGATCGTGCGCTCAACCGCCGTTAACCAATCGCCCTTCAACTCGGCCTTTGGACATCTCTCGGTTGGGCTGCATGAATTATTCCTGGCGGCGTCGGATCAGCCCCGGGTTGAGCGGGAGCTTAGGGAGGAGATCAAGGGTCTCCAGGGGGAGCTGGGTGAGGCCAAGGGCAGACTGGCGGATGTGGAGCGGCGCCTGACCAAAGCAGACTATGATGCAGCGGATGCCCATGGAAAATTGGCCGTCGCTGTTGAGTGGGACCTGGGGCTGAATGATCTCGTCTCCAAGCGAGAGAAAGATATTACTTTTTTGTGAGATCGCGTGGCGGCCAAGGATAAGAAAGTTGAGATTCTTCAGCGGGAAGCCGCCGCCAGGTCCACTGAGGTGAAGAAGCTAGAGAGCGAGGTTGCTCTCCTAGGAGCTGAGGGGGAACGTGTGGGGGTCGCCTCTATGGCGGCATTTAAGCAGTCGCCGAAATACAAGAAAGCCATGACTAAGGCGGCAAAGGTTGGTGCCATGGCCAATGTGGAACTGTTAAACCAGAAGGGCGCCATCGATTGGGTCAAGGCATCTCAGCCCGCCGGGCCATCAGGTCAGAATGTGCCGCCCGCGAGGGATGTGGTTCCTGTTGAAGTCGAGGGTGCCCGCTTAGGTAGCGATGAGAGTGGTATGCATCCGACGGACGATTCTCAGCGCACCCCGCCTCCTACTCAGTCTGAGGTCTCCCGTGCTGGCTTTCTGGCCGCCCACACTCTCGCTAATAGTACCATTATAACGTCGAGCCCTACCGCTCGTGGGTCCGATCAGACAAGCCGGCAGTCCGAGCAACAACCGCTGCCAGAGGGCGAGGCTGCCGCTGATACCCTTCAGCCATGAAGATGGCTCCAGTACCTGAAGTAGTGCCGCTGAGGCTTTGGTCTTTTTTTTTTTTTTTTTTTTTTTACGCCGCTAAGGTCTATTGTAACTAAACAATATTCTTGGGCGGGGAGTCCCGACCCTTAATATAAAGTTGGTATTTTGCTTGAGATTTTTTCAAGTGTGGATGCCTTTGCTGATTGTATTGTTTGAATACTTATGAACCGCTAGAGTTTTGACTGCTGTTTTGTGACTCAATGAAACATTAAAGGGATTAAAATTGTTCCAAGTGCACGATGTAGCGGACGTAGTCCGCCGAATATTGTTGGCGTTGCCAGTTGATTCTTGTGCTTGGACTTGGCGACAATGGTTTGAATAATTCCTCATTTCATTGATAGCTGATATGTCAGCGTTTACAAAAAGTGGGGTTGTACCCGTTGGGTAGCTTCCCTTAGCTAAATATGGAGTAAAAAATTTAGCTAAGTCAAGATGCTCTGGGGTAGCGATATGACTATTTGTAGTAATACCGAAGGTGTTCGGTATTCCAAGGGTGGGTCGTTGTGATACCATCTTTGTTCATCAGGTAGAAGGTGTCGGGGCTAGCAACTTCCACTATTTTGTAGGGACCCTCCCAAGTTGGGCTGAGTGTCGTTGGCGGTGGAATGACCTCCTTCATTACACAGTCACCTAGCTGGAGGTTCCGAGCCTTGACCCTGGCATTGTAGAAATGCGATACCCTCTGCTTGTTTTGCAGATTGTGTAAATGGGCCTTGTGTCGGTTCTTCTAGGAGGTCTCTGTCGAGGTTGACGCCCTCGCCGTTGGTCTTGGGGCAGCCGCCTTCGACCCTGGCGGTGGGTTGAGTTACCTCAATGGGTAGGACGGCCTCCGTTCTGAACATCATGCAGAATAGCGTTTCACCCGTGGTGGAAGTTGGGGTAGTTCTGATGGCCCATAGAACTTCTGGAAGCTTTTCCGCCCATAAACCATTGGTGTCGTCGAGTTTCTTTTTTAGCAGTTTCTTGATTATCTTATTTGCTGCTTCGACCTGGCTGTTTATTTGGGGGTGAGCGACAGACGCAAAATTCATCTTGGTGCCCAAGTTAGCGGTGAAAGATATGAGTTCCTTGTTGTTGAACTGCGTTTCGTTATCTGTGATGATGGTGTGGGGGACACCATAGCGGCAGTAGATGTTCTTCCAAAGGAAGTAAGTTACCTTGGCGGTGGTTATTGCCATTAGTGGTTCTGCCTCAATCCACTTGCTATTGTAGTCAACGGCAACAATGATGTACTTGAACTGGCCTTTGGCGGTTTGAAATTTGCCCATCAAGTCCAGGACCCACGTTGAGTGAATCCATGGGCCAATGATGATCGACAGTGGTTCCGCCGGGGCATGTGGGAGATCAGCATATTGTTGAAATTTGTGGCAAGATCTTGATATCCTTCTGGCGTCGTCACCGAGCGTAGGCCAAAAGTAGCCTTGTCACATTATGTGATTGGCTAAGGACCTAGCGCTTGAATGGTTGCCACATTCTCCGCCGTGTATAGTTGCCAGGGCGACCTTTCCCTCTTCTAGGGTTAGGCACCGGAGGTTGGGGTGGGTGAACCCCTGGCGGTAAAGCTTGCCATTTTGGATGTTGTATCAGGTTGCTCTCCGCTTGAGCTGTCGTGCTTCGACCTTGTCCTCTGGCAATGTTCCGTTGCGCTTGGATTCGATGATCTCATTCATCCAACTGGGATTGACCTCTATGTTGAAGATTTCTGCTAGGGTTTTTGTGATGCTAGGCTTGTCAAGACACTCCACCCTTGTGTCCGCTGGACTTTGGTGTGGTTGAGCGGTTGCTAGTCTTGCTAGGGAATCAGCCTTGGCGTTATTTTCCCTGGGGATCTGAGTGATGGTGTGAAATTTGAATTTTTTGAGGAGCGTCTTGACGTACCCCAGGTATGCTGCCAACTGTTGGTCTTTGGACTGGAAACTGTCGTTGACCTGGTTGACGACTAATTGGTAGTCGCTGAATATGTTGACGTTGTCAGCTCTTGAGTCGATGGCGAGGAGTAAGCCGGCAATGAGCGCTTCATATTCCGCCATGTTGTTTGAGGCTTTGAAATTGAATTTTAACGCGTATTCCACGTTCAGTCCCCCTGGCCCTGTCAAGATGACTCCGGCACCACTGGCCTTGGCACAAGCGGAGCCGTCCACATGTAGGTTCTAGTCTGATTGCTGGGGGGCTGGTTCCTCGGCGGTTATCATTGTTGTACTGGGCTTTACCTCTATGTTGGGTTCATCCTAACGCTCAATGAGCTCAGCAATGAAGTCCGCTACAGCCTGGCCCTTCATGGCGGTTCTTGGTTTGTAGTCAATGTCGAACTCGCTGAGCTCGATGGCCCAGTTGCTGAGGCGCTCCGAGTGCTCAGGGTTCTGCATTACTTGCCTCAGCGGTTGATTCGTTAAGACATGAATTGTGTGGGCCTGAAAATACTAGCGGAGGCGCCTAGCTGCGACGATGAGTGCAAGAGCGAGTTGTTCCAGGGGTGGATATCTTGTTTCGGCCCCGTTCATGCCTCTGCAGGCGTAGAATATAGGGAGCTCATCCTGGCCTTCCCGCCGGACAATAGAGCAGCTTACTGCTGTCTGTGATACAGCTAGGTATATGTATAGTGTCTCCCCCTGTACAGGAATAGAGAGGAGTGGCACTGCCGCTAAGTACTCCTTTAAGCTTTGGAACGCTGCCTCATAGTTCGGGTTCCAGTCGATGACCTTCTTGTGGGTTGTCTTTAGGACTTTGAAAAATGGGAGACACCTGTCAGTGAGTCTGGAGATGAACCGAGAGAGGACGGTTAGTTTGCCCTGGAGACTCTAATGTGCTTTTTCCATTCTGGAGCCTTCATGTTGAGGATGGCTTGTACCTTGTTGGGGTTGGCCTCTATGCCCGGCTCACTAACTATATAACCTAGAAATTTGCTGGCGGTGACCTTGAAGAAGCATTTTTCTGGGTTGAGGCGCATACCGTAGGCCAAGAGAATTGCGAATATGATTCTGAGGTTTGCTACGTGTCTGCTGGCTTTTATGCTTTTTACCAACATATCGTCCACGTAGACCTTAATGATTTTGCCTAGATGTTCAGCAAACATAGCATTCATCAGCCGCTGGTAAGTTGCTCCGGTGTTCTTCAAACCTAACGGCATGACATTGTAGTAGTATAGGCCTTTGTCAGTGGTGAAGGAGGTGTACTTTTGGTCACCAGGGTGCATCTTGATCTAATTGTAGCCGGAGAAGGCATCCATCATGCTGAGTAGCTCGTGCCCAGCGGTTGCATCGACCAGCTGGTCTATGCGAGGTAGCGGGAAACTGTCCTTTGGGCACGCCTTGTTGAGGCCCTTGAAGTCGACACACATTCGCCACTTTCCGCTGGGTTTTTTGACCATGACCAAGTTGGAGATCCACTGAGGGTAATTTACATGGCGGATGAATCCAATGCTCTGGAGCTTGGCAACCTCCTCCTCTATAGCACGGTATCTCTCCTCATCAAAGGCCCTTCGCCGCTGCTTGGTAGGGTAGGCAGATGGTTTGATACTTAATTTGTGAGTGATGATCTCGGGGGAGATGCCTGGAATGTCAACGTAGAACCATGCAAAGACGGTGGCGTTGTCACGTAGAAACTGGGTGAGTTGCCGCTACCTCTGGGTCTAGCTGAGCGCCGATGCGGACTGTCCGCTCATGGTGCTTGTTAAAGATGCTGATAACCCTTAAAGATGTCTCCGGGTTGACAGGCTCCTTTTTGACATACTTCTTCTCGTCATCTCTGGGATCTTTGAAGATGTCTGGTGCCGCTGCATGATTTCCCACTATTACTATTTTGTGGAGGCGTGCCGCTCGTGCCACGGTGGTGGAGTAGCACTCTCGTGCTAGTTGTTGGCTTCCCTTTACACAGCCTGTTCCGTTGGGAGTAGGGAACTTCATAAGGAGCATGTACCCGGCGATGATGCATTTGAGTTTGTTAAGTGTGGATCAACCAATGATGGCATTGTATGAACTGAAGCAGTCCACAATGATGAACTCCATATGGATTTCCGCCGTTCTTGGGCTGGCACCGATAACCAGTCGCATGTAGTCAGAACCTAATGGTTGTGTGACGTCACCGGAGAAGCTAAGCAATGGCTCATGATCCTGCAGTAGTTTTCTGTTCCGCCAAAATTTGTCGTAGCACCCGTTGAAGATGACATTTACAGCGGACCCGCTGTCGACAAGGATCCTTCCCACTGACCATTTATCGAGTACGGCATCGATCAAGAATGGATCGTCGTGGGGTAGATGTACGCCGCACTCTTCCTCCTCTGAGAAGGTAATAGGCTCCCACCCAGATTTGGGGAGCTTAGCGGACCTCTCATAGAGGATATTGCACACCTCCTTGGGGTGGTTGGCACGTGCGTAGCGCCTCTTTGCTCTATGAGACATATTGGTGATTGGAGCACCACCATCGATGGTGTTGATGCGGCCTAAGGGCGCAATGTTTGCGATCACACGTGGTGGTTGGTGCACCTTGAATTGTTCCATCTTACCGTCTCGGTATAATGTCTCGATGGCTGTTTTGAGGGGTTGCAATTGTTGGTGTTGTGGCCGCTGTCCTCGTGATATTTGCACCACTTACCGGTGTTTTTGGGCTTTTCCACCCATGAGTATTTTCTTGAGGGTGGTGGAGGAATCTGGCCTTTTGCACTGATCGTATATTTCCTCGTATGAGGCCTTGAGGATAGTGAACACTGCGTACTGCTGGGATGACTCCGTTGGTTTATTACGGTTATCGCCCTGGAATGAGCGGTTACCCTTGGTGTAATGTTGATCCTTCTGCCGCTTGCTCTGGTGGCTGCTCTGTAGCCACTCTCTCTTCTTATCAGTTGGCGAAGCAGCAGAGGTTTTGTTAGCGGTTTCCTGATGGCTGGAGGAGGGTTGGGTGGACTTTATAGGTGTTGGTGGTGATGGGGAGTTTCTCCATATGTAATGAATTTTGCCTGTGCATGGATGACAGCCTCGCTCATGGTCGTAAGCGGCATTTGGATGGTTGTAATTGAGGTGATAGAGAAATGGTCCTTTGAGGAGTCCCTGCTTGAAAGCTGCGAGCACCATTGTTTTATCAAGGTCGCGGCACTGCGACGTTACCGCTCGCCACCTGGTGACAAACGCCTTCAATGTCTCCTTCGCCCCTGCTTGAGGTTGAATAGCTGGGATGTATTGTGGTGTTCGGCAACCAATAGGATGAACCGAGATAGGAAAGCATTTGATAGTGCATTGAACGAGTCGATGGACCCTGGCGGGCACTCAAAGAACCAACTTATTGCCTCACTATCCAACGTTTCGATGAACAAGTGGCAGAGGGTAGCGTCATCGAAGCCCTTGTTATTGGTGACTTTTTTGAAGGTATCCATATGGACAAAGGGGTCAGTCATGCCGCCGTAATGTGACATCTTTGGCGTCTTGGCATGCGCTGGGTGGATGGCATGTAAGATCCTGGCGGTGAATGGTCCTGGTCTGGATGCAAAAAGTGGATTTAGTATTGGCGCTGGGGAGCCCGCCTCGGCCCGGATTAGCCTTTGCTCTAGTTGTTGCATCCGCTCCAGTATTATGGCGGTTGTGTCTCCATCGGGTTCCTTTTGGATGCTCCGTTGAACTAGCTCTCGCCTAGGGATAGGCATATTACCCTTGGTTTTGGCCTTGATTGTCGAGCGGTTGGTATGCGGCTGTGACTCCGCCTCCTGCTCCAGTATTAGTCGGGATTCAGGAGGTGGTCCCATTCCTCATAGCTCTGGTGGGTTCAACGGTACCTGCATCTGTATGATTGGTCTATGTACCAATCTGCCGGTGATGGGCTGACTGTGCCTGGTGCTCCGCGACTGCTCGCTTTGCACTGGGTTGGCGTTTTCTTCCAGCGCCTTCTTCAGCTCGTCAAATTTTGACATCAGCGTGGCCACATGCTTTTGGGCCTCGGCCTTTCTCTGCGCTCCTGTTCGCGCTCTCAATTAGCCATGTGAAGGTCCGCTATTGCTAGCTCATACATAGCGGCGAGGTCCTGCACCGGAGGGCGGCTGCCGCTCGGCTGAGCCTCCGCTGTAGTTTGAGTTGGCGGGATCTGGTAACTGGCCTGAGGTTCCCCGCTGGGGTTGACCGGCGTGTTGAATAGTGCACGGTTAACGTTAACCGCTGAATTAACATTGATCGTGGGGTTGGTGGGGTGGGGATTGGTGGATTGATCCGCTTGCCCCTCAGTGTTTCCCCCGCTACCGTTATTCATGGTGGATGTGGTGGGATGGCCTCTTGTTTAAGGATTCCCACAGACGGCGCCAATGTTGATGCTTAAAGTTCAGCGGTAGCTAAACCTTTACTAACGCTGGTCTGATGGGCAGACCGCTATCAATGATACTTACAGTCCCCGCTACCTGTCAAGTAAAATACAGAGGGCATCAGAGGGAGACCGCGCTGGGCGCTCTTCTCTTCTGATGCCTAAGTTAGTCAATGTATTTATGTTGACAAAGTAACAGTAGGTACGTATTAATTGTGTAATCAATGAGGAGAGAGGAGAGAACCTTTTATAGGTGAGAAGGGAACTGATCTTCTCTATGTTTTCAATGTGGGACTAATGTGCTTCAGTCCCCAGCTTCTGAAGCTACTGATGCCAACTTGGCATGGCGCGTGGCGGCGCGTCATCGGTGATCTGGGAGTGAGCCGGGGCTCAGGCGATAGCCTGTTTGGGTGTGTTTCTGTAGGTCACTCCTTTGGAGGGAGTTGGTACCGCTAGCGGTAGCATGAGCGTGGCTCATTGTAGCTAATTATGCTTGTGAATGCCTATGTAAGTATTGAAGAACTATAATTCAAGACTCGTGGGAGCCAAGCCAATTCCAGAGCCTAATTATAGTCATGCCCCTAAGGGAGGGTGCAAGGAACGAAACCCTAAGGAAAGGGATAATTCTAGACGTTCTGGTCCATATTCTCGCCCTAAAGAGGAAGGAAACCGCTAAGATAGGCGTGCACGAAACCATGGAGGTAAACGTGTGAAGAGAGAGAGAGGCCACGCCTCCGGCTATGGTGGTGATGCCACCAAAGATAGAAGCCTTCCCCAAAGCACTCCTAAAGCTTCTCGATCAAGGGAACCTGACCATAATGATGCTTGTCTTAGGTGTGGACTACCCGGACATTGGGCAAGGAAGTGTAAGGCATCCCAAAATGTTGTAAATGCATACAAGATGTATCATGAAGCAAGGGAGGCACATTACATGGAACAAGAAGATCAAGATGGCGACCTCGATCTAAGGGTGGAAGACTGCAAGGATTAAGACCCAGAAACTAGCGATTTTGATTAAGTCTTTTTATTTTCCAAGTGATATAGGCAATTGTCATATTATTTTTGTAGTAGATGCCAATGGTTTAGTCCTTCTTCAAAGTAGGTGTACTCAAAGTAAATGTGATATCTAGGAAGGTTTTGAGATAAGTGGTACTTAAGCGAGTCTTGCTCCACCGACATCTCTCTACTCACCTGGTCATGTTTGCATTGGAATTACCGAAAGAAGTTGGACGACTACAATTGTTTTGCATTAGCTAGTTTTTGGATTAGATTCTCTCTAGTGAAAGAGACAATGATGTAATTTCGTTGGCTTATTAATAAAAGTTGAGTTATTTTCTTTATGACTCCTTTTTAATTACGAGCCTTTTCTTTTAGGAATGGATTCTAGAGAACTGCAATGTCTTGCGAATAGTGCGACTACTCACACTATTCTCCGCCATAGGCAATTATTCTTGGAGATGTTGCCTACGTATTCCTCTGTGACTACGATGGCTGGGCCATCAGGATTAGTTCAAGGACATGGAATGGCCCAATTCCTTTTGCCAAATGGCACCATGATTAAAGTCGCAGAAGCTCTCTACGCTCCTAAGGCAAATCGAACCTTATTGAGTGTTAATGTTTAAAGTTCAGCTGTAACTAAACCCTTGTTAACGCTGGTCCAATGAGCGGACCGTTACCTATGCTATTCTCAGAGCTTCCGCTACCTGTCAAGTGAAATACAGAGGGCGTCAGAGGGAGACCACGCTGGGCCGTCTTCTCTTCTCTGATGCCTAAGTTAGTCAATGTATTTATGTTGACAAAGTAACAGTATGTAAGTATGCGTAATTAATGAGGAGAGAGGAGAGAACCTTTTATAGGTGAGGAGAGAGCTGATCTTCTCCATGTTTTCGATATGGGACTGATATGCTTCAGTCCCCAGCTTCTGGAGCTTCTGATGCTATCTTGGCACGGCGCATGGCGGCCAGTCAGCGGTGATCTAGGGGCAAGCTGGGGCTCAGGCGGTAGCCTGCCTGGCTGTGTTCCCGTAGGTCACTCCTTTGGCCGGAGTCGGTACAGCTGGTAGTAGCATGAGCGTGGCTCATTATAGCTAATTATGCTTGCAAATGCCTATGTAAGTACATTGAGCTTTAAAGATATCCAAGCCAACGGATTCCTTGCAGAAACGCATACTGAGAACGGAAAAGAGTTCCTTTGCATTACCTCTAATGACTACGGACGAAAGCGCATCTTAGAGAAGTTTATGTGTCAATCTAGTGGACTTTATGTCACTACCATTCGACCTATTGAATCCAATAATGTCATAACAGAAGCTCTCTTGGATTCTGGCACATTTTGTCTTTGGCATGACCGACTAGGACATTCTAGTCGTGACATGATGATCCGTATACTAAAAACTTCACACATACATCCATTCTTTCGAGCAAAAAGAAGCAAGAATCAAAGATTGATTCCTGGACTTAGTGTGACCGCCGCTGCAGCTGCCTCTGGCTCTGCCACCGTCCATCGCAGGCCTAGGGCTGCCCATGTTCCCCCTGACAATGCCAAACAGGGCGTCACCCATGGCAATGGCGCCATGGGTTCCACTTCCCATGGTTCCAACACCATAGCGGGTGATGTAGTCACAAATTTTGCTTCTAATAGCGATTCAGACGCTCAGGCCCAACCAAAATCCTCATTGGTTGCTTCTAAGGCCCCTCGCTCATTTTGCAAAGCCTATTCCTTAGGAAAATTAGGACCGAGACCGTCCTACGCAAAGGATCCCAAAATACTCATTCCGTTTTTACAGAGAATCCAAGGGGATATCTGTGGACCAATTCAACCATCATGCAGACCTTTTAAATACTTTATGTTATTGCTTGATGAGTCGACACGCTGGTCACATGTCGCGCTGTTGTCCACTCGAAATGCTACTTATGCTAAACTCCTAGCCCAGGTTATCCATCTACAAGCTCACTACCCAGACCACCCAATTAAGTCTATTCGACTTGATAATGCTGGAGAGTTTACATCGAAAACGTTCGGGGACTATTGCATGCCACTGGGGATTGATGTAGAGCATCAAGTTTCCCATGTTCATACCCAAAATGGTCTCGCAGAAGCCACTATCTAACGACTACAAATGATAGCATGGACATTGGTTATGTGCACTAATCTCCTTTTTTCCGCTTAGGGATATGCAATATTGCACGCAGCTACGCTAATTCATCTACGACCCACGGACACCCAACCTTATTCTGCGTTACAGCTAGTGACTGGGTACGAGCCTGATATCTCGCACTTAAGCATTTTTTGGTGTGCTATTTATGTGCCTATTATGCCGCCACAGCGTACTAAGATGGGTCCCCAGAGACGAATGAGCATCGATGTTGGATATGAATCTCCAACTATCGTCCACTACCTTGAACCCTTGACATGCGATCTCTTTACCGCTAGATTTGTGAATTGTCACTTTGATGAGACAGTCTTCCCGTCGTTAGGGGGAGAAAAGAACACAGATGTTCAACAGGAACGATAGGAATTGTTGTGGTCTGTCCCCATTATGTCTCATCTCGATCCCCATACCACACAGTCCGAACTTGAAGTGCGACGAATTATCGAGCTCCAGAACGTAGCAGACACTCTGCCTGATACGTTTTCTAATGTTTCTAAATTGACGAGATCACATATACCTGCTGCAAATGTGCCTGTAAGGATTGACGTCCCAAATATTGGACGTAACGCCACTCCTGTGACACCAGGAGATGGCGCCACTGCCCAGAATGGCAGTGATGTGGCATCTATGACCGCAGGTCCCCCGAGGAAGCACCGTAGACTGATTGGTTCGAAGGATACTCGCCCTAGAAAGAGAGCGAATGAGGCACAAACAAATCCTTTGATCGTCGATACTCAAAATCCGTACCATGAGAATGTTCCGGATTATGGTTATGTCCAAGAGACATCTTTGGGGGACGCCTCAATGTCAAAACCTATCCCTGAGAACGTAGAGATCTCGGTAAATTACACTAGCGTACATGGGACGTGGGAAACAAACTCCATCATCATTGATGATGTATTCGCATATTCAGTAGCGCGTGAGATTGTTGAGACCGATGACAACGAACCACGTTTCATTGATGAATGCCAACGTAGAGCTGATTGGCCAAAATGGAAAGATCCAGGCAAAACTTGATTCTCTAGCGAAGAGAAAGGTATTCGGTCCAGTGGTGCCAATACCGCCTAACACCAAACCAGTTGATCATAAATGGGTATTCTTTAGAAAGCGTAATGAGAGAAGCGAGATTGTAAGGTACAAAGCTCGCCTTGTGGCGCAAGGCTTCTCACAACGCCTTGGAATCGGCTACGAGGAGACCTACTCTCCCGTAATGGACGTTATTATGTTCCGCTACCTTGTTAGTTTAGTAGTTTCTGAAAAACTAAACATGCAGCTTATGGATGTGGTTACTGCGTATCTATATGGGGATCTAGATACAGAGATATACATGAAGGTCCCAGATGGACTTCAGTTGCCCAAATCAAGTGGCTCTAAATCACGGAGAGCGTTTGCAATAAGATTGAAACGCTCACTATATGGATTGAAGCAATCCGGACGGATGTGGTATAACCGTCTAACTGACTACTTGAGTGGGAAGGGATATGTCAATAATGAACTATGCCCATGTGTGTTCATAAAATGAACAAGTTTCGGATTTGCAATAGTAGCGGTTTATGTCGATGACATGAACATAATTGGCACCCTTAAAGAGTTAAGGGAAACCGCTGAACACTTGAAATCCGAGTTTGAGATGAAAGATCTTGGGAAAACACGGTTTTGGCTCGGTTTGAAAATTGAGCACCGTGAAGATGGTATCATGATTCATCAATCAGCTTATACCCAAAAGATACTTAGGCGTTTCAATACTGACAAAGTTAAGCCTTCAAGCACCCCAATGGTCGTCAATAGTCTTGATCCAAAGAATGACCCATTCCATCCAAAAGAAGATGACGAAGATGTGCTAGAGGCAGAAGTGCCCTACCTAAGTGCAGTAGGCGCATTATTGTACTTAGCACAATGCACAAGACCAGACATCTCATTTGCAGTGAACTTGTTAGCTAGATCTAGCTCTGTGCCAACACGACGCCATTGGACTGGTGTTAAGGAAATCTTTCAATACCTAAGTGGTACGATCGATATGGGCTTGTTCTATCCCTACAGAGAGACGATGGATTCGGACCCATCATATGTCAAGAACGCCACCAAAAGTGGACTGCGTTCGCTCTCTCCATCCCAAAACGACATAAGTGTTTTGGAAGGTTTTGCTGATGCTGGGTATCTCTCTGATCCACACAAAGGTCGTTCCCAAACTGGTTATGTATTCACCATGGGTAAGACTGCAATATCTTGGAAGTCTACAAAACATACCTTAGTTGCTACTTTTTCGAATCATGCAGAGATTATTGCTCTTCACGAAGCAGTTCGTGAATGTATATGGCTTAGATCCATAGTTACGCATGTTCGAAGTAATTTTGATTTGGAATCCACCACAGATGAGCCTACTAGTATTTATGAGGATAATGCTGCTAGCAAGGCTACATCAAAGGCGACAACACCAAGCACATATCGCCTAAGTTCTTTTACAATCAGCAGCAACAGAAGCTCCTCAAGATCAAAATGAATCAGGTTCGATCTGAGGACAAAGTGGCAGACTTGTTCACTAAGTCATTGCCCAAATCCACGTTTGAGAAACATGTTGCAAGCATTGGCTTGCGGAAGTTATCTGAACTCCCATGATTGTAGTCGTCAAGGGGAGACATGTACATCAGGGGGAGTTGTCTACATGTTGATCATGAAACGTGAAGAGTGTGTTGTGCTCTTTTTCTCCTTCGACCGAGGTTATTTTTGTCTCACTCGGTTTTTGTTACTCGCCAAGGTTTTTGACGAGGCAACGAGAGAAGCACCGCGTTTGGGCGACACAAGAGGGAGTGTTTAAGTAAATCCAAATTGTGTCTGGCCCAAACTCTAAGTTACTTGACCTAGTGATAATAGGGTTTTAGTTAGACATAATCTCGGATAATATCTTAGAGATTTCCATTCATTGTATGAATATCTTTCCTTGTACAATTCAGACTCTATGCATTGTAATCCTCTATATAAAGAGGCCCCTATTATTAATGGGAACACACAGCAATTCTCTCTTAAATATCGTTTCCCTAAAACAGCTTTCAGTTATATAATATATGTATATATGCGTCTGTTTAAAAGGCATAAGATGCTGGTGAAGAGTAACTAAATTTCAATTCTACCAGAAGAAGAAAGTATGTAGCCAGAAGAAGAAACTAAAAGCATATGATCTCTCTTCCTTTTCTGAGTTCCTGCCTGAGTTTGAGGATTAACAAGAACCAGCTCCTACCATTGATTTCACGCTAATGTATGTTTTCTCACAATGTGAATGAAGTTTGAGTATTAAGTTAATAATTGGTCACATTTTGGTCAGAAAGGAAGCAGAGCAGTTGGGTAGAGTTCTTAATCTCCCTGCTTTCCAGGCGGATCCGATGGCAGCTATTTATGAACACTTGAAGAACACACAACCTGTGATGGCTGAGCAACGGAAGAAAAGGGGAAAAATGGAAGTGAAAATGGGAAACAGAATAAATCTAAGGCTTTAGCTAATGATTTTCAACTATCCGCCTTGAACAGTAGATTATCATCTATCCACCTTGATGACTCTGTTCATATCTCATCCTGAATATTCCAATGCTCAAATTTTTTATAGTACAATGTTGTTGGCCTCACTGGAACTTGTTACAGGATTCTTGGTCTCCTTATTTGAGATGTGTAGAAATGAAAAGGAAACAAATTAAAGCTCTTATCTTGACATTTTTGTTTCTAATTTCCTGGAATTTAGTATAAAAAACATGCAACCTGGAGATTAAATTTGAGGTTAAACAGTATATACTCTGCATTAGAACAAAGTTTAATTGCAATTTTGTTTCTGTATTATCAGGAATAATCCTAATCTTATGTCCCGAAACTCATCCAAAGCACTCCATCATGCAGTTATTTTCCCGAGTATTATCAATTACTGGGTGCCAATTATCCGGAATGTAATGAATAACAGGTTGCACAACAAGGAAAGCTGCCCCAAAAAGTATAGGTTGCTGTATATGTTAGAAAACCTGATGAACAAGACATTACATAGAAACCTTGTATGTACAGCATATACACTTAAGTAAACGTATTTGTTAGAGTTTGTATTTAAAATAAGTTTAAGTACTTATCCTAATCTGTTTGGATTGATTTGAAATCAAATTAGGACAGTTGCAAGAAGTTATATATTTGAAATAGCAGTTAAAGGGTGATGGCAGTTTCTTGATGGAAGAAACTGTTATTACATTGCTATATATAACGTTTTGGTCCTTTCTGATACATAATCTGTTCTCATAAATTAGTCCCATCATACTAAGAGAATACTGGAGGTGGAATCAGGAGAAGACTAAGATGAATGGTTCAAGTGCATCGTGTAAGACTCCTTCACATATTGTACAGTTTATATACATTGCAGAAATCAGGAGGGATATGAAGTTTCAGTCCTATATTAGGATGCGACCAGTATATCACTCCTAAATATTTCATCCATATATTAGGATAGATATGTTTCTGCAATCCTAATATACTATGCGTTTACTATTGCAATCCTAAATAAAGTTTACGTATATAACATTGTTTACATGTGCTCTTACTGAGATAGATTTACAACATTAGACTAGTGTAGTTCTAACAATTGGTATCAGAGCAATCTATGCTTAGATGAGTTACATGTTATTGCTACTTCAACAAATTTATTTTGAAACGATTTCTGGGAATTTTGTTGTAATCCGCATACAGTTATCTACATATATAATTCATGTCTGATAAATAGTCATTGATGTATATACTTGTTTCAAGTTATGATATTTGATTCATTGAGAAATTCATCATGTTGTGTGCTGCCAAAGTGGTCCCATGAATGAACATTCCAAAGGATCTAATATGCTGATGAAATATTGAGTATGAATTCAATTATATGTTGCATAATAAAGTGCTGTCAAAGTGGCCAATATATAGCAATTACATTGTATTCAGTTTCATCAGAATGAGATTATGAGACTTAAAATTAAATTTGAGTATGATTTCCAAAGAGATCTACATCAAACATTTGGTTTCATAGTCTTGTATATTTTAGATAGATGAACATTCAGAAACTATTAGAGATGAGTACTCCACAAAGGATGTCAGGTCTTGAAAATAGAAAAGTTTCATTTGTCTGCATATACATAGAGTTTCAGTTAAATGACATTCATATATGAATTTCATTTGTTTTGGGACATTCAGATTATTCTAGTATCATGATACACTAGAAGATTTTGACTGATCAATTTCATATACAGCAATGCACTTTTCAATGAGCATAAGTCAGATTGAGTTGCTGAATGGCTCAAATTTCAAGAAATGGAAGAGTGACATTGAATTGAATCTGGGAGTTCTAGACTATGATCATGTTTTGAAAGAAGATCCACCAGAAGCATTGCCCGCAATTGCAAGCAAGGAAAGCAAAGAAAAATATGAGAAGTGGTACAAGCACAATAAGATGGCACTGATCATGATCAAGAAGAGCATAACTGAGAATGTGATAGGAGGTATTCCAGACTCAGAGTTTGCAAAAGTGTTCTTCAATTCCATTGCAGAAAAATACAAGGTTTCCAACAAAGCAGAAACTGGAAAGCTTATGAAATCTCTCATGAGGTTGCAGTTCAATGGAAAAGGGAGTGTTAGAGAATATATATTGAAGGGTTCTGACATTGCTGGGAAACTCAGAGGACTAAACATGGCTGTTGAAGATCCATTCCTTGTTTATTTGTTGCTGGAATCACTACCAGATGAGTATGATCAACTGAAAACACTTTACAAAACTCAGAAGGAAATGTGGAGTGTGAATGAACTGATTTCCTTTTGTGTGGAAGTTGAGGATGAAATTAAGAAGAAGGGAAAAGAAGTGTCAGTGAATCTCATCTCCCACTCAAAGTTCAAGAATAAGAGGTTTGGCAACAACAACTACAAAGGAAGCACTTCAACTGGTACTTCAACATCTGTTGTGAGGTCTGACAACATTAAGTTTAAAAATAAACCTGCAGGTGGCCTGAAGTGTTTCTTTTGCAAGAAACCTGGCCACTTTAAGAAAGATTGTGAGGGTTTCAAAGTTTGGCTAACTAAAAGAGGTACTTTTCTTTCAAAACCTGTTTTTAGTATTGAGTCAAATGATTTTGTTCATGATAACTCTTGGTGGTTTGACACTGGCTCACCCATTCATGTTGTGAATTCTTTACAGGGATTATCAAGGATAACAATCCCAAATAAGAATGAAACAAGGGTGTGTTCTGGAAATGGTCAAAGAGTAGCTGTGAAGGCTATAGGAGTTGTCAAGTTGTTGTTTAGGAATAATTATGTATTAGAACTAAATAATGTGTATTGTATTCCTAGTATAAAGAGAAACCTCATATCAGGTTCTCAATTTGTTGCTAACAATGGTTATAGTTTCTCTAGTGATAATAAATTAATGTTGCTTTATTATGACTCTGTGTGTTTTGGTGAAGCAAATATTTTAAATGGGTATTGGCTAGTCAATTGTGAAACTGTGTTCTCTGGTAAAAATGACAGCAAGAATATTTTCTTCTTAGATAAAGCATCTGGTTCCAAAAGAAAATTCAGTGATTCTTCATCCTTTTTGTGGCATAAAAGACTTGGCCACATTTCTAAAGAAAGGTTAAGAGAACTTGTTAAACAAGAGATCTTACCAGCCTTGAGTTTTGAAGATTTTGGAACCTGTGTAGATTGTCTAAAGGGTAAATTGACTAACTCTAGGAGTTTTGGTTCAAAAAGGAGTGAAAATTTGCTTGATTTAGTCCATACTGATGTCTGTGGTCCTTTTCCTGTTAACACAATCTGTGGAAATTGTTATTTTATAACTTTCATAGATGATTTTTCTAGGTTTTGTTATGTTTACCTTATTTCTGAAAAATCACAAGCTTTGGAAACCTTCAAGATTTATAAAACTGAGGTTGAGAAACAAACAGGCAGGGTTATCAAAGTTGTCAGGTCTGACAGAGGTGGTGAGTATTTTGGAAGGTATACAGAACAAGGGCAACATAAAGGCCCGTTTGCTTTATTTTTGCAAGAATGTGGGATAGTTGCTCAGTATACAACTCCATACAATCCTCAACAAAATGGAGTTTCAGAAAGAAGAAATAGAACTCTCATGAGCATGGTTAGATGCATGATACTCAGGTCTGGACTTCCAAAATTTCTGTGGGGAGAAGCCTTAAAGACTGCAAATTATATTTGTAACAGAGTTCCAACCAAAGCAGTTCACAAAATTCCATTTGAGTTGTGGTGTAGATATAAACCCAGTCTGAATCATTTTCATGTGTGGGGATGTAAAGCAGAGGCTAGAATTCACAGCAATGCAGATGGAAAGTTGGATTCTCAATCAGTCAGTGCATTTTTCATTGGCTATTCTGAGAAGTCTAAAGGATACAAGTTCTATTGTCCTGGAAAGGGAACAAGAATAATGGAATCTCACAGAGCTGCATTTTATGATGAGGTGTTTGATAACAGTGCAAGGAATGATTTAGAAATGGATAAAAGTTCATCACAGGCAGAAGACGACATGGAGAAATGGTTTGTCTATCAGGATTGCAGTAACATTCGCATCCTAGATCAGGACTGCAACAATACATCAATCCTAGATCAGGATCACAGTATTACTACAGTCCTAGATGAAGCCTTAAAGACTGCAAATTATATTTGTAACAGAGTTCCAACCAAAGCAGTTCACAAAATTCCATTTGAGTTGTGGTGTAGATATAAACCCAGTCTGAATCATTTTCATGTGTGGGGATGTAAAGCAGAGGCTAGAATTCACAGCAATGCAGATGGAAAGTTGGATTCTCAATCAGTCAGTGCATTTTTCATTGGCTATTCTGAGAAGTCTAAAGGATACAAGTTCTATTGTCCTGGAAAGGGAACAAGAATAATGGAATCTCACAGAGCTGCATTTTATGATGAGGTGTTTGATAACAGTGCAAGGAATGATTTAGAAATGGATAAAAGTTCATCACAGGCAGAAGACGACATGGAGAAATGGTTTGTCTATCAGGATTGCAGTAACATTCGCATCCTAGATCAGGACTGCAACAATACATCAATCCTAGATCAGGATCACAGCAATACAACAGGACTGTAGTAATACTTCAGTCCTAGACAACTCAATGTCGTTGAATCTTGTTCCAGCAAGTGCAGAGGGTGAAAATGTAACACAACAAGCAAGTGCAGATGTTGTGGATCATGTCAACACTATCATAGGTGAACAAAGTGAGCCAATTGCAGATGATACAATGCCAACACAACATAATGAGCAAGCTGAATGCAGAGTTGCAATGCAGACCACAGAAATTGCAGAAGCATCACAGCCTGTAACCTTGAGAAGATCTGCAAGAGAAAAGAAATCTGCCATACCAGATGTATATAAATTATATTTGACTATTGAAGAAACTGATTTGGGAGATGAAGGTGATCCAATTTCAGTTGAGGAAGCCATGAAATCCTCAAATAGAGAGAAGTGGAAATCAGCAATGGAAGATGAGTTGCAAAGCATGTCGCAGAATGGAGTGTGGATCTTAGTGGACAAACCTCATGATTTTAAGCCCATTGGTTGTAAGTGGGTTTTTAAAACTAAAAGAAATGCATATGGGAATGTTGAAAGGTATAAGGCCAGACTAGTTGCAAAAGGGTATAATCAAAAGGAAGGCATAGACTACAATGAGACTTTCTCTCCAGTCTCAACAAAAGATGCATTTAGAGTCATCATGGCACTTGTAGCACATTATGATCTGGAACTACATCAGATGGATGTGAAGACTGCATTTTTGAATGGTGATCTATATGAAGAAATATACATGCTGCAACCTGAGGGTTTTGTAGAAGATGACAGCAAGGTATGCAAACTTAGAAAGTCAATATATGGTCTTAAACAGGCTTCAAGACAATGGTACTTGAAGTTTGACAAAGTAATCACTCAATTTGGTTTTCTGGAAAATAAACTAGATGAGTGCATTTACTTGAAGACTAGTGGGAGTGACTTTATATTGTTGATTTTGTATGTTGATGATATTTTGCTTGCTAGTAGTAGTGTTTGCCTATTAAAAGAAACAAAGGGTTTTCTTTTAAATCAGTTTGATATGAAGGACATGGGAGAGGCTCATTATGTTCTTGGGATTGAGATAACAAGGGATAGAAAACAGTATGCCTTAGGCTTGTCCCAAAAGAATTATGTTGATAAAATACTTCAGAGATTTGGGATGCAGAATTGTAATTTAGGAGAGTCACCAATGTCAAAAGGAGACAAGTTGCATAAAGGTCAATGTCCTAAAAATGCATTAGAGAGGAAGAATATGCAGAACATGCCATATGCTAGATTGGTTGGGAGTTTGATGTATGCTCAAGTGTGTACAAGGCCAGATATATCCTTTGCTGTGAATATGTTATCAAGGTATCAGTCAAGTGCAGGTCATGCACATTGGGTGGCTGGTAAGAAAGTATTGAGGTATTTGAAGAAAACCAAAAGTCACATGTTGGTTTACAGAAGAATTGAAGATCAAGAACTTGAAGTGGAAGCTTATACTGATGCATCGTACAAGTCAGATCCAGATGACTTGAAATCGACATCAGGTTATATATTTGTTATGGCTGGAGGAGCAATTTCATGGAAAACAGCTAAACAAACTCTGACAGCAACTTCAACTTTTCAGGCTGAATATATAGCCATCTTTGAAGCTACTGGGCATGCACTATGGTTGAAGAATTTCATTGCTCACTTAAAGATTGTAGAATCTGTGTCAAGGCCTATAACAATCTACTGTGATAATGCATCTGCAGTATTCTTTTCAAAGAATAATAAAAGGTCTTCAGGTTCTAAGAACATTGATGTGAAATACTTTGCAGTGAGAGAAAGTGTTAGAGATGAGGAGATAGAGGTAGTGAAGATTGGAACTAAAGATCAATTGGCTGATCCTTTGACAAAAGCCTTGGCAGTTTCTGATTTTATTAGACACACCAAAAATATGGGAGTGTTGGACAGTTTCAATCCTGATGAAGTCTGATGGTATCTCACTCGTTGCTGTGTATTATTATTTATGGATTTTCAGATAATGATCAGTTAAGTATTATTACATTCTTGAGTTTTCACTTCATTATGTATTTGCATGATTAAGTTGTACAATTTCAGATTGTTGTTTATAAACAGCAAATATGCAAATTCATGATATTAGGCAAGTGAAATATAATTTGCTTCAGTTCTATATGATTAGAAATTTTGGCAGGACATTATGCATGCTTATATCATATATGGTATGATAATTTAAGCTTGATTACAGTGCAGCTGTAATAAGGATGATTCATGTGATTTTGGTTGCTGCAATGTGATCATGGAACACTAATGTTTCTCTGATTCATTGTGTTGTTCTATGATTCTTTACAGCAAACATGATTGACAGAATTTGGAACAGACAGGGAATACAAACTGAATGTGCACAATTTAGCTAACTGATACATGTATATGCACATATCAATTCTAAGCAATGTCAAGTTCAGTGGGAGATTGTTAGAAAACCTGATGAACAAGACATTACATAGAAACCTTGTATGTACAGCATATACACTTAAGTAAACGTATTTGTTAGAGTTTGTATTTAAAATAAGTTTAAGTACTTATCCTAATCTGTTTGGATTGATTTGAAATCAAATTAGGACAGTTGCAAGAAGTTATATATTTGAAATAGCAGTTAAAGGGTGATGGCAGTTTCTTGATGGAAGAAACTGTTATTACATTGCTATATATAACGTTTTGGTCCCTTCTGATACATAATCTGTTCTCATAAATTAGTCCCATCATACTAAGAGAATACTGGAGGTGGAATCAGGAGAAGACTAAGATGAATGGTTCAAGTGCATCGTGTAAGACTCCTTCACATATTGTACAGTTTATATACATTGCAGAAATCAGGAGGGATATGAAGTTTCAGTCCTATATTAGGATGCGACCAGTATATCACTCCTAAATATTTCATCCATATATTAGGATAGATATGTTTCTGCAATCCTAATATACTATGCGTTTACTATTGCAATCCTAAATAAAGTTTACGTATATAACATTGTTTACATGTGCTCTTACTGAGATAGATTTACAACATTAGACTAGTGTAGTTCTAACAGTATAATGTTTGCATCTCTTACACTGAACTTTACTGCTAGGTGCTGACTAGAATTTTGTACCTCCTCTCTGACATGGTTTCAAAGAACTGATCTCTTCACATTACATTGCCAACCAAATTTGATTCCACCGAACTGTATGAAATCAAAATTTGACTAGTTTGGTCCCTTTGGGGACATCCGATAAAATTGGAATGATACAAAGAAGATTAGCATGGCCCCTGCGCAAGGATGACACGCATAAATCGAGAAATTGTCCAAATTTAAAAAAAAAAAATTGACTAGTTTGAGTGTCATAGAAGTCCCTGCGTCATTTCTTGGTAGTACTGATGGTATTAGATAGCCAATCAAGACCTTCATAGAGTCCTTGGCCAGAGATTGCAGAAGTACTTTGGATGTACCTGTACGAGAACAAGGAAAATCATTAAAATTAATTTAAATACGTTGGAATTTAAAAATGTTCTGATTGCAATTCATTCAACATCAATCCGTTTGCTTTGGCTTTAGGGGTTGGCTGTGGAGGCTATGGACTCGGGTACGGGTAGAGAAGAGGAGGTGAGCTTGCGTCTGAGTTTTGACAACGGATGTTTGATGACGGATCTGATTCTTGTACTTATCCATTCCAGCTCTAATCCACTTATACCAATTAAACACATAAGAACATTGAAACAAATCTAATCTTATCGTAATCCAATCCAATTATTATCCTACTTCATTCCTATCCGGGCAAACAAACGCAGCCTTTGGTTTTTAGTCTATGACTCAATAGTAGGTTGTTCTGCATTCTCACTATAACACATATTCACCCTTTTTTTCTTGCTACCTTGTAGAGTAAGCATTCGGGAAAAATTGAAAACCATATGCATACCAGGAACGTTGACCAAGTAAGTGGAGTGCAAGTTTATCAGCAACCTCGGTAGCACACATAGCATTTGGAAGGTCTTGCTTATTAGCGAGGACCAGGACTACTGCATTGCTGAGTTCACTCTGCAAAAAAGGGACAACAGGTAAGGCTTTTTTCTTTGCCTTTTCTTATGCAGTCGTAAACACACAAAGATGCGAGTTCCGAGAGCATAGATGTAGTTGAGAGCTTACTAACCTCGCTTAGAATACGATGAAGCTCATTGCGAGCTTCTGGGATTCGTTCCCTGTCATTGCTGTCCACAGTAAATATAAGTCCTTGAGTGTTCTTAAAGTAATGCCTCCACAAAGGCCTTATCTGGTTATCAGCAAGCAGAAAATGAACACATTAGGATGTTATCGCAACACCATCATTCAGAAATCCATAAAAATGAGTTTATCCTTGCACGTATGAAAAGAAAATTCAGCTTGGTACCTTGTCTTGTCCTCCAACATCCCAAACAGTGAAGGTGATGTTCCTGTACTCTATTGTCTCCACATTGAAACCTGGTTCATAAAAGTGTAATAGGTCAATAGCAAAAATCATTTGAATCTCCAAACTAAAACAATAAAGGGTTTCTGGGATAAACACCAATTGTGGGTACTGTTGAAACAATCTCTCCTAGCTTTAGCTTGTAGAGGATGGTAGTCTTTCCGGAAGCATCAAGACCCACCATTAATATCCTCACTCCATTCTTTGGAAAGAACCTCTTTGCAAGTCTAGAAATGGCTCCACCCATTCCAACAAACCAAAAGAAAGAAGTAATCAGGAGTAAAACAATTACAAGACTTGGGAACTGAGTAGAAAAACCTATCAGTTTATATATAAAGAAGCAGAGAGAGAGATCTCTTGAGATCAAAGCAAAGACCAGAAGGGGACAATAGTAGCTGTAGCTTATGAAAAAGGTGAACAGAATAGAATAAGATTCTATTCAGAACACCAGGAAATACAATTTTATTATGAGAAATTCTTATTTTGTTTTTACTTTTGCAATAGGAGTTGTTTTGGTTTTTGGGTATAAAACTTATAATGGGAATTCTTGCCATTATATAATTTATTTTTTTGGCCAAACTTCTGTTTGCTTGTTTGCTGGAAGGTACAAAGAATACATTTGCACTTTTGAAAAGCTATGCACTTATTTGTGTTCGCATCCAATTAATATATAAAAACATCCTTCTCATCAAGCATAACAAATGATGCTGCTTCTGGAAAAATCTCTGCCAGATCCGTTTAATGAGTAGATCCCACATATGATATATTTTTAACTTTTAGTGATCTCCTTCCCATCTCATTCATGATCAGAAGTTGGTTACAAAGCATAAATCTTGCTTTGGGTCCATGTCATCATTCAAATGATTTTCAACCCTCTTTAAAACATAATAATACATCCTCAACCTTAATGTTGCCACAATTGTTGGCACTCCGACGAAATTACTGTAATGAACAAATGTTCAATATAAAGTACATGTCAGAATTGCAAACTATACAAAGACAAGATACAATCTCAACTGTGATTAATTTTCTGAGCCGGACTGGAAAATGAAAACTGCTGTTAAAACTCCCACCAATGCTGTAACAGCCAAAGCAGCGGTGGGTAGGGGACTTGTGAGCCCAAAGTTCTGCACAACCAAAGTGACAATGCATTATAATGTGAAGTCATTAAGTATGATGTTTTCATCAGAAAAAAGGGATTCATTTACGACCGTGATGTTACTTTATGGACAAAGAAAAGGTCCAGAAGTGATGTTTCCATCAGAAAAGAGACATCATTTTTCTGTTTCTGATTTTCTAGGGGTTTAATATCTCCTCACAAAAACGAAAGTGTTGTGAATCTATCCCTTGGTGGGATCCGATTGTAGGTGAGGAGAAGCAGGTGAAGGCATTTGTTACTATATAGATTCAAGTTTAAAGTATAACGAAAGCTGAACTCATTGTGTTCCTAGAAAGTTGAGATGGTTGTCATCTCCCTTAACAGGGACTGCAACTTGTCTTCGGATTTATGTGTCACCACACATCCAGACATCCAGTTAAGGCTTCCCACCCTTGTGGTGGATCTCATAATTTCAGGATAAATGTATGGCAACATGATAATATACTTTGTCTATCATCAGATAATTAGGGAGTGCTTAAGCAGCAAAGATTGAGTTTTCATCATCAAAAAATATGATGAGCAGGTGACCAAACAAGACATAGTCAAGAGATTTTCCACTTAAAAAGCTTCCTGGCTTCAAAATTTCCTAGACTGAAGAAAAGCTGGATATCTGATATAACTTGCTCAAAAACCAGAAAAACTACTGTAGATCATTACGACAGTCTTGGGTACAAAGATCTATAAAAGCCATGCCATATCCAAAACCGAAAGAGTTGGATTCAGGAGCTACTTTGATATCATAAAATCTCAATGACGAGGAAGTGAAGCTCACTCCAACAAGACACAATTCCTTGGATAGACAGTAAACTTGTGAGTTGTAACCATTTGTCTGTAGGAAGAGCCAAGTGTGAACACCTCATATGACCAAGTTTGACCCAAAGTTTCAAGTTTTGGAAAGGTTATTCTACAATTACTCCTATAGTTATTGCTTCTGATCAAAGATTTGCCTAGTTTCTTACACTACTTGATTGATGCTTCACGAAACATCAAGTTTAATCCTAACCTTATAAGAACGGTAACTTTCAGTAATTTTAATAGTTTTGATGTGCTTGTAAGCCACAATTTTTGTAAGTCGGTGTGGCACTCTGAATGAAAACCAACACTAATTCCCACAACCACAGTTGCAATTGCAAGTAAATAGTCATTCTTAGATTGGTTGTAAAAAGTCCATAACAAGTGCCTTACCTCTAGAAGTCCCTTCCCTGTTGCTATCTCGACACCAATAGCCGCAGTAAAGCCAACCATCCCAAGCCGGCCAAGCCATACATCCAAACCGCCCTCCTTGGTGCTTTGCTCACTCCTTACGGAAAGTGCCATTGATCTTCCAGTCTCCTTCCTTTGATGACATGTCCTAATGACTGAAAACAAAATCAAACATAAGCTCTAATCATACTTAATAGAGCAGTGGTCCTAAGACTCACCAATATGGGAGGTCCTGACTAGTTTAAAAGTTTTGTGCCTCAGTATCAGATACCCAACTGGGCTAACATTATCTACATTCAGAAAAAAGCCAAATTCTAGTCTAACAAAAAAGACCCAATTTTTTCTTGGTTCTTGAATTCTTGCCACCAATCATTAGTAGAGCTTATGAAGTATTACTAAACAGAAGGTCAAACCATCCAATTAGCAGAAAAGACAGAGCTACAAGAATGAAATGCTTACTGAGAGGAGAACCAGTAGCAAAGGCCGTCCCAGTTCTACCGAAATTCAAGACAGGAAGCCGAACAGGACTGGCTGAGCTAATTGCACTTGCATCTGTCACAAACAAACGAAAAAAAAAAGGTCCCAAATTTACCAACATAACAAACTTCTATATTCAATAGTTCAACAATTCAATTACAGAGAAAAGGAGAAAGAAGGGTCACCTCTGATGGAAACCGAGAGAGAAGCAGAGACCTGAGCCACAGCCATTTCTTCACAGAGAGAGTGAGAGTTGTCGAGGGAAACCAAATTGGGAAAAAAGGTAGGGTGGGAGTTGAAATTGAAGGTGGTGACCATAGAAAAAATTTAGGAGGGTAAGCCGACACGTGTCACTATACCAACACCCCAAAATAGAGTTGGATAGAGTTTTCAGAAAAGTCAAAATTGTTGAGAAAAAAACTGTAATTAGTGAAATGAAGACTTGAAAATGCTGAGAGATATGATCAGCGGAGAAACCCATCAAATGAAACACTAATTCCACTCTCTGCGTCTTTTCCATGCAACAGTCAGAAAAAAACAGAATCCAAACCTAACACTACTTCTTCAGCTTCAGACCTAGCTTAGCGCCGATCAAGGACTAAAATGTACTAGATATCTTCGATATTTCCTCGACATTTCTTTTTTCCGAACTATCGATATTTCCATAACTTTCGATATTTTAGTCATGGGCTCTGATGGCTTCCCTCTCAGTTGGTGTGGCATATTGCCATTGGGTGTTGCTGGTATTCATAATTTATGTGTCACCTGTTTAGCATTGTATGATTTGTATCAGGAGTTGACACCAAGTTCCGGATCCTGTGATCCTTTATGTTCGGTTGACGAAATGAGCTCAATTGATTTTGAGGCTTGTAATTTTGAGGCCAATTACAAGCCAAAGACTTATTTGCTGAAAGCTATAGCAATATTTGCGGCAGCTGCAACAGGGACGGTGGCGGTGGCAATTAACCACTCATGGGTTGCTGCTAATCAGGTACATCTGTGATTGTGGCCTGACCATTTATACACTTATTAGAAGGTTGCTTCATTTATTTCAATATTAAGTTGATATGACCTACTTACTGTACAGGATGTTGCCATGGCACTGCTATTTGGAATAGGATATGCAGGCATTATTTTTGAAGAATCTCTGGCCTTCAACAAGAGCGGAGTGGGTTTGATAATGGCTGTATGCTTGTGGACAGTGAGAAGTATTGGTGTAAGATTTATATTTAATGCTTGAAATTACCACTTGACTTTTGGAGTATCTTGTATGCAGATCCTTTTCCTGTAACTAATTATGATTTTTGGCAGGCTCCTTCAACTGATATAGCTGTTGCAGAGTTACAACATGCATCTGCTGAAGTCAGTGAAATAGTGTTTTTCTTGCTTGGTGCAATGACAATTGTAGAGGTCGTTGATTCTCATCTAGGATTTAATCTGGTCACTGACAGTATAACTACTCAAAAGCCGAGAACACTCCTCTGGGTGGTGAGCTTTTGACTCTGCTCTCATGTTGATGTATTTCTATTGGACATTTGGTGTATCATATTTTATTTTATTTTATTTTAATATGTGGTCGGTATTGTATCTGACTTGTATTTGAATGTTCAATCCACTTCATGAAGCATTCCATGTGTAGTTCTCATCTTCCTGTGGCATTAGAAATATCTTGGCTTTAGGACTCCTTGTTTAAAAACACCGCCAATTCCCAAATTACACTTGCTATTCTTCCTGTATCAGCTTTTCCTTCTATACGACTCTCTATCAATGTATTACATAAGCCAAAATGAGTCAAAAGCCAACATGAGGGCATCTCTAACAATGGAGTCAAAAGTCAAAATGACTAAAAGGCTTTTTTTTCACCATCTCCAACTCAAATCAAAAGGGTGTCAAAATGGCTTTTGAGTCATACCTTGAGTCAAAATGACTAAGGAATGAAGGTAGAAAGCCAAAATAGCTTAGGTGAAGAAGGCTGGGCCCCACCTTCCACTATTCAAAATGAGCGGCTCTGCGTCACTCATCATGAATTCGATTCAAAATGGAAGGGTAAGATTAATTGATACCAAAAATTAAAAAATAAATATATAATTACTTAATTTCTAATCTAACAGTCAGAAAAATGCGATGAATTAAATTCAATGGCTAATAATAAAGTAATATAGTTTTAAACGAGAAAAACTTGAAAAAATAAAATAAAATTTTCTAAAAAACATTTAAATGACAATATATTATTTAAGATTATTATGTATGATATATAAATTCATATTGTAGTTAAATAATTATCTAAAATAATTAAAATTATGAAATGGGTATGACTTTTGACTAAAGAGGGTTGGAGATACAAAATATGAATGAATAGTAATGACACTAGGAGTGTCAAATTTTCCAAATGACTTTAGTTTTTGACTAAAGGGTTAGAGATGCCCTAATATAACAAGTGATTGCGAACTTGCAGGTTGGTTTTGTGACTTTCTTCCTTGGTTCAATTCTTGACAACCTGACGTGTACCATTGTCATGGTCTCTTTATTGCGAAAACTAGTGCCTCCCTCAGACTTCCGCAAGTATGTGTTACCATCTACCATTTTTTTTTTTGTATTTAAGGATCTTTTTGCATGTTACCTCTACTTGCTGACAATGAAGGTCTGTTCTGTTGTTGAAGTGTTATAAAATACACACACACATATATGACAGTTATAGCTCTGACAACGTAAGCAAAAAATAGAGTAATATGTCATATTAATGTGTTCTAAATAGAAATGCATAAATTGTTTTGGTTGGACTCCAAGTCTTCGTCGGCCGATCTGGTGACGTTATCGTGTCACCTTTGGGCTTGGCTGGTGGCAGCGTCATCACTACGTCATCTCTCCTCTGTTAGATCTGCACTGTGGCTGAAGCTTGTAGGGCTATTTGGTTTTGTTTGTTGGGTTTTTTATTTGGGCCCATTTTGGGTCTTTTGTTTGTAATGCAGTTATTGTTTGAATAATAATCTTTCCATTGCCAAAAAAAAAAAAAAAAAAAGGAATGCGTAAATTGTGCTTGCACATCACATTGAGTGTGAGTATTTTCGGTATACAGTCCTGAACACTCTTGGTTTGTAACGATTGGACTCCAAATCATTTCATAACATGGATTCTCTTTAAGCACATTTTTAGCATCTGCATGTCTTCGAGGAAGGAGGACGAGGGCGGGTGACATTTATAGTCGCTCCCCCCTATCTCCAATGCAAGAACGGAGCCCAAATGGATGTATGATGTAATGCTTCATTTTTACGGAATTGTATTTCATTGACAGGATTTTAGGAGGAGTTGTTGTCATAGCTGCAAATGCTGGTGGTACGTGGACTCCTATTGGTGATGTTACCACCACTATGTTATGGATACATGGTCAGATATCAACAGTGGAGACAATGAAGGTCTTTGTCTTTTTTTCTAACAAACCTGTTTTATATATCAAATTTGCTTTTACCTCTTTCATTTTTATATCGTCCTAGTATTTTTGCAGATGGATTTATGTTTGATGCATTAACTTTGATGTATTGTCTAATATAATAGTGGAATTCAGAAGAAACCATTAATGGTATCTGTCTTTTTTTTTTTTTGCTCGGAATCATGGTATTGTCCAGGACTATTCTGAACTTGGAAAGTTGAACAGTTGAACTGTCAATCTGTTAAAAATGGATGATAGCATTTTTGCTTTTTGGATTTGGCTTCCCCTGGTGTTGAGTGTGAAAATAATTTGATTTTGATGACCTGGTTGCTTTAGCAGGTGGCGTATTTAACTAGATGGCATGTATGCAATACTTTTTAATACTGTGTGGTGAATATGTAGGATACAAGTGTACAAATGTATTGGTTTATTGTGGTCATCCGTGTGAAGCAATTAACAAAACACACATAAGAATTTTCTTACATATTAGTAATTCAGTGTAGATAATTTTGTGGGAAACTGTGTATTAACATGAAAATTGGACAAGGTAGAGTCAAAATGGTAATCCTTAAATAAGCAATAAAGAATTGAACAGTTACGTCTTGCGCGAATGAGAAAAGCCTATAGTCGATATAGTTGTCTCCGCTATTGAAACTCCCTAGTTTCGCTAATCAGATGCGGGGTTTTCTAATGCAATTAATCTAGAGCTTCTTGTTATGTCTGCCAAGTGTAATGTTCTGATATCTTTAACTTTCTCTATATGCAATATCGTTTGCAGGTGGCGTATTTAACTAGACTATATGTATGCAATGTATGCAATACCCTTTTACTGTTGATTGAATTTTATCAGATGTTTGACTAAATGAACAAGTTTTTTACTTGCAGGGATTATTTATACCAGCAGTCGTTTCTGTTGCTGTTCCACTGGCACTTTTGTCCCTTACAAGGTACTTCATATATATGCATTGTCATAGGAAGGACAAGGAGTTGAGTGATTAAGGGTAGGTTCAAATTGATGGATTGTAGATGATTAATATGAATTTTTATTCCATTCAGTGAAGCAAGTGGTGATGGACCAGACACATCCAATGTTATGGCATCCAAACAGATGGCTCCCCGGGGACAGCTAATTGTTTTCTTTGTAGGCTTCGGAGCTTTGATTTTTGTTCCAGTTTTCAAGTCCCTAACTGGTTTGCCTCCTTACATGGGTATGCTGCTGGGACTTGGAGTCCTTTGGATGCTGACTGATACAATCCACTGTGGTGAATCGCAAAGACAAAGGTTGAAAGTACCTCAGGCTTTGTCACGGATTGACACTCAAGGAGCGCTTTTCTTCCTTGGAATTCTTTTATCTGTTAGCAGGTGACTAAATAAATACTTAAGTCAACTCTTTTTTTTCCTTCTAAAATCATCACCATATGCTCAGAAAGTAATCATTGTAAAATTAAGAAACCAAGAACTTTCAAGTCAAATGCATCATATTGCTTGACAAGTACTAGAAAGCCGCTTGTGATATATATCCCTGTACTTCCATAACATGGCATTGCATCCTCTTCTTGTGGATTTTTGTGTACATCATGCAAAAGTTATCTTCTGCTTCTTCAAAAGGTTTAACTTGCACTTTCTGCATTTGTACTGTAGCCTGGAGGCTGCAGGAATTCTTCGGGAATTAGCAAACTACCTGGATGCTCATATTCCCAATATTGAACTGACTGCAATTTCAATAGGAATTGTCTCAGCAATTATAGACAATGTTCCACTGGTTGCTGCAGCTATGGGGATGTACGATGTTGCCTCTTTTCCCCAGGACTCTGAGTTTTGGCAGCTGGTTGTGTATTGTGCTGGTACTGGTGGATCCATGCTAGTTATTGGTTCTGCAGCCGGAGTTGCTTTTATGGGAATGGAAAAGGTGGACTTCTTCTGGTACTTTCGCAAGGTATAAACTAGTGTTGAGTATTCAGTTAATCTAAGAGCATCTAGTTTCAGTTTGGTGTTGGTAAGAAAAATGTTCATTCTGATTTGTGCAGGTGAGTGGGTTTGCTTTTGCCGGTTATGCTGCTGGTATTGCAGCCTATTTAGCGGCTCAAAACCTCCACATCTCAATACCAACAACCGTAGCTCAGGTTCCTTTTCTTTTTGGATCCTGAATTATGACATAAATGTTAGCGTGAGTCGTATATCGTAGGAATCCTTGTATATATCAACTTCCTATTGTATCTAGGGTTGTACTTTGTACTATTGTGCTGTTGTGTAATACAAGTGCAGTAGGTTGTATGTTTATATATAGTGTTACTGTGTTAGTGCCTCCTAGAGAGAAGAATATATCTGAAAAGTTATTCTCCATATTTGTCTTTAGGTTCCATTTTTTTATTTAGTATCAGAGCAAAGATCCAAAAGGACTGTCTCTTTGTTTCTCTTTAATCTTCCCTCATAATTCGAGGATCTTTCCCTCAATTCGAGGATAGATAGTTAGTTCAGAACCCAGTTGTTAGGGTTTTGCTAAATCAGATCGTCTCATCGCGTCGCTTCTATTTCTTCTTGACCAATCCAATTTCGACCCGACGAAATTTCTCCAGATCGTGATTTGTCTTCCGCAACCAGTTACCAGATTCAATGGGAGAAGAAGGAAGCAAGAACCAGCTCAGTGAGAACAGCCATGGGGCACTTAATTTTGAGGTCTCTGTCACTAATACAAAGTCAGCAGGGTCCTATGGTGGTGCTAAACTCAATGGTCCAGGTAATTATCATATCTGGAAGAAGATAATATCTGCTCACTTGCGTGGAATACACAAGATGCATGGGTCATGTTACTGGAATAATTAAGGCTCTTTGCGTCAAGAATGTTGAGAACTACACCAAATGGGAGGATGCAGATGGCTTAGTCATAGGTATTCTCTACAAGGCAATGACAGATGATGTTGTCCAATTGATTGATGGCTGTGATACTGCTGCATATATTTGGGAGACGTTGCAACAACTTTATATGAATGAAACTGACTTTGCACAGGTTCATGAGCTGATGATGAAGGCTTCAAGAATGACGCAAGATGGGCAATCTGTGTCTGTCTTCTACACTCAGTTGAAGAACTTGGGCTGAGATTGATCAAAGGTGCCCAAATAAGATGAAGAATGCATAAGACATTGCCTAGCACCAGAAAGAAAAGGAGTTGGAACGGGTCAATCAATTTCTTGGTGGGCTTGATTCTAAACATGCTAGTGCAAAAGGAGAATTGCTCAGATGGGTTGATCCTCTGACAGGACCCGTGGTACGTCTAAAAAGATGTACAACTTAAACCTTGCACTCAAATAACATCGTTGGTAATATAGTGATCAAGCAAGGGTCATTACCCGCTGAAGATTGTTCCTAAACTGCTAAACAAATGTCACAGACTACTCTAAAACATGCTACTGAACAGTTAACGAAAATAAATTAATTAACTAACCTAGACTCAATGGAATTTTCTGTAAATTTTACAGAACACTAAAGACACATTGAATAATACACATAAAAAATTTCAGAACAATCGGAGTTGATTTGTTATATGAAATAATTCACGTAAAACTGAACACAGAAATATAATGAAGCAGAAACAGATTTTATAACTTTAAACTATTGACAGATACACAGCTAAGGACTCATTCTCCACCACCAAACATACTCAATCACATCAAAGCTCAGTTATGGAATCTTAATTCTCAATTGAATTTACCCGAAGTTAACTCACAAGCTCGAATTAACCCATTACCCTTTCTTAGTTCCTCGTTAAGTGAATACAAGCTCACCACTTAATCTATTTCCGATTATGCAACCTAGACACAAACTCGCTAAGTTTAACATATCAAAATCATTAAGCAAGAAAAGGGTTTGGATAAATCTAGGGTCACAAGTACGTTGGTAGTCTTGCTAAACCTAGGGTTTGAGTCACATGTAATTCAAGAAAACATTTTGCTACTCAATTGGAATCAACACACGACATATACGAATCTAGTGTTACTCCTAGCATTAGAACCCTAACCTATTCATTTAGCTGCGCACCTAAACAAACAAGCAAAGATTCATCTTGTAGACACAGTGAAACAAACACTCAATTGATAATATAGAAAACCAAAAACTGAATTGTTATCAATATGAATTGAACATGTTTGGGGCTTTGAAATCGCCCCTAGCTACAAAAGTATTTAGCTAGACATAGTCATGAAGAAAACAAAAACTAGAAGAAGGAAGAGGAAGAGATGGCGGCTGGATGATGGCAGAAAGGATGCCGTTCTTCTTTACTCTTGTGCGGCCAAACGTACGTCCTAGTAGACGTCCCTTCTTTTTTGCTTCACTCCAAGAGATTTTCACTTCTTTTCCTTTTAGGATTCAAGTAGCTTCTCCTCTAAGATTCCTAATAATTTTCACCCATAAAAATATGTCATATATTCAGTTAATACTCGTCGATATTCAGTTAATACTCCTCTGGCTTTTGCTTCATTAGAGATATTCAGTTAACCCTTCTAAAAGGAATTCGGGCCTCAAATCATGGATTTCCGTCAAAGTGTCAGATTCCCGGACTGCCTGACCTTGCTGTACTAAATCGGCCATAACTTCTTTCAGAAAAATGATATTAACGAGCCGTAAAAAGATTCGGAAACTAGACATCCAAGGCTTTCCATCAATATAAAGATCACCCTCTGGATCGTCGTGAGCTGGTCTCAGTGATCCGTCGAAGTTGACTGATCTGCACAGGCAGATTTGCCGATTTAGCCTTTCAATCCCTCTTTTACTTCTTTTCTCCTTCTTTGCTCAAAATACCTATAAAACAAGTAAATAATGTAAATAACGAGAAAATATACTAAACTAACAAAGAAAGTATAGAGATTAATGTTATTAATATCGCATAATCATGCTCCTATCAAATACCCCCACACTTAAGCTTTGCTAGTCCCTAGCAAACAAAGAATACTAGAACAAAGACACGGACTTAATATCTTCCAAACATCTCAGAGAACTTATAATGCCCACAACTATGGTCAACAAAATTCAAGCAGTCATATATCAAAATTCACAATTTCACTTAAGAGCTAATTTATTTTGATAACCATAGTGCTAAAATTATAATACATGAACAATCAAACTAGTGCAACAAAGGAGAACCAACTTATTCATGGGTCAAACACGCTTCAACTCAATTTCTCACAAAGATGCTCTCAATTTCTTTTCACTCATGATTTTCTGACTTGATGTATGAGCATATATTTCGCTCAAGTTATATGTGAGAGGAATGATGTAATAAGACAAACAAATAGCTCACATATAATAATAAGAAAGAAAGGCTTTTTCTGAATTTTTTTTACATATGATCCCATGATTGGAAATTTGGAACGTTAAAACTCGGACGAAAGGCCAGTGACACCATATGCTCACCCCTCCACACAAGTCTCCACAAATCGAATGCACAACTTCAAAGATCAACAAGGTCTTTATTCAGGGTTGTAATCGGGCCAAGGGTTAAGGTTAGAAGAAAGAAAGGATAGGAAATTCAAAGATCCTAAAGAACCTAGTGGAGCACTAGAAGAACATAAGAGATAAAAGAATCTTGAAACTCTTCAAGGTAATCAATCTTCGAACATGAAGCAAATAAATTTTTTTTTCAAGGCCAGATGTCATCTTTTTGGGCTTTTGCTTCATTCTAAACCTTTCTTCTAACACTTGTGAAATAGAACAAAGGCCAAATTTTCTTGAACATGCCTTCAACTCAAAACAAACTCCTTATTCACAAAGGGGGGACTAAAATCCATTCACACCTTTTTTTTTTTTTTTTTTTTGCCGCATACTTTTTTTTTTCTTCATATTTTTTTTTCTGTTTCGGCATATATATACTGTTTTTTTTTTTTTATGGACAAGTCTTACCCCCACACTTGCTTACAAAAGTACCTTGAACATACATATATCTCTAAAAATATTTGCTCCACTAATTCCTTAGAATAGGATAAGGATAAATCTATACTAAGCTTAGGGTTAAGGAATTTGTGGGTAATGAAACAAAAAGGCTTAATGTAGGCTCTAGGGGGTTAACTAGGGGATTGCACATCTTGTGTGCATAAAAGGGACACAGGTTAATTTGGCTATGGTGGTAATCCTAGTGCCTTCATCCCTTCCCATCCATCATGCAATTCAACCATACGCTTCAAGAGGCTTTGGGGCAAGTTCTAGCATTTGTCCTTATAAAATATGCAAGTCGAATCCGAGTCTCAACCAAGATGAATAAAAGATGAGATCATGCAAAATCCTCGTCAAGAAAATAAGATGATTCTATACTAAGCACTCAGAAAATAAATAGCACATATACAGGCTCAAAAGCTCACAAGGGTTTAAATCAAGTTTAACCTGTCATAGCATGCATCCATCAATTCTCAAGTGTTACATTAATCCAACCATCAATGTATATAAATCAAGCACAATAATCATCAAAATCTATTAACAATTATTTGAAATCAAGAATCTAACACATGCCTGCAATCCTTTTGTGACCAAAATATAAATCTGAAAGTTCATGCTCATCATAGAGTTGGAAGACTCCTAAGACTCATTGAAAAATAAAATCTAAAACTAGACTCTTTTTTTTTTTTTTAAATTCTTTTTTCATTTGTTTGATTTTTTTTTGATTGAAAATAACAAAAAGTTTCAAATTCCTTCCCCCCACACTTAAACTAAACATTGTCCTCAATGTTTGATCTAGATATAATCATGCAATGATATAGTTAAGTATAGAAGGAAAGAGAAAACACAACAAAAACAAAATAGTTAAGAAGAGTAGAGAATGCTCCCTCTTGTAGACCTCCCAATGCTAATGATCTTTGGATATCAACCTCAAAGCTGTAAGCCTTGAATGTCTAGGGCAAGCTCTATGCCAAATGCGCCAAAGATACTCCAATAATGCTCAAAGTCATTAGGAAACATCACTACAAACTGATTTCAGCTAAAACCTTGCAGCATCCATATTTCCGAGGTTCATAGCTCATCCAGTAAGAACCGGAATCCAAAGGTTCCACTTGGAGATGAAAGTTCATATTCAGGGCTTTCCATACATATGTGGCACGCATTCCAACTCCAAGGGATGTAGAAACTAGAGACCTACAAAGTTAGCAAAAAATTACAGAAAACTGGCAGAATGACCTTTGTCCATTCAAACATGAATACAAGAGGCTACAGGGGTCACATTCAGAAACCCTTTGGTAGGAATGAAGTATAAATCCGGGGCTTCAAACCCATATAATTTTGTCTCATTTGGACCCCCGGAAGTATCCCCTGTTTTGCACTTTATGTGGCTCTGATGCCCAGTTTTCTGCTTTTCTGTTCCGACCCTCCTGTACTCAACTGGAGACTGCAGACGGTGTGAAACTTGAAATTTGGATCTGCCAAAGCCATTAGAAAATAGACATCTGGGGCTTTTGATCCATATATAGTACGTCTGTTGGTTCCAAAGGAGCTGTGAACGACAGCTGTTCAAAGTAGACTGAAATCTGGGCGTCAGAAAAACTGGTTTGATAAAAAGTGACTCCTCTAAATCTTTCTCAACTATGACACCTGCACACACAACACAAAAACATAAAACCGAACAAAACAAGAAGCAAAGAAAGAGAAGAAAAGAATAAAGAAAACATCCCTTAGAAAAATACCGCAATTTTACTCCTTCATTCATTGGGTTGCCTCCCAAGAAGCGCTTGGTTTAACGTCCTCAGCCTGACAGCCGGGCCAATTCTTTAAGAGTTATCAGGAGGTTTTGGTCTTGGTTCCATGAGATGCTTGACCTTTTTCAAAGATGCTAGGTGATCCCTTGTAAGCAACTTGTGCTCCTTGGTAACAATGGAAAGATAGGATTTCAACTTTCTCGTTTTCTTTCTCTTCTTCCATAGTCTCGTTCTCTTCTTATGTCCCACAAGCGCGGCCAAAAGAATCTTCTTATCAGAATTGGGATATTCACCTATCACCATCTCCACATGATCAACAAACTCAAGAGTTTCTTGTATGGAGGGAACAAATGTAAAGCTCGAATGTGGCAAGTAATGGTCAGGTGGTCGGGCATGTGATAGAATTAGAAGCCCGTCTATAGGAGATTTGCTGGACTCCTCTTCTAAGCAATCCTCCATGTCATCCTTGTATTCTTGATCTTTATGAGCTATGATGATTGCTTCCGGCACTTGGTACTCATTCGCATGAAACTGAACCTTATTTTCTTTAATGTAAAATTCCTCATCTGTCAAGGACTCTTCAATATCACTACTTTCACATGCTTCAAGCTCGGTTGTATATTGTAACACATAATCCTCACACGTTCCAACCTCAAGTTTCTTTTCATAGGGCTCATCCAAATCTGTATCTTCATCCTCATCCAATATTGACTCATGGAATACATTATGAGGTTGAGGTAAGGCTGTGACTTCAAGGGACTTCCCTAAAGTTGTAGTAGGTGTAGGAGGGCACTCCATAAGTACCTTGGCCTCCAAAGGCTCATTAGCTTCTGCCCAATCTTCTTCCTCACTCGTCAACACCTCATGATATGACTCTATTTCCCGCTCCTTTGTTTCTTGGTTCAAAGAATTAATAATTTGTTGGATATGTCGCTCAATATTCTCCACGGCTTTGTCCATATTCCTTGATGATTCTTCCGCACTTTTAGCAACTGCTTGTACAATTGCCTCAAGGGAGGGCTTCATTGGATCAACCAAGAGGACTGGTACTTGATCTTCGTATGACGACCACATGAATGAATCAATATTGTGATGATAAGGATCATACATAGGGACTTGATAAGGTTGCCTTGAGTTGAACGCTTCCGAATTCCATGAAGAGTTAGCATTAGTCCAACCATTGTTGTAAATGCTTGAGTTGGGATCCTCCCACATTATAGTAGCTTGCTCGAAATAATCTTGGTATTGCAGTCCGAAAACAAAACAAAACAAAAACTAAGTTAGTATATTACAAAACGGAAAAACACCAAAACAAAACAGATTAGCAATTAAGGAAAACAATCCCCGGCGACACGGCGCCAAAAATTGGTACGTCTAAAAAGATGTACAACTTAAACCTTGCACTCAAATAACATCGTTGGTAATATAGTGATCAAGCAAGGGTCATTACCCGCTGAAGATTGTTCCTAAACTGCTAAACAAATGTCACAGACTACTCTAAAACATGCTACTGAACAGTTAACGAAAATAAATTAATTAACTAACCTAGACTCAATGGAATTTTCTGTAAATTTTACAGAACACTAAAGACACATTGAATAATACACATAAAAAATTTCAGAACAATCGGAGTTGATTTGTTATATGAAATAATTCACGTAAAACTGAACACAGAAATATAATGAAGCAGAAACAGATTTTATAACTTTAAACTATTGACAGATACACAGCTAAGGACTCATTCTCCACCACCAAACATACTCAATCACATCAAAGCTCAGTTATGGAATCTTAATTCTCAATTGAATTTACCCGAAGTTAACTCACAAGCTCGAATTAACCCATTACCCTTTCTTAGTTCCTCGTTAAGTGAATACAAGCTCACCACTTAATCTATTTCCGATTATGCAACCTAGACACAAACTCGCTAAGTTTAACATATCAAAATCATTAAGCAAGAAAAGGGTTTGGATAAATCTAGGGTCACAAGTACGTTGGTAGTCTTGCTAAACCTAGGGTTTGAGTCACATGTAATTCAAGAAAACATTTTGCTACTCAATTGGAATCAACACACGACATATACGAATCTAGTGTTACTCCTAGCATTAGAACCCTAACCTATTCATTTAGCTGCGCACCTAAACAAACAAGCAAAGATTCATCTTGTAGACACAGTGAAACAAACACTCAATTGATAATATAGAAAACCAAAAACTGAATTGTTATCAATATGAATTGAACATGTTTGGGGCTTTGAAATCGCCCCTAGCTACAAAAGTATTTAGCTAGACATAGTCATGAAGAAAACAAAAACTAGAAGAAGGAAGAGGAAGAGATGGCGGCTGGATGATGGCAGAAAGGATGCCGTTCTTCTTTACTCTTGTGCGGCCAAACGTACGTCCTAGTAGACGTCCCTTCTTTTTTGCTTCACTCCAAGAGATTTTCACTTCTTTTCCTTTTAGGATTCAAGTAGCTTCTCCTCTAAGATTCCTAATAATTTTCACCCATAAAAATATGTCATATATCTCTAATGAATAGAGATATTCAGTTAATACTCGTCGATGGGCTTCTAAAAGGAATTCGGGCCTCAAATCATGGATTTCCGTCAAAGTGTCAGATTCCCGGACTGCCCGACCTTGCTGTACTAAATCGGCCATAACTTCTTTCAGAAAAATGATATTAACGAGCCGTAAAAAGATTCAGAAACTAGACATCCAAGGATTTCCATCAATATAAAGATCACCCTCTGGATCGTCGTGAGCTGGTCTCAGTGATCCTTCGAAGTTGACTGATCTGCACAGGCAGATTTGCCGATTTAGCCTTTCAATCCCTCTTTTACTTCTTTTCTCCTTCTTTGCTCAAAATACCTATAAAACAAGTAAACAATGTAAATAACGAGAAAATATACTAAACTAACAAAGAAAGTATAGAGATTAATGTTATTAATATCGCATAATCATGCTCCTATCAACCCGCTCCGGCTTTCACCCTGAAATCTGAAGTAGCCCTGTAAGGCTCACCTTAGAATAAATTTTACCGAAAATTTGATAGAAATTCTTCTAAAAATGGACTACTCAAAACCTATAGAAAAACATTTACACTTCTAAGCAATTCATCCTTATTCTCCTGGAGCCACATACCCTACTTCCCAAATCACAACATCTTCCAATTCACATTACACAAATCTTAACATAATAACATTAATCCCACAGGTTATCAAAGCAATTCTAATATCAAAGGTAAACAAGGAAAAACATGGATAAAAATGAATACGTGGAAGCGGTGCTGTTAGCTATGCCTCAACTCCATGTACGCCCGACTTCAACTAATCTAGCCTGCAAATTGGGCATTTGAAACTGAAGGGCCCAGGAAAAAAGTATTGAAAAACACGTTATTGGAACCTTCAAATTTACTCACTTGACCTCTATGCTTTTTACACCTCCTATCAAATTTTCAAATACTAAATTTACTCATTAAACCTCACTAAAGTTCCTCAAATAACCTCACTCATATAATTAATTTACAAACAAACTAAGATCTTTTTTTTTTTTTTTTATCATATCAATAACTAGTCTTTTTGTGAGTCGAACTCACAACCTCCCACTTACAAATGGGACACTTATGCCACTAAACCAAATGGTACTGGGCAAACTAAGATCTTTATAATAAAAAACTTAGTCATTTCAATGATTTAATTACTCTATAAATCTTAGTTACATCTCCATTCCTTAATCGAACAACATAAATCTTTTATCCAATAAAAAAGAATCAACACAAGGTATTGAGTTTTAAAAATTAACAAAAATAAAATAACATGAACTATTATGTGATTTTTTTTATTTACTTTTTCTTTTTTAGCTGTTAAAAAAAAAGATTAATAATTTTTTCTTAATGTTTCTCTAGTTTCTGTACCTCATGATTAATTATTTAAATATTTTTTTATTTATTTTTATTGGCTAGCTCTTTTCTTTATTCTTCTTTTTACAAATATAATGGATAGATTTAGGTTTAGGGCATAATACAATTTATTTTGTTCTCCCTGACCAGTATGTGTTCAATATGCATATCATACATTTTTATCTTAATCATAGTTTTATTTCTTAATAAATATATATATATATATATATATATATATATATGAATGCTTTAATGAGTATGTAATGAAATTGGAAAATGAAAATAGATAGGGAAAATAATAAAGAATGCAATCTAATATTATTGAATTGGAAAGTCTAGAGAAAATAAATGTAACCATATTTTTAGTATAATTATTATCCCTAATAGTCATTTTATAGTAGGTTATATATGTCATTTAATAATTCATAATAGAGTGAGGTCAAGTGAGTAGATTTGGAGGTCCCAATAGAAACTCTCAAAATAAATAATCAGGATAACTGAAGCAAACTCGAATACTTTCCCACATTTATTCCTTTGGAAGTCCAACACATGCAGCATTTATAAAACATAATTCTTTAAACTCTGAAATCTCGTGAAAACATACCAATCCTACTGGTTAAGAGAAAACGGACTAACCCCGCTAGTCAAAATAAATATAGAATATAGGGAAAGCATTATCACTATACGATAAGAAGGGAGCCTCCCAGGCTCTTGATCATCCCATGCTCTTTGCTCAACTCACCCCCAAACACATAGTAAGCGGGAATAAGTACTAATAGGCTAGCTAGCAATAAAATATATCAACCCGGGTGTGGTGGGTTAAAACTACGAAAATTGAAAATCAGAAAGGCTTCCCCAATATCTCCCAAGAAAAGAAATATATTCCAATGACGTGGCCCTGCACGCCAAAACAGTCTCGAAAACATAAACAAATAGGCGACAAATAATAAATATAACAATCCTTCCAAAAACCTAAGTTCGATAATATGGCAGAAATCTCAAAATCGACGAAAAAAATATATAATGTTAAATTCCGGAAATCACTTCGGAAAATAATTTGTCGAAACTCATATAAATCATAATTTCAAATAATAATCAAATATTGAAGATAAACATCAAAAGCTCAATATCCAAAAATAATATTACGAATCTATTTCCCAAATCATAATTAATCTATGAAAAAAATCAATTCATATTCCCGAAAACAATTCATAAGTCCAAACCCGAGTATATTAAATTCAATGCCAAAACTCATATGGAAAAAAAAATGCCAAAAGTATAGTCCAAAGTCAAATATTATGCTCAATAAATAAAATAATAAATAATTAAATAAATCAATCATCATTTTGGGAAAATAATTGCATGCATCAATATTTAAAACAAAAGTCCACTCACTGTACTATATAGGCAACCATGCATACGGGTTTCTTCGTCGAGCAGTAACTCGGTATAGCGCCCTGTACACAATTATATTCCGTGAATAACAATTCGGTAATTAAATACGATTCCCAAAATCAATCCTCTTAAGCTAACATCTCTATTTCCTTCTCCGATCCAACCTAAACTTTACCACTAACACCATTCCATTAATTTACAAGTTCTAGGGAAAATTCGAGAGAAATCCGACGGTCGGATTCTCGTAAATAGATAATCGAAATTCTAAATCTTTGAAAAATTATAATCAACACAAAACTCCTCCAATTTCAACTGAATTCACATAAACATTTTCTACATCAATTATAGGATTCAACTGGCTAAAAATCAGAGCCAGAAAACTGCCCTACGCACCTCCACCTGCCATCTACACGCGCCGCTGGCAACCACCTCCGATGACCACCAAATTTTGGCAGCACCACCTACTCAACAAATCCAACATTTTTGTCAACCATAATAAGTTTCAATTTTATCTTGAAGGGCTCCAATTTGGCCGGTGAACACAAGCCCAAAAATTTTGAAATCCTAGTTTCGAAATTTCTTCGATTCTCTCTCCACACAGCAAATCGAGGCGAGAGGCTTGGGGAAAATGATCCACGGCTCGAGGAGCGTCGATTGAACTAGATACTGTCGTCGGAGACGGCCTAAAGCTAAAGAAATCTCCGGAATTCCTTAGCTGCTACCATCGGGCTTTTGGGCTTTGATCTCCTTTATCCAACCAAGACATCGTGACCCATGACCATAGCTATGTAGGGGAGGGGGAGGTGAGTCGACCGCCACTGGGGGCTCGCTGTTTGGTGGCCGGACTGCGTCAAATCGAAGAAGAAACCGACGTGGGTAGAGAGAGAGAGAGATCAGGGGAAAGGAGAGAGAAAATGGGAGAGTTAACCAGGGGTAGTTTCTGAAAATGGAAGGTACCACAATAACTTTCCATATATATATAAACTTACCATGAATAGTAAATTCACAAATTTCATCCATAACTTTTGCATATGAACTCCAATTTTTACGTACCACATATGCACGGACTCGGTTTAACGTCCTCTACGACTTTTCAGAAGAAAATTTTCTCAAATTTTGACCCGAAAAAAAAAGTCAACATTTAGGGCTACTAAAAGTACTGAAATAAAGTAGAAAGTAAGGGTCGTTTACCGTCCAAATGACTAGTAAATCAGTAAATTCAGGTTTGGGACGTTACATCCTCTCTCTCTTGTCTGGGCCTACACTTATATCTACAAGGATGAGTTCTAACAGGAGAGTACCAAGGCACTTCAATCAGATGTCTCCGGTTTAACTGTGCAGTCAAGGACTTCTTCTTCACAAGTAGCTCTCCGCCCCATAACACAAGAAACTCCACCTCGATTTCCACCTAAATAGAAAAAAAAGAGGGGGGGGGGGGGGGGGTTCACATACTGCAATAATCCTGGTCATGTAAGAGAAACATGCTACAAGTTGAATGGTTACCCTCCAAATTATTTATGTCTCAAGTCAAGACCAGCAGGAGGCCAGGGAGCTTGGCCTAAGGGTAAAGCACTTGTTCACCTTGTTCAGGATCAGTGTTACTATTGCATTGAAGGTCTGGACCAGACTGCTGCAAGTGCTGAACTTCCATCTACATCATTAGTGGGACGTGGTACTGGTAAGATAGGTAAGGCTTTACAAATTTCTGAATTTATTGGGGAAGATACACGGATTATTGATTCAGGTGCATCGGATCATATGACATATGATAGATCATATTTTTCACATTTGTCACCACCACCAGTCTCACATGTTACTAATGCCAATGAGGAAGCTTTTCCTGTCTTAGGAGTGTCTATACATGTTACTCCTTCTCTAGAGTTACAAAATGTGTTACATGTCATTGCTCTGTTACACCACTTCATATTTGTCCCTCAATTAAATGTCTAATCACAGTGCTCCGTGACGTTCTTTCATATATGCTATTTTTCAGGATCTTCAAACCATGGAAGTCATCGGTCGAGGGTATCTGCGGGGAAAGCTGTTCCATCTGGATCAAATGTTTGCGGGGGAGAGACCAGGGAAGATTGCCCAAGCCGCTTTGACTTCGAGTTCTGATCGGTTCAGTGAAGTTTGGTTGTGGCATCGACGTTTAGGGCATCCATCTTTTAGCATTATGAAGAAATCTATGTCATCCTTGTTTATTGGCATTAGTGAGTCCTCTTTACATTGTCAAACTTGTTTCTTGGCCAAGATCCACCGTGTCTTAGCCAACAGCCACTGTGTCGGTTATCCTTGGAGATCATCTAATAAAAGTTCTATTCCATTTGAAATAATCCATTATGATGTATGGGGGCCTTCCAAAAAACTCACTGTCTTGGTTATGCAGTACTTTGTGTTATTTATTGATGATTGCAGTCAATTGTCATAGGTAGTTCTTCTTAAGACAAAAAATATTGTGTTTTCTGCTTTCCAAGCATTCAAAGCTCTCATACAAACACAATTCAATGGCTAAATCAAAGTATATTTCACTCTGACAATGGGGAATCTGTCAATCATGAGCTCAGGGATTTCTTTCAAATACATGGGATTATATATCAAACTACTTGTCCTCAAACACCTGAACAAAATGGAGAATCTGAATTTAAGAATCGCCATTTACTTGATATTGCCTGTGCTTTGCTGTTTGGTGCACATATGCCCAAGCTTATCAATCATCTTCCCTCTAGTGTTCTTCAGGGTCATATACCATTTGAAGTCCTCTCTCATCACGTCCCTATTCCATCTTTCAATGATCTTCCTGCTAGAGTCTTTGGGTGTGTTGCATTTGTTCATGTCCTTAAGAATCAGAGGTCAAAGTTGGATGCCCATGCTCTCAAGTGTGTCTTTGTTGGCTATAGTTCCACTCAGAAGGGGCACAAGTGCTTCCATCCTCCAACTGGAAAATTCTTTGCCACTATGGATGTCACCTTTTATGAAGACTTGTGCTATTTTTCCTCTACTGAGACCACTCTTCAGGGGGAGAATGGAGGTTACTTTGAAGAGTTGTTCACTAGAGAAGAAAAGGATGGTAAAGATGGAGAAGTCGAAATTGAAGCTGAAGTATATGGAGAGGCCGAAATTCATACATAAGTAGTTTCGACGGGTCAACAAGATTCATTCGACCCATCAAACTTAGAGTCAGAGGGTCTGCATGTTCCAGGGGACAACACAAAAGGCATGATCGACCCGTCGAATTTAAGTTTGGAAGATGCAAATCATGATAGTGAGTCCCATGAAGTAGAAGGAGCATTGATCCCCCCCCCTATCGATCATCACACCCCCCGACTGTGACTCCTCATGTCATGATGATCACACTGAGGTATGTCCATCTTCTGCTCCAGATAATCAAGGTGTGTCTAACCCCACTAAATATGTGTTACCTAGTCGGTCTACCCGTGGTCAACCTGCAAAGAAATATGAACCATCTCTCAAAGCAAATGCTAAGTATCCCCATAGCAAACTTTGTATCTCACCATAGGTTGTCAAAATCATATGAGTCTTTTGTGAATCAAATATCATCTGTATCTATTCCTAATAAAGTGCAAGAAGCCTTGGGAGATCCAAAATGGGCAAGAACAATGGAGGAGGAGATGATGCTCTACAAAAGAACAATACTTGGGAACTGGTACCACTTCCACGTGGTAAGAGAACCATTGGAAGTCGGTGGATTTTTACAGTCAAACATAATGCAGATGGATGAGTTAACAAGTACAAGGCAAGATTGGTTGCCAAGGGATTCACACAAACCTATGGCATTGACTATGATGAGACGTATGCACCAGTGGCGAAGATCAATACCATTAGAGTTCTACTGTCTCTAGCAGCAAACCTGAATTGGCCACTCCGGCAATTTGATGTCAAGAATGCCTTCCTCCATGGTGACTTGACTGAAGAAGTTTATATAAGTCTTCCACCAAGTTATGTAACAACTTCAACTATAGATGTTGTGTGTAGATTGAAGAAAGCACTGTATGGTCTAAAGCAATTGCCACGAGCTTGGTTTGGGAAGTTTACACAATCTATGCGGAGTTTCGGGTATAGACAGAGTAATGTAGACCACACATTGTTCATCAAACATCAAAAGGGAAGATTAACAGTGCTTGTTTTTTATGTAGATGACATGATACTTATAGGCAACGACCTTAACAGAAATTGGTAGGCTTCAGCTACAACTTGCTTCTAAATTTGAGATAAAGGATCTTGGTGATTTAAATGGAAGTACTTCTTGGGGATAGAAGTCTCCAGGGAGAAGGATGGAAACCTCTTGTGTCAGAGAAAGTATGTACTCGACTTGTTAGCTGAAACATGGATGTTGGATTGTAGTCCTGCAGACACGCCTATTGAGCAGAATCATAAGTTGGCGGAATATCCTGATCAGGTTCCTAATAATCAAGCTAGATATTAGAGGTTAGTAGGAAGATTAATTTACTGGTCTCACTCTAGACCAGATGTTGCTTATGCAGTCAGTGTGATAAGTCAATTCATGCATAATCCTAGTGAGAGACATATGGAGGCTGTTGTAAGGATCTTAAGGTATTTGAAATCTGCACCTGGAAAAGGGTTGATGTTTTTCAAGCATTGGCTATACAGATGCAGACTGGGCAGGTTGTATTATGGACAGAAAATCTACTTATGGGTACTTTACCTTTGTAGGTGGTTACCTTGTTACTTGGAGAAGTAAGAAGCAGAAGGTCGTGGCCAGGTCTAGTGTAGAGGCAAAGTATAGGGGTATGGCAAATGGTGTATGTGAACTGTTGTGGTTGAGGAATCTATTACGTGACTTAGGGTTTAAACCTAAATCAACCTTGGAGTTGTACTGTGACAAGGCTACTACAATAGATATATCATAGAATCCAGTTCAGCATGATAGGACTAAACATGTGGAGGTAGATAGACATTTTATCAAAGAGAAGCTTAATGCCAAAATCATCAAGTTCCGGTTTGTACCTACTGAGGAGCAACTTGTTGATATCCTGACTAAAGAAATTTCGAGCAAAGTTTTTTAAGACTCACTTAGCAAGTTGGGAAGTCAAGATGTGTACGCTCCAACTTGAGGGGGAGTGTTAGCTTGAGTCATATATGGTAGGAATCCTTGTATATATTAACTTCCTATTGTATCTATGGTTGTACTTTGTACTATTGTGCTGTTGTGTAGTACAAGTGCAGTAGATTGTATGTTTATATATAGTGCCTCCTAAAGATCGAGAAGAATATATCTGAATAGTTATTCTCCATATTTGTCTTTAAGTTCCATTTTTCTACTATAAAGAGGCTAGCTTGGATCATGTCGCTTCTAATAAGGCAGTCGATATATTTCAATATGAGTTTCATTCTCATCATAGTACTGAAGATTGTGAGTGGGAAATATAGAATGATGTTTCCCTCAAGAAATCTACAAAGTTTAATAAACAAACTACAAGGAAATAAGATTCATGCAAAACTGTTTAAAACTGTTAGAGTATCTAATAGGGAAGGATCGCGACGGTTAAAGGCTGGGCCGGCGTCTGACCCAAGAACGAGGTGCAGTCGACCTAAGGGTCGCCTAGAGGTGATAACTTAGTGGCGGCAGCGCTGGGATCGCCAATTCTCAGATTGGATCAGTGGGATCCCATTTGCTTTAGGCGGTTGGTCTTTGATCTGGGGAGGAGCGGCATAGATATCTTGTGTTTTGGTCAAGTCACGATCGCTCGGAGGTCAAATTGGTGGCGGTGGTGAAGCTACTGGTAGTCAGAAGGTAAGGGTGGTGCAAGTGAGAGGATGGCGTCGTGCCTCCTGCAGTCTGAAGCTTCGGCTTGGGCATGATAGTTTTTGGGCCCGGGCTTCGGCTCTGGGCCTAAACTATTTTTCTTTATTGCTTTATTGCTATTTATTTTTAATTAGATGTGGCTTGATGCTGGTAATAACCCCCTATCATTATTTGGTAGGGACGTGGGTTTGGTCCCGGTATGCATACTCTGTGTGCCTTGTTTAGCCTAGCGAGGCGGCGAGCTATTTGCTTGATCAAATGGACGCAACCTCTTAGTGGCAGGAGGAAATTAAGTGTCGCTGGATTTATTTCTGTGAGACAACATAGTGGAAAAATTGTGTTATTTGTAATGATGCTTTTTCGTTATAGAGTTATCTTTCTGGTATGTCAAAGCAAATAGAGTAGTCATTCGTGCACTCTTTGCTAATTGGTGCTTATTAGAATACATAGACTTTGTAGAAACTTTTGGTATTATTTCAGGAGATTCTCTTGATGCTTATTGTAATCTAGGGTTCAGGCTCTACGTCCCCCCCATGTATTCTACAGTTTCATTAATCAAGGTTTAAGGGCAATCGCACCAGCCCCCTTTCAAAAAAACAAAAAAAAATCATGTTACTATGCGTTGAAGAGCAATGCAGAATTTTCCAATAGTCTCCCTAGACATAGCATATCAAAAGATACATTTTTTTTTCCTGAGGGGATCAAAGGATACATGTTAACATCAACTATTTCTTTTCAATTGAAATTTAGTCGAAAAAGTTTGTACATGGTCTATTGAAATTTAGTCTAAAAAGTTTGTTCATGACTCCTAATGATTTGCAGTAGGTCAATTGATATAATAATAATAATAATAATAATAATAATAATAAGGATTTATTACTAGAGTAACCTACCAAAAATGGAAAACATTAATAACTCTAGCAATTTCAGATTCTTATACTATTCAAATAGTTGCCTTGATTGATACAGGAGCAGATATGAACTGTATTCAACAAGGAATAATACCTACCAAATATTGCGAAATAATAATAATAATAATAATAATAATAAAAATAATAATAATAATAATAATAATAATAATAATAATAATACTAATAATAATAATACTAATAATAATAATACTAATAATAATAATAATACTAATAATAATAATAATACTAATAATAATAATACTAATAATAATAATACTAATAATAATAATACTAATAATAATAATAATAATAATAATAATAATAATAATAATAATAATAATAATAATAATAATAATAATAATAATAATAATAATAATAATAATAATAATAATAATAATAATAATAATAATAATAATAATAATAATAAATAAATAAACAAATAAATGACTTCAATGTCGACTTATTCTCTAAAATCAAAGCAATTTTTTGGTATTTCTTCTAGAACTACAAATGATCGCATGGTGATAATAAAATAATCTGGGGTTCGCATCCAAAACCAATTGGCAATGGATGGAGTAGCCCAAACCCTTATAAACCCATAAGCAAAGTTAATTATATTTTTCTAATGTGGGAGTTATATTTATACACATTCTCAACACGCTCCCGCACGTGTGGCGATTTCTCAAGCATACACCCATAAGAAAGGAGTGGCCCAAACCCTTATAAACTCGTAAGCAAAGTTATATTTTTCTAATGTGGAAGTTATATTTATATACATTCTCAACAGGTGATTCATCCGAAGATTCTGAACATAACATGGTAAAAGGGAACAAGAAACTGGGAACAACTCAATTTAAGTACATTCTTTTCATTGAAAACTGAAATATTATTCTTCATTCCTCACTCTAAATCTACCACAACATCAAAGGACTTCAAAATCGGGGAGTAAAGCATGTGGCGATATCACCTAAAATAAGAGGAAGGCATAATGAAACAAGGCGCAGGTAACTATAACGCCACACTACAACTTGAGGAAAACAAACTCTTCAATGGCTGGAACATCCCCAATCCTTTTCAAAGATTGCTGCCTGGGTTGGTCATCCACACCAATTGCCATGACAGCCTGCTTTCTTGGGGCAATTCTTTCGATACTCATGAAACTAACGTTCACATTATCCTTTCCTAAAATGCTTCCAACCAATTCTATCATACCCGGCTGATCAACTTGTCTGCAGAGTATAATGCTACCTTCCAAGCTCACATCAACTTCAAAAGATCCAACCCTCGTCAAGTGGGGAACCCCATCCTTAACCCGACCCCCTACCTTTATCTTGTTGAGAATATACACATCCCACATGGGAAAAATGGGACCTTACCTATGGGTTTATAAGGGTTTGGGTCACTCCATCCATTGCCAGTTGGTTTTGGATGTGAACCCCAGATTACTTTATCATGGTATCAAAGCGGGTTACCCACGTGTGTATGCCTCATGGCCACACGGGCTCTATGTCACCTAATGTTGTCCACGTGTATGACTTGAAAATTCGCCACACGTGCGGGGGCGTGTTGAGAATATACACATCCCACATAGGAAAAATAGGACCTTGCCTATGAGTTTATAAGAGTTTGGGCCACTCCATCCATTGCCAATTGGTTTTGGATGTGAACCCCAGATTACTTTATCATATCTCCCCACTGTCTGATATGGCACTGGCAAATTTGGATTCCACATTGGCAATCTGAACTTAGATGGACTCTAGGGGACTCTCGGCTGAACCATCACTACTAGAAAAACATGTACTTTCACAAGGATGGATTCTGTGTGAATACATTGAAATTCACACGGAAATCTGTGTGTATGGGCAGTTTCACACAGTACAGTCACGGATTCACAATTTGTATGTGTTGCGAGCGTTGCTAAATCACTTTCACACGGAAAACTTGTCTGTGTGAGCTATATTAAGTGGTCCCATATGAATCAATTATATTAATTTTCAAATTTACAAACATTTAATCATTAATTTACAATTTTCAGGTTACATATAATTCATCAATTTATTGAATTATTCAAATATTTTTATATTTATTTTTAGATCCATTTATTTTCATGTTGTTTTGGGTCCTTCATTGAGATTTTGCAAATCTGGGATCTTTCCTTCATCGTTCTTCATTCAGATTTTGCAAATCTGAGATCTTTCCTTCATCGTTCTTCATTGAGATTTGCAAATCTAGGATCTTATGGCAGTAAATCATACACAAGTGTTGTTGCAAATAAGATCCACTTTTAGAATTCACCCAAAATCAACCGTCAAGTGCCTCCAATCCGGCAATTCTCGACGATTTGACCCTGTTTAAAATTTCATCCATTAATTATCCCAAACAAATTAACAGAGTGAGAGTTTGATAAACACAAAAACCAGACAAACTTACTTGGCTCGCCATATATAAGCACCCAAAGCTTCGAACGTGGTGAAGCTCAACCCGGATTGCTCCAATAGCTCAGTCTTGAACTTCTCAATACACTCATCCTTAGCTTCAAAGCATTCCCTCACAACCTTACCTAATTGCTTTCCATGTTCATACGGTGAGGACTGCCGATCTAATTTCAGAAACTCGTGCAGCACCGGCGTCTCTACTCGGGGCGGATCTCTGGGTCAGAGCGCAATATGGATCAGTAAGTTTGAATCCAAACAAACAACAAACCAAAAGTGATTATATATACCTTTATGAATCTCGATCTATTTGCCGAGGTCGATGGTGTCGATCTGTTTGCCGAGGTTGATGGTGTCGATCTGTCTTAGGCGAGAAAGAATCACAAGAAAGAGCAAAGTTGATCATGAGCTCGAGACATCAATTGAAAACCCAGAAATTGAAAACCCACAATAAACTTACTAGCAAAGTCGATCTGTTTGCCGAGGTTTATGTTTAACCAAATCGCACCTTCCAACCATGTCAGACCCAAAACCCAGACTAGTCTGTAGCATCGGCGACGTCCACGGCTTCCACACCAAGCTCCAAAATCTCTGGTCCAATCTCGAAATCTCCATCCCTTCTTCAGACTTCGCCACCGCCCTCGTCATCTTCCTCAGTGACTACTGCAGCCGCGGCCCGGACACCAACGAAGTCCTTGACTTCTTCGTCGCTCTCCCCTCCAGATACCCACATCAGAAAGACGTCTTCATCGCCGGAAACCATGACTTCACCTTCGCCACCTTGTTGAGAGTCCTGCCACTGCCACCGGATGGGTCCAAGTTCCGCGAGGGGTGGAAGGAGTTCGAGGACAAGGAGGTGAGAGAAAAAGATCTGGAGACAGAGAGAGGGCAAGAAGATGTAAAAAGAAAGAGAGATCTTCTTTTAACAAAGAGGAAATCAGAGAAAGATATGTGAGAAAGAGAGAACGATGGAGAGAATAAAACATAGAAATCTGTGTGAAAACAAAAATAAGAAAAGGATTCACACGGTAGTCTGTGTGTAAACTGAAAAGAAAAATATTAGAATGTTATGCTTTTACATATTCACACGGAATACTGTGTGTAAATTAAATTTACACTTATTTGACATATGACTAAAAACTAGTACCGGAATCTTATTAATCATATTTTTACACAGATATCCATGTGAAACAATATTTCACATGAAAAACAGTGTGAATTTTTAATTTACCCTATGACAAATTTACAGGATTCTCTGAATTATATTTTATTTCACACGGACTCCGTGTGTAAATTGACTTGAAAAATATTGGGTCCTAGTTTGAACCTTATGTGGCTGCAATAGTCTGTGTGGAAAATATATACACACGGATTTCCGTGTGTACTATAGCACTTTATACACAAATAATCGTCCGTGCAGGGGCGGATCCACATAGTGCCCAGCTTGGGCACTTGCCTAGACTGGATTTTTGATTTTACATTGATTTGGTGTAGGCAAGGGATGTGAAAGTGACAAAAATAGGGCAAAGCAAGGTGAATTGGGGAAGAAAATGGCAGAAATTAGACAAAATCAAGGCAAAAACAGGGCAAAACTAAGGCAAAATCTTCATAATTGCCTCCAAAATCTGCAGCTTCTCTATAATTTTCCTCCCTTTTCCCCTCCTGCCATTGACTTGCCTTACCTGAAAAAAATTTCTGGATCCGCCCCTGCGTCCGTGTGAACCTCTGTGACAACATTATCCGTGTGAAAGGACCTGTTTTTCTAGTAGTGCATCTAGAATGGTTCGCTCTTCTTTTATCCTAGCCTGAGTCCTCTCGGCTTAATTAGCAGTGAAATCAGCTTTGACCAGATTCACAAAAACACTGGATATTGGCTCAATGAGACCCTTGGTAATCATGGCTCGAAGGAGTCCAGTGTCAAGGTCATCAGGAGATCTAGCTGAAGCATATGAAACCTTTACATTCTTCACACCACTGCCTCCTGCCACTAACTGGACAGCCAGTCTCCCAAGTTTCTCAGCAATAAGTTCGATCAACATAAGGCTTCAGTTCCGCCAAACCTACAATCAAGAATGGCATCAAGATTATTTTAATCCTTGCAACAGCCTCAAGAATTCAATCTTCAGATTAGTCTTGAAATTCAACCCAAGAAAATTTTAGTCTTGAAAATTTTGATGCTGCGTAGTGCGTACGTAGGAGAAAACTCCCACACCCCCTTCTTTGACAAACTATAACATGATCAAAAGATTTTAGATTAAATTGTTGACCATGCAAAATTTTTTGGAAGGTAAACCGACACGTGTCACTATCCCAACACCCCAAATAGTTGGATAGAGTTTTCTAATTGTTGGGAAAAAACTGTAACTAGTAAAATGAAGAACTGAAAATGGTGAGAGACGGTGGAGAAACCCAACAAAGGAAACACTTGATTAGATTAAATTGATTGTCTTTTCCATGCAACTGGTTAGAAACAGAATCCAAACCCACTCTTCTTCTTCTTCATCAGCTTCAAACCTAGCTTAGCTGCAATGGCTTCCCTTTCATTTGGGGCGCATATGCCACAGTCCCACCACCAATTCATGAAAAGCTCGCGGCGGTTTCTCTCTCAGACCGAAAGCTTAGCTCCTTTTGGTTCGTCTTTACGTGGATTCAGAGGCCCAAGATTGCTGGGCAATGGAATGTTGGTCAGAGCTGAAGAGAGAGCCAGAGGTTCGGGTTCGGGTTCGGGTTCGGGTCAGCTGCCCAAAGCTCAGTCCCAGTCTGAGAAAGAGTTGCAGGTTCTTTGACTAAAGCTTCGATTTTTTTTTTTTTTTGACTAAAGCTTCGATTTTTAACAGTACCCAGTTGTTAGTTTTACTAGTTTGCAATTTGGTTGATTGATATTGGCCAAGTGTGTTAACTGGAATTGGCTGTGATAACTAGTAAAGCCTGAAAGTGTTTGTGATTAATTTGGTGAAATTTTGAGTCTTATTTTCCTGAATCAAAGTTTGTTGACCCCTGTAATTAGTATTTGAAATGTATCAGTTGCCCTTGCACATAGTTTTAGTATGACATCAAAAAGAGTTATGGTGAGAATGTTTCTAATGACATCAAAAAGATTTTGACTTTTCAGTTGGTGTGGCATATTGCCATTGTGTGTTGCTGGTATTCATAATTTATGTATCACCTGTTTAGCATTTTATCAGGAGTTGACACAAAGTTCTGGATCATGTGATCCTTTATGTTCGGTTGACGAAACGAGCTCAAGTGATTTTGAGGCCAGTTACAAGCCAAAGACTGATTTGCTGAAAGCTATAGCAATATTTGCGGCAGCTGCAACAGGGACGGTGGCAATTAACCACTCATGGGTTGCTGCTAATCAGGTATGATAAAGTAATCTGGGGTTCACATCCAAAACCAATTAGCAATAGATGGAGTAGCCCAAACCTTTATAAATCCATAGGCAAGGTCCCATTTTTCCCATGTGGGATGCATATATTCTCAACACGCCCCCGCACGTGTGGTGAATTTTCAAGCCATACACGTGGACAACTTTGGTGACGTGGAGCTCGTGTGGCCGTTAGGCATGCACACGTGGGTAACCCACTCTGATACCATGATAAAATAATCTGGGGTTCACATCCAAAACCAATTGGCAATAGATGGAGTAGCCCAAACCTTTATAAATCCATAGGCAAGGTCCCATTTTTCCCATGTGGGATGCATATATTCTCAACAAGGTACATCTGTGATTGTGGTCTGACCATTTATACACTTATTAGAAGGTTGCTTTATTTCAATATTAAGTTGATATGACCTACTTATGGTACAGGATGTTGCCATGACACTGCTATTTGGAATAGGATATGCAGGCATTATTTTTGAAGAATCTCTGGCCTTCAACAAGAGTGGAGTAGGTTTGATAATGGCTGTATGCTTGTGGATAGTGAGAAGTATTGGTGTAAGATTTATATTTAATGCTTTCACCACTTGACTTTTGGAGTACCTTGTATGCATATCCTTTTCCTGTAACTAATTATGATTTTTGGCAGGCTCCTTCAACTGATATAGCTGTTGCAGAGTTACAACATGCATCTGCTGAAGTCAGTGAAATAGTGTTTTTCTTGCTTGGTGCAATGACAATTGTAGAGATAGTTGATTCTCATCAAGGATTTAAGCTGGTCACTGACAATATAACTACTCGAAAGCCAAGAACACTCCTCTGGGTGGTAAGCTTTTGACTCTGCTCTCATGTTGATGTATTTCTATTGGACATTTGGTATATCATATCATATTTTATTTTATTTTAATATGTGGTCGGTATTCTATCTGACTTATATTTGAATGTTTAATCGACTTTTTGAAGCATACCATGTTTAGTTCTCACCTTCCTGTGGTATTAGAAATATCTTGGCTTTAGAACTCCAAAGATATAATATTGTTTAAAAACACCGCCAATCCCCAAATTACAGTTACTATTCTTCCTGTATCAGCTTTTCCTTCTATACGACTTTCTCTATCAATGTATTACATATAACAAGTGATTGTGAACTTGCAGGTTGGTTTTGTGACTTTCTTCCTTAGTTCAATTCTTGACAACCTGACGTCTACCATTGTCATGGTCTCTTTATTGCGAAAACTAGTGCCTCCCTCAGACTTCCGCAAGTATGTGTTACCATCTACCATCTTTTATTTGTGTTTAAGGATCTTTCTGCATGTTCCTTGATATCGGTTTCAGCAATTCAATGAGAAACTACTAGTAGGTGAGGCAGGTAAATAAATAAATAAATATTTATATATATATATATATATATATATGTTACCTCCCGTTGCAGACAGTGAAGGTCTGTTCTGTTGTTGAAGTGTTATATAATATATGTATATGACAGTTATAACTATGACAACATAAGCAAAAATAGAGTAATATGTCCTATTAATGTATTCTAAATTGGAATGCGTAAATTGTGCATGCTCATCACATTGAGTGTGAGTATTTTTGGTATGCATTCCTGAACACTCTTAGTTGTAAGGATTGGACTCCAAATCATTTGAAAACGTGGATTCTCTTTAACCACATTTTTAGCATCTTCATGTCTTTGTTTGGGGGGTGTGACATTTATGGTTGCTCCCCCCCCCCCCCCCCCCCCCCCCCCCTCCCCTCTCCAATGCAAGAACAGAGCCCAAATGGATGTATGATGTAATGCTTCATTTACAGAATTGTATTTCATTGACAGGCTTTTAGGAGGAGTTGTTGTCATAGCTGCAAATGCTGGTGGTGCGTGGACTCCTATTGGTGATGTTACCACCACTATGTTATGGATACATGGTCAGATATCAACAGTGGAGACAATGAAGGTATTTGTCTTTTTTCTAACAAACCTGTTTTATATATCAAATTTGCTTTTACCTTTTTCATTTATATATCGTCCTCGTATTTTTGCATATGGATTTATGTTTGATGGATCTTGACTTGATGTATTGTCTAATATGATAGTGGAATTCACAAGAAACCAATAATGTTATCTGTCCTTTTTTTTCCTTTTTTTTTGCTCAGAATCATGGTATTGTCTAGCCACACAGTTTATGCCGCCTACTATTTCTATTCTGAACTTGGAACGTTGAACAGTTGAACTTTCAATCTGTTAAAACTTAAAAATGGATGATAGCCTTTTTGCTTTTTGGATTTGGCTTCCCCTGGTGTTGAGTGTGAAAATAATTTGATTTTGATGACCTGGTTGCTTTAGAAGGTGGCGTATTTAACTAGACTATATGTATGCAATGTATGCAATACCATTTTACTATGTGGTGAATATGTAGGATACAAGTGTTGTAAACTCGTAATGTATTGGTTTATTGTGGTCATCCGTGTGAAGCAATTAACAAAACACACATAAGAATTTTCTTACATATTAGTAATTCGGTGTAGATAATTTTGTGGGAAACTTTATATTAACATTAAAATTGGACAAAGTAGAGTCAAAATGGTAATCCTTAAATAAGCAATAAAGAATTGAACAGTTACGTCTTGAGCTAATGAGAAAAGCCTATAGTCGATACTGTCTCCGCTATTGAAACTCACTAGTTTCGCTAATCAGATGTGGGGTTTTCTATCTAGAGCTTCTGGTTATGTCTGCCAAGTGTAATATGGTTATGTCTGCCAAGTGTAATATTCAGATATCTTTAACTTTCTTTATATACAATATCGTTGTTGATTGAATTTTATCAAATGTTTGACTAAATGAACGAGTTTTTAACTTGCAGGGATTATTTATACCAGCAGTCGTTTCTCTTGCTGTTCCGCTGGCACTTTTGTCCCTTACAAGGTACTTTATATGCATTGTCATAGGAAAGACAAGGAGTTGAGTGATTGAGGGTAGCTTCAAATTGATGGATTGTAGATGATTAATATGAATTTTTCTCCCATTCAGTGACGCAAGTGGTGATGGACCAGACACATCCAGTGTTATGGCATCCGAACAGATGGCTCCCCGGGGACAGCTTGTTTTCTCGGTAGGCATCGGAGCTTTGATTTTTGTTCCGGTTTTCAAGTCCCTAACTGGTTTGCCTCCTTACATGGGTATGCTGCTGGGACTTGGAGTCCTTTGGATTCTGACTGATGCAATCCACTATGGTGAATCGGAACGACAAAGGTTGAAAGTACCACAGGCTTTGTCACGGATTGACACTCAAGGAGCACTTTTCTTCCTTGGAATTCTTTTATCTGTTAGCAGGTAACTAAATAAATACTTAAGTCAACTCTTTTGTTTCTTCTGCTAGCAAAAATCATCACCATATGCTCAGAAACTCGGAAAGTAATCATTGTAAAATTAAGAAGCCAAGAACTTTCAAGTCAAATGCATCATATTGCTTGACATGTAGAAAGCCGCTTGTGATATATCTCCCTGCACTTCCATAACATGGCATTGCATCCTCTTCTTGTGGATTTTTGTGTACATCATGCAAAAGTTATATTCTGCTTCTTCAAAAGGTTTAGCTTGCACTTTCTGCATTTGTACTGTAGCCTGGAGGCGGCAGGAATTCTTCGGGAATTAGCAAACTACCTGGATGCTCATATTCCCAATATTGAACTGATTGCAAGTTCAATAGGAATTGTCTCAGCAATTATAGACAATGTTCCACTGGTTGCTGCAGCTATGGGGATGTACGATGTCGCCTCTTTTCCCCAGGACTCTGAGTTTTGGCAGCTGGTTGCGTATTGTGCTGGTACTGGTGGATCCATGCTAGTTATTGGTTCTGCGGCCGGAGTTGCTTTTATGGGGATGGAAAAGGTGGACTTCTTCTGGTATTTTCGCAAGGTATAAACTAGTGTTGAGGATTCAGTTAATCTAAGAGCATCTAGTTTCAGTTTGGTGTTGGTAAGAAAAATGTTCATTCTGATTTGTGCAGGTGAGTGGGTTTGCTTTTGCCGGTTATGCTGCTGGTATTGCAGCCTATTTAGCGGCTCAAAACCTCCACATCTCAATACCAACAACCGTAGCTCAGGTTCCTTTCCTTTCTGGATCCTGAATTATGACATAAAGAGGCCAGCTTGGATCCCGTCGCTTCCAATGAGGCAGTCGATATACTTCAATATGAGTTTCATTCTCATCATATTACTGAAGATTGTGAGTGGGAAATATAGAATGATGTGTCCCTCAAGAAATCTACAAAGTTTAATAAATAAACTACAAGGAAATAAGATTCGTGTTTCTGTGAGTTGAAGAGCAATGCAGAATTTGGGAGTATTTTTTGTTCCGATAGTCTTCCCAACCATAGGATATCAAAAGATACATTTTTTTGTTTTTTTTTTTAGCGGATCAAAGGATACATGTTGACATCAACTATTTCTTTTCAATTGAAATTTAGTCGAAAAAGTTTGTACATAGTCTATTGAAATTTAGTCAAAAAAGTTTGTTCATGACTTGCAATTGCAATGATTTGCAGCAGGTAAATTGAAAAAAAAAAAAAAAAAAATTTGTAAATAATTGTGGATAATCATGTAAATTGATGTTGAGTGATCATTGCCAGTCACTACTGATTAGTGATTGATAGGCTTGTAATTGTAAGAGTGATTGATATGTAATTAAGCATTACCTTTTATGTGCTCCATGTAATTTTATATAAACCTCATCATAGTGAGATGAATAACACACTCCATCTCTATGCGTCCAAACTCTCTCTCTTTCTGAAATACTTTTACTTGACGCTGACCCAAGCTGAAAGCTTAGCCCAAGCCACAAGGCCCGCTGCCACGTCAGCTATAAACAAATCCAATGTCTGCAAATGGCCAGAAGCTCCTTTGCTCGAGCCCAGAAGTCCTCAACCACTTCCCAATGGGCTAACGCATGAATGGGCAGCGAAAGCCCACGACCTCTTGGTTTAGCTCAAAAAGCCCACAACCTTTTGGTCCAGCAAAACCAAAGTGAATGATAGAAATGGAATTTGGTGTTGTTGGGATTCGAATCTAGCCCTGATATTTGGCAAAACAAGTCACTTACCGATGTGCTATCATAGCGTACCAGTATATGGGAACCCATTTTGATATAACTATTCGCCAGAAACGATTTATCATATAATTATGTGTTTTTCCTATTTTCTCTGTTTAATTATATTAAGGACTAAATTCTGCTTACTACCCTGTACTTTCAAAAGTTCATCAGTTCAGTCCCTGCACTTCTAATTTAATAAGAAAAGTCTTTGCACTCTCCAATTTCATCAAATCGATCCAATCTGTCACCACTCCGTCAATTTTCAAGGAAAATTTCCAAACTACCCATCTGCATTCACAACATTGACGCGTCGACGGGCTGCCTAGTGATGGGTAGTTTGGGAATTTTTCCTGTGAGAAGGTCCCACGTCAGCATTTTAACAGCGAAAATTGACGGAATAGTGACGGATTGGATCGATTTGATGAAATTGAAGAGTGCAAGGACTTTTCTGATTAAATTAGAAGTGCAGGGACTGAACTGATGAACCCTTGAAAGTACAAGGTAGTAAGCAGATTTTAATCTTTATATTAATTATATGAATATTCTATTTGCTTAAATTTTCCGCACTAGAATATATACGTGTAGAATGCAGGTACTTAATAACTTAATAAACTAGAAGTTTGTAGGGGCACTTTTGATCAGGGTTGTACGGCAGTGGATATTCATGGGTAAGGACCCAAAACTTTGCCCCTTTATCTGAGTTAGCGAAGACTAGGCCCAACAAACTTCGAAGGACCTGAGAATCCTAGGAAGCTTGTTGTTGTGTTCTTCCCGGCAGCTCCTTGTACATGCACTGCAGTGTCTTAATCGTTTCAAAAGGGGCTTGGTAAGATGCATGTGGCGTGGGAGCTAGAAAAGCATGATTTGTAGTGAAGATGAGAGATTTGCAGCAGCCATGAAAGCTTGGATTCGAATTGTGGTTGATGAGTTTTGGATAGGAAATGGGTTTTTAGGATAGGTGTTGGAGGAAACTGCTTGGTTTTGTTTCTCTGTTTGCCTACATGTTTCTGGGTTAAGTATTGGGGAATTGCTTGGGTTTGCTTTGCATGTGGGTTGCTTTGGGGTTGCTTCTGAATGCCTTTTCACAATAGTAAGAACTCTTAATTTATAGGAGAGTTGATGTATGATGCAGCATTAAGCTTGTTGCCTTGTTTTTGGCGTGTAGTTGTGATCATAATCCCAGAAATCCTGCTGCTGGGATTACCTTTCCAGGATTCCCGCTGCTGAAATCTGCTGCTGGGACTGCAATCCCAGGATTTCTGCTGCGCTGCTAGGATTTTGTTATGTTGCTGGGATCAATATTTTGGACGTGTTGAGTTTAAGATGGTTTCAATGGGCCTTGGGTGAGAGGATTGTTTCAATAGGCTTTGGGTTTCTTAGCTTGTTGGTTGGCTTTATCCCCATTAATGAGATGTTGGGCTTGAATTGTGCTATCTCTCTTCTTCACCTTGCCCATGTTGAGAATTGGGTTGCTGGCTTGAATTTTGGTCCCAAGTCCAATTATCAGCATGCCTAAAACTCGCGATGGACATCATACTTTTCTGTAACCTTCCACACCACACCCATTCTTGTAAGCCCCAAGTGCATGAACGTGGCTTGGGTCCACGTGCGTGGCGTGATGTTTGCCGGTGTAATTCGCCTCGAAATATGAATTGGGCTTAAGGCATGAATTGGGCTTGTTAGCTGGATTTTTGGGTGTCAACATTAGCCCCCTTGATTATGTGGGTCGTGCAAGCATGTTGCGGGCTACATAATCAAATCCGAAGACACATTGCATGATATATTGGCTTGAAAGATATGTTGGCTTGCAAATCCTCCGAATACGAGCTACGACTTATTCAGCTTGAAAAACAAATGCTTTTCATCGTCGGACTCCCAAAAGGAAAGAGTCCAGCCTCCAATCACCTTTCTTTTAGGAAAGTGGTCTTGGCCCGTGAAACTCATTATGTAACGTCCCGGACCTAAATTTTACCGTTTACTAGTCATTTGGACGGGAACGACAATTACTTTCACTTTTTACTTGTTTAGATACTTTTAGTGGCCCTAAAAGATGACTTTTCGTTCGGGTCAAAATTTGAGGAAACTTCCTTCATGAAAGTCGTAGAGGACGTTAAACCGAGCGCGTGCATATGTGGTGCGTAAAAATTGGAGTTCGTATGTGAAAGTTATAAGCGAAAGATTAAAGTTACTGTTTACGGTTACTGTTCATGGTAAGTTTCTATAAATAGCCGAGTTACTGTGGTAAGTTTCCATTTTTGGAAACCTACCCGGCTCTATCTCTCTCCTCCCCCGACATTTCCTTCCTCTTCGGCCCGATTCTTCCTCCTTCGATTTCTCCCTCCTCCGGCCGACCCACAGCGAAATCCGGCCATCCCCAAGCTCGTCTCCTCCCCCTCGACGCATCTGTGGTGGTGTTTTGGGGAGATTTGGCCGGAGGAGCTCGATTTCTTGCTGTGAAGGTTACTGTAGCAACTTGCGGGTTTTGACGATTTCCAGCGATTCCGGCCGTCTCCGGCCACCAAACCGGCGTCGAAGGTTCAGTTTTTGACATAGATCATTTCCCCTAAGGTCTTTCATTTCAATTTGCAGTGTAGAGGTCGAATTAACGAATTGAAATTTCTAGGGTTCTTGGAGTTTTCTGGGAAAAATTTCACCGGCCGATTTCAACTGTTTAAAGGTAAAATTGGGTTGTGTTGTAGTTGAGAGAATCGATCAGTGTGTTGAGTAGGTGCTACTGTCAAAATATGGTGGCCATCGGAGGTAGTGGCCACCGGCGCGTGGGGCCCACGCGCTGCCACTGTGGCGGCGCGTGGAGGCGTGTGTGGGCAGTGTTTTAATTTCAGTTTTAGCCCTTTAAATTGTATAATTGTTGTAGAGGTTAAATATGTGATTTTGGTTAAGTTTGGGAGAAGTTTGACATGGATTATGAATTTCCGAAGTTTGGGAGTTTCGGTTGTTGAATTGTGGGAATCCGACCTTCGGATTTCCCTTGTTCCGATATGGAATACATTAATCGACGGATGGATATTAATGGTGAAGTTAGGTAAGGATTGGTGAAGTTTGTTTGGGTGAGGAAGATGATTGGAGAAGTTGAGGTTGGGTTTTGAGATTAATTATTGATAATCGTAAATAGTTATCAAATTGTTGTTTACATATTATAATTGTGTACAGAACGTGATACCGACCTATCGCTCGACGAGGATCCTTACGCTTGGATACCACGTTAGCCGTATATCGTGAGTGGACTTTTATTTTTAAAGATTGATGCATGCATATATATTTATTTGCTTATTTGCTTCCGAGTTGATTATTTTATTTATCCATTTACCTTCTTGAGCATACGGTTATTTTCGGAAACGGTTTTGGTTAATTGATTTACTTGGAGATTTTATGGCGTGCGGGGTCACGTCGTTGGATTTCGCTTATCTTCTTTTATTTATTTATTTCCGATGTGATTTCCGGATTTATACTATTTATAATATACTTATATTCGGCAATTTGAGATTTCTATGAAATGCGATGAAATTAATCTTTATACTTGTTTATATCCTATCTATTTTGAAGATGAGATTATCTTGGCGTGTGGGACACGTCTTTGGAAATTCATTTACGAGAATTGGGGAAGTTTTATGGATTTACTTGGTTTTCGGATTTTCTTTTGCCATACTTTGGGTGACTTATCATTGCTAGCATTGATCTTCCGCCTTTGTGGCGAGGTGATGGGATCACCGAAGCCCTCCGCCTTTGTGGCGCTGGTTACTGTCTCTGTGACAGTAATTCTGAAGCCCAGTATCCTATCGCTACACATAGTGGCGTAAGGGTATATTACGGGAGTAATGGGAGTACTTTAGCCTAGAAGGCTCACTCGTATGGCTATCGCCTTCCCCTACTCACTTTACTACTTAGCTAGCGGGGCTAGCTTGATTTTTGTTTAACCAGCGGGGCTGGTCTTATTTTCCTAAGTATCGGAGTTCCAACTTTTTCTTTTAAATCTTATGTGACTAGCGGGGCTAGTCGGTTTTCACGAGTGGAACTCCTCTTGTTTATTTGTCATTAATCATTGCATGCATCGGAAGTTTTTAGAGAAATAAATGTGGGAAAGTATAAAATCCCTTGTATTTGAAATTATTTATTTTTGTCCACTCACGCTAACGTTTTTCTTGTACTTTCCCCTGGGCCCTTCGGTTTCAAATGCCCAGTTCGCAGTGTAGCTGTTCGGCTTTAGGAGTTGAGGCTTAGCACCACCGCTGTCATCTATTCCTCGTAGGTTACTTGCTAACCTACTTTGTGTATCGTTATTTCTTTTGGTTCTAGATTGCTCTGATAACCTTGAGTATTTTGTATTAATATTGTAACCTATGACTTGGTTGTAATTTGTGATTTTGGATAATTTGATACTCTAAATTGTGGAGTTGTGAGGTTTTGGGAGCAGGGTGGCTCCAGGCGTTTTGGGAGGGTTGTTTAGAAGTGAAATTGAAATTCTACAGGTTTTGGGTTGCCCATTTTTAAGGGAGGTTATGCCGAAATTTTTGGTAAACCTTCTTTAAAGGTGGGTCCCGCGGGGCCACTTCGGATTCCAGAGTGGAATTCGGGGCGGACCCTGTCACATTATGCTTTTCTCATCTTTTGGTTTCACAAGACGTCTTTCTCCTCAAAAGTCAGTTTTTTAATTTTAAGGGAAAGGAGCTTGTCTCTTCACAGTCTTTTGATATGGGAAATCACGTTCACGACCTCCTTATTCTCTTGTAGAACAAATTGATTGTTTTAAGCATGTGGTAGAGTATCTTTAGGCTTCTTGATCAGATTTTGCGCCTAGAAGAAAGGAATGGAATGAAGATTGCTCTATAGACTTGCTGGGTATAGGCTTCTCATTCCTCTGCTATCTTTATCTTTCCCCGTTCTCTATTTTAGCAATGATAATTGTGTTATAGCGTATTTTAGTTCTCGCGTTATCAATTTGCTACTATGATTGCTTGTTGCTTCAGCGACATTGATTTGTTGCTGTGATTGATTTGCTGCGTTTCACATATTTTGGTTTTTGCATCAATTTGCTGTCGTGATTGCTTGTTGCTTCTGATTTGTTGCTGGGTTTCACGTATTTTGGTTTTTGCATCAATTTGCTTCCGTGACTAATCTGTTGCATGTCGCATGCTTTGTTCTGGCGTTATCAATTCTGCTGCTGTAATTGCTTATCGCCTTAGCCATACTGGTTCGTTGTTGTGACTGACCTGCTACTGATGTGATAATTTTGCTATCAGCATTGATTTGCTACCACGTGTTTTGGAAGGTACCCAACCTGTAAGTATTTCCTCCCATTCATAACTTGTCCCGATTTTTTATTACTGCCATGACAGCGATGGGATTGATACAGCAGGGTATTATTGGCTATGTAAGCTATGTCTTCTCAACTCAGGCTCAATGGCCTTAATTTCTTTTGCTTAGTTCTTTGTTTGATGCGTGATAATAGATTGATTCGGCATGAGTGGCTTGGACTATTTCTTCTCTGTGTTATGCATGGAGTTTTCTTTTTATTGCTGTAATTGCAATTAAACATGATGGAGCTTGTTGTTAGTCTATTTGGTTCATCATGTGAGTTGCTTCTATTAGCTTGGCTAGGCTATGTGGATTCAATAGTTTCAATTTTAGCTTAGTCCCTTGCTTGGCGTGTGATTATGGATTGGTTGAGCGTGGAGTAGCTTGGATTTTTTTTTTGGCATTATGCCTGGAGTTTTTACTGCTGTGATTGCAATGGAACATGATGTAGCTTGGTATCATATCGTTTAGTTCATCATGTAAATTGCACCTGTTAGCTGGGATTGACCATGTTGGTTTTAAGATTTTAATTTTGCTTAGTTTCTTGTTTGGCATGTAATAGTTAACTGGTTCAACTTGATTGCTTGTGAATAGAGTGCTGTGATTCAATGGCTTGACCTCCCTTCTTTCTTTTTTTGGATTGGCGTGATGATGTGCTTTTGAATTGGAGCCCTGAGCCTTTTATTAGCTTGCTGCCATGTGTTGAAAATACTTTCATGCATGTTCATCAGATCCCTAACTTATGATAAAAGTATGAAAGAGTAGTTAAATGAGTAATGACGTAGAGATCGGATAGTTAAATAGGTTGATGTGTTGAAATTAATAAGGCATGTGTCATGTGTGTATTAGTTTAATGCATATAGGCATCAGGTGGTTGTGGAATGCATAACTATGTTTGCTAAATACCAAATGAGTATTTGAAAGGAATGAGATGCTTGGTGATTTGAAATCAATGCTTGGTTACTATAGCTGAAGAGTCAAAGTGTTGTGCTTATTGCTAAGTCGTGGAACAAAGTAAGGGAATCATGTGATCAAATAATTAACAGAAGTAAAACTAAATGAATTGTAACATATAAGTGTGTATCATATAGTGCAGCAAGCATGACTTTTGTGTTAAGAAGGGTGATAAAATACCTGCAACATTGTGTGAAAAATGAAACGTATGACTTGATAATTGAAAGATGAGAGAGATGACTTGCTGCTGGGAATAGTAGCAAGAGTAATACTTGTGAGAAAGAAAAAGAAATAAAGTGTGTTTTTTAGAAAACCATGAATACTAAATAGCGTGAACGAATAAATTTGCGAGTGAGATAAGTTATAACGAAGCAAGTACTCATATAAGATAATGCATGTGTGAAAAAATAGAGGTCAAAGAAAGCAAGGTTGGATTGAGACAGACCTTTTCCCATGATTTGGTTATTTGCTTGGAGTATTTTTTGTGTTTTGCTTGATTGGAGTTATTTAAGCATGTAGTAGCTTTTCTTGGGCATGTGCTTTGGTAGCTTGAGCTTGTGGCTACCTTAAGTATTTTGAGTGATCAATTGAGAGCGATTCGATATTGAAAAGAATGAGCATAATCGCTTGGCATGGTTCTCATATGTTCTGTGGGAGATGCACGACCTTAAGAGAGGAGCTTGGCATGGCTTGTGTATGCATGTATGATGCTTATATGCTTAGAAATATTTTTTGCTTGACATAAGCTTGTTTAAGTATTGACTTGTTACTCTTGGTCATGGATCCGCTTGGCTTGAGCATGAGTTTGGCATGATGTGTGAGTGGCATGAGCATGAGTTTGGCATTGTGTAGATGAATTTTTGATAATTCGAACATCATAAGAACTTAAATTTTTTTTTTTTTTCAAAGTCATGATGCCTTGAATGAGCATAAAAGTGAATAGAACTGATCCAACAGTAGTGTGCTTTGGAAGCCTTAAGTTCTAGTTCGTATTTTCCAGTGAATCAGTAGACCATGGGCCTATGCTTTTCATCATGAATCATCTTTCACCAAGCCCCCAAGTATACCTTACTTCAAGCAAAACCAATCTTTTGCTTGTAACACAGCAGTGACAATACCACAGATATGCATGCATAAAGGATGTCATGTTTGCTAGCAGGTCGTGATTCTTGCTTGAGTTACATAATAGAGATTTAAGCTCAGGTCTAATTTGATATAGCTAGCATGTTCCGGCTATACTCTTATGTCGATTAATTACTTGTCGACTAATCACCGGCTTGGCATGGCTTGAAATTGTTGAATTAGGATTTAGTAGGAAATGCAGCAGCTGCATGAACTTCTGCTGGAATTGCTTTAGTACAAGCTTTAATGACATGTATGTATGCTCGGTTGATTATGATGGTGAGCGGTTTTGGCTTAGAGGACATAAAGACAACGTGTAATGAAAAATGGTTAGAAGTGTTTACTTTCTTCATCTAAACAAAAATGAAGGGGAAGGACACTAGATGCTTGATTTTGATAATGGATAGAATTTAGTAAAGGAGGTGGATTAGGATACTGAAGGGAAGATGGTTCAGTGTTTGGTTTTGAGAGTATGCATGTATGCTTGATCGTCTGAAATCAGTAGCACATGGAAGCTTGAATCTTGAATAAGTGCTTGTTGATCTTTGAGTTTGAATGATACCTTGCTTGCTCAAATTCTTTGAATTGAATTGTTTTTCTTCTGTGGTCAGATAGGATTAGCGTGCTAAAAGTTCAGTTTCTTTTTGGATGTATTTGGACGTCATCTTTATTCCTAGCAGTAAAATGGGTTGAGTTGTTGATCTCAGAGCTTCAGGCCTGCAAGGTAGTGAATACCGTAATATTGGCGCTAGAACAACTTAGAATATTTGAGTTATTTTGGGCATAATGGTTTTTTTTTTTTCGAGCTCCTTTTAGCATGGCGGTGAGTGGTGACTTGCATGATTTACTAGCAACTTGATCATGAATAAGCAACGTTACAGTCTTGGCTTTGTTCCAACAATGAACTTTCTTTTTCTCTTGAAGTTGTCAGGACATTTGAGCACCTTGAACAACTTAAATTGCTTGGGACATTGCTTGAGTTGCATGATGCTCAATCCATTTTGCTTGGTTGCTCCTGTCTTCATGCATGAATTCTTTTTTTTAATATAATGAATGTTGCGATTGAAGTTTCTTTTCACTTCTTCTGCATGCTTGAAAGACTTTATTTTCAAAATAAGATTGTAAATTTTGAATGTGTGTGCCTGATACGAATATGCATGAGATCCGTCAATAATATAGTAGTTCTTCTTTTCTTCAACTTGCTTGTTGCTGGTTAGTTTGGCGTATGGATCTGGAAAGGTGCTCTTGAGTGATGCAAATGGTAGAAGCCTGATTATAAGAGTGCCTATGCGTGATGTATTGATTCTAGTTTAAATTAGTACGCTTGAGCTATGCAATGAATTGAAATGGTATGACTGATTGTGGAGAGTGGATTTGTTTGTGGTGTTGTCAAGATTTGGATATCAATGTAATTTGGTGCTGGTTATGGTATGTAAAGGGAATGATTTTGCCTGATTTGAATATTTTTTGTTTTCAGATGGATCAGCTTGATGCATGAATATGAGGCTAAAAAGTTTAGGATGGATGAGCTGCTGTTAAGGTAATCAACATGAACCAACTCATCAGCCCCCAAGTGCAGTAGCCTGATTAAAGGTATAAGATTTAACTTTTGCTTGCGTGTTCTCCGGCAATGAATATCGCTTGAGAAGTGTGAGGGGCTTGTGCTTATAACCACTGCTGTGTGCTTGGGTTTTAGATTAGAAAACATATGCATGTTGCTTTTGTAAGAGTATTTCTCTCTAGAATTGTAGCTTCACATTTATGTTAGCTAGACATATAGATTAATATAGGTATAAGATATCTAGAATATCATTATTGCCTAGTATAAGCATCAACAATGAAGAGGTTATCTTTTATGCTTCCTGGTAAGGTTCAGTGAAAGGGTATGTTCAAATAGGCTTGAAATGCTCAAGAAGTGGCTAAACAATAGTAAGATTGTTTTGCATGTAGATTTAATGATTGTAATGCTTGCAGGGGTGTTAATAAACTGCTCCCAGCAGTGATTGTAAATATCAAGAACAGAGATTAGCTTAATATATGTTGCAACAAGGGGGAAGCTAGCTGCTAGAATCATAGCCTAGTCCTCAGGTAAACGGTTCAACCTTGTTAGGACATGATGATTTGAGATAAAAGATAAATATTTTCAGGAAAGAGGTAGTGTTAGAGTACAAGAGGAAGAGGGAAAAATGTGATTTCTTTAATTTTCAATAGCTAGATTTGGCCTTTTGAGGAGAAAAATAAAACTTACTTTCACTGATCCTTTTCTGGTGTAAATCAGAGGTTCACAAAAGAGTAAGTAAGCATGAAATTGAATCCGGATTTTTCAAAAGTGAAGAACAAAAAAGACTCTTCTTACTAAGCTTGTTTGCATCACTTTGACCTTTTGCTGCTGTTGTGCTTGACTGTATCTGGTGGTGTTGTGACAACAAAAGTATGGATAGTTTCAAGAAAATTATCATCCTACCATGGAATAAGAGCATGATTTTTTTTTTCGAAGCATAGAGCACTGCTATGAAATGGAGGGAACCATGGTTAAATCACAGCATGTTTTTTTGAAATCCATTAAGCAAAGCCCCCAAGTATTCTTGCATGATGCTTGAAAGAAAAAGGATAACTTTGAGTTTGAGTATACTGAGTTGATGGTATTGACACAAATAAGGACTTATATATATATATATATATATATATATATATTTTTTTTTTTTTTTTTTTTTTCATGTTGTTGGGAAGGTTTATGAAAAATTTGGTAAATAGGCTCGAAATGCCTGAAAAATGGCTAAACAAAGGTAAGGTAGTTTTGTGGCACTGATGGTTGTGATGCTTGCAGGATGTTTATATATTGCTCCCAGCAGTGGTAGTCAAGATTCAGCGTGACATATGTTCAGCAAGGAAGAGGTTAGCTGCTGGAATTATGGCCTAATTTCCAGGCAGAAGGTTCAGACCTTACAAGATCTAGAAGAAATTCATCAACTGGTGATGAGGTTATTTGTGGTGGCTTGTTTGGTTTTGTTGAAGCCTCAAGGTGAGATAGCTTTTATAGATTGAGTAATAAGACTCTTAATTTGTTCACTCAATATTGAAGCTTGAATAATGAGTGAATAAATTTGATTTTGACAGCTTTCATGATTCCTGTTACAGAAACCCATGGATTGAAGTCTCATAGTCAATACAATAAGCAACAAGCTTGTGTTTCAATGAGTATTGGCATGTTCATCAAGAGAGCTCTCCTTGATTGCATCTAATACATATTGCCAGTGATAAAGCATGATTGGTTTGAAGTGAGCATGGAAAATTTCTAGAGTAAAATGCTGCTGTTATGAAAGCTAAGGTGGAAACACAACCTAGTCCCCAGTGAAGTCGCCAAAAATGTAGGGGCACTTTTGATCAGGGTTGTACGGTAGTGGATATTCATGGGTAAGGAACCAAAACTTTGCCCCTTTATCTGAGTTAGCGAAGACTAGGCCCAACAAACTTCGAAGGACCTGAGAATCCTAGGAAGCTTGATGTTGTGTTCTTCCCGGCAGCTCCTTGTACATGCACCGCAGTGTCTTAATCGTTTCAAAAGGGGCTTGGTAAGATGCATGTGGCGTGGGAGCTAGAAAAGCATGATTTGTAGTGAAGATGAGAGATTTGCAACAACCATGAAAGCTTGGATTCGGATTGTGGTTGATGAGTTTTGGATTGGAAATGGGTTTTTAGGATAGGTGTTGGAGGAAACTGCTTGGTTTTGTTTCTCTGTTTGCCTACATGTTTCTGGGATAAGTATTGGGGAATTGCTTGGGTTTGCTTTGCATGTGGGTTTCTTTGGGGTTGCTTCTGAATGCCTCTTCACAATAGTAAGAACTCTTAATTTATAGGAGAGTTGATGTGTGATGCAGCATTAAGCTTGTTGCCTTGTTTTTGGCATGTAGCTATGATCATAATCCCGGATATCCTGCTGTTGGGATTACCTTTCCAGGATTCCCACTGTTGAAATCTGCTACTGGGACTGCAATCCCAGGATTTCTGCTGCGCTGCTAGGATTTTGTTATGTTGCTGGGATCAAGATTTTGGACGTGGTGAGTTTAAGATGGTTTCAATGGGCCTTGGGTCAGAGGATTGTTTCAATAGGCTTTGGGTTTCTTAGCTTGTTGGTTGGCTTTATCCCCATTAATGAGATATTGGACTTGAATTGTGCTATCTCTCTTCTTCACCTTGCCCATGTTGAGAATTGGGCTGCTGGCTTGAATTTTGGTCCTAAGTCCAATTATGCCTAAAACTCGCGATGGACATCATACTTTTCTGTAACCTTCCACACCACACTCATTCTTGTAAGCCCCAAGTGCATGAACGTGACTTGGGTCCACGTGCGTGGCATGATGTTTGCGGGTGTAATTCGCCTCGAAATATGAATTGGGCTTAAGGCATGAATTGGGCTTGTTAGCTGGATTTTTGGGTGTCAACAAAGTTCATACATAAATATTGAATAAGAAGCTCACACATATTGAACCCTTGGTTTCGATAACATTGAAAGGTTATAAATCTTTCCAACTGGGCTCATCCAATTGGATGCAATGTCTAGGTAAGATCCACTGAGGTTGTGTACTTAAGTGAGCCTCGCTCCACCCAAACCTCGATATTTTACCTGGTTCTGTTTAATTGGAGTTACCGAATGTGTTGAGTAATAACATTTCATCTATATCGAACATATAATTTTGATAATGCCATATAAGGAACTTAAAGTTTCCTTCATAAATTCACCATACACACTTAATCCAAATTTTCATACCATGTTATAGAACCTGAAGTTCTTATTAGTTGCTTATGGACGATATTGCCTAAAGCACTAAGACTATTTGTTCATTTCTTGTAAGGAATGTCAAATCTCAACAAGCTTGACTTTGCAGGTTCCCGGAAGAAACTATCTAAAGTGGACTCAAGATGTGAAAATACATCTGACTGCAAAGAAGATGAGATCAACAATCAATGCTAACAATGTCATCACTGAAGCTTTTAAGGTGAGTGCCATAATTTTCATAAAGAAACATATGTAGAAAGCACTCCAAGTTAGGTATCTGATGAAGAGGATCTACAGACTCTGGGCCTCTCTGGAAGAGTGCTTTCCATCAAATGACCATTTTTCTGCCTGAAGCAAGACATGATTGGCATAACAAAAATAGCCCATATGATTGTCAGCCACGTGGCCAAGGCCCAAGAGGCCAAGGTGCACGTAATCCAGCTCCACATGGCCAAGGCCCACATGGTGGGAACCGTGATGCCCTAACTCAGCAAGCCCGAGTTGAAAAGGAACACTGGTCTGGCCTATCGCCCCCAGAATTAGCATGATCTTTGCTATCAGTGTGGAGGAATTGATTACTGGTCTCGAAGCACACGTTGTAAATGAGTATCACGCCAGTTGCAGAACTCGAGCGACTAACTTTGTTGAAGAGTCAATTCCTATGGATACCACACTAGAGATCATGGACTTCCAGGCAACTACCGGACATACTGAGAATTGAAACTCGAATACATGGATATGATTGGCCCATTGTGCCATATTTACTTCATCTTTATGAATGATGTTTAATTTTTTGGATTATTTTGTGGTGATTTATGTTTTCAATTATTTTGGATTATGAAAATGTGGTTATGTTCGAATATATTTGATTCAATAAATTTATTTATACATGTGATCCGTTGAATTAAATAAATGAATAGATATATTCTATGGGGAAGTTTGTTGTCTGGCTTACAGTGCTATTATGCACACCATACTCTCAGATCGGAGATATTTTTCAAACTTATTGCCTATTCATATCTCTGTGACAACCGTATCAGGCCGATCTAACCTGATAGAGGGCTATGGCAAAGCCCACTTTATGTTGTCCAATGGTACTGAACTTACCGTTAATGAGGTCTTGTATTCTCCACGTTTTAGAAGAATGTTATTGAGTATTAAGGATATTCGAACCAATGGTTATCACGTTGAAACCACTTAGAAAAATGAGTACAATATCTTTGCATAACCTCCGAGTGTGCAGCTAGAAGCATACATTGGAGAAATTGAAATCTGTTAGCTAGAAGCTAACTAATTTGATCAACTAGTTGCTAGGGCATGACCATTTGTGACACCCAGGTCAAAGTATGATGCACCATATCCTCAAATCATCACACGTGCATCCCCTTCTGAATAAGGGTCTTGTGTATAATGACACACCAGTTGAGGCCCACTGCTACCTAACCTCACTCAGCGTTACAGCTAGTGACTGGGTACGAACATGACGTTTCACACTTACGCGCATTTAGGTATGCCGTCCTAGTGCCAATTGTGCCGTCACAACGTAAAAAATTGGGTCCTCAACAAAGGATGGGCATGTATGTCGATTATGAATCTCATCCATTATGTGCTCTTTAGAGCTCTTAACAGGCGATCTTTTTACCGCTAGATTTGCGGATTTTTACTTTGATGAGACAGTCTTCCCACCGTTAAGAGGACATAAAAATGTCATCGTTCCTGATGAATGACGTGAATTAACATGGAATGTCTCCACTATGTCTCATCTTGATCCCTAAACTGCACCAAAATAATGAAGTGCGGAAAATTCTAGATCTATACAGTATAGAATACAATATGCCAGACACTTTCTCTGATCTAGCTAAAGTGACGAGATCTTATATACCTGCTGTAAATGTGTTTGCAAGGATAAACATCTCTATAGGATGTGTCATCCCAGATGGACGAGGTACGACCATGGCGGCTAGCCAGTCATATGTCCCTGCCCAAAATTGAGGTAGACCATTAGGTTCGAAGGATTCTTATCCCCAGAAGAGGGTAAAGTTGGCACAAACGAATCCTTTTGACATCGCAATCTCAAACCGATTCATCTCACAAGATAAATTCAAATTATGGGTACATCCTAGAAGAGACCATGTTGGGGAACACTCCAACATTTGAACCCACTCCCGAGAATAGAGAAATCTCAGTGAATTTAGTGAGGTTTGGAATCGGAATGAGATTATCATCGATGATATATTTGTATTTACGGTGGCCACCGAAACTATAATAAGTGATGACCTCGAACCTGGCTCTATTGATGAATGTCAAAGAGATGACTGGCGAAAAAGGAAACAAGCAATCCAGGTCGAATTAGATTCCTTGACAAAGAGAAAGGTGTTTAGGACTGTTGTTTCTACACCTCCCCATCTTAACCCTGTAGGATTTAAATTGGTATTTGTAAGGAAGCGTAATGAGAAAAGCAAGATTGTGATACACAAGGCTTGTCTAGTGGTGCAAGGATTTTCTCAACCCCCTGTGATTGATTACGAGGAGACATATTCTCCAGTAATAGACGTCATAACGTTCCGCTACCTTATCAGTTTAGTAGTTTCTGAAAAACTGAATATGCAGCTTATGAATGTGGTCACAGCTTATCTCTATGGGGATCATGATACAAAAATATACATAAAAGTTCTTGAAGGACTTAATATACCCAGTGCAAATAGTTCTAGACCACGGAACACGCTCTCCATTAGTTTTGAGGCGTTCACTTTATGGATTGTAATAATCTAGATGGAGGTGGTATAACCGTCTAAGTGAATATTTGATCGGGATTAGGGCTGTAAATAGGCTCGATACAGCTAGTGTTCGACTCGTATTCGGCTAAATTTTAGCTCGTTCGGCTCATATTAGTAAGATAAATGAGTCGAGCTTGAGCTCTATATTAAGCTCGACAAAAAAAACGAGCCGAGATTGAACAAGGATATATTCGGTTCGTCTAGCTCGTGAGTAGCTCGAGTTTGTTAAAGCTTAGCTCGTTTGTTAAAACTTAACTCATGAAAATTTCTGATATAGATAAAAATATAATTTTTCTAATCTCAAATCTATAACTCTTTTTATTACCTTCCTTTTCAATAGGAAGAGAATCTGAGAAATTAAGTAAAATATATAACAATAAAGAACAATACTTGTGCAACAATTAAATTTGGATTATTATATTAAATTTACTTTCTTTCTTTTTTATTTTTTAAATTTAAAGTCAAATGAGCCAAGCCTAGCCTATTCAAGCTCAAGCTTATCCAATGAATCGAGCTGAGCCCAGCCTAGCTTGGGCTTAAGAAAAATATTCAAGCTGAGTCGAGCTTGAGCATGGAAAAAAATATTCAAGGTTCAGTCCGACTCGAGCTCGATAAAAAACAAATGAGCTGAACATGATCACTTTGGTATTCACTCCGATACGGCTCATTTACACCCCTAATTGAGATGGGATATGTGAATAATAAACTATGCCCATGCGTGTTTATTAAGGAAACAAGTTCCGAGTTTGCAATTGTGGCGGTCTATGTAGATGACAAGAATTTGATTGATACTCCTGAAGAGATCAAGGAAACCGCAAAGTAACTGAAGTCGGAATTTGAGATGAAATGCCTTAGGAGAACAAATTATTGTCTCGACCTGGAGCCCGAGTACAGTGCAGATGAAGTTTTGGTCCATCAATCAATTTACATCTAGAAGATGTTAAAACAATTCAATAAGGATAAAAGCAAGCACACCCATGGTCGTCCGAAGTCTAGATAGAACCTGTGAGCCCCCGAAAATTTTGTTTAATTTTTAAAAGGTAATTTCCGCCAATAAGATTTTCGCAGGGTGATTTAAGTGAACAAATCGATTTCGGAAATTGTTTTGGGTGTCGAGACCACCTATTGGGGCTTATAATTTAAGTTTGGGCCAGAGTTCTTCATTTTGGGCCTAGAAGGTTACTAAAGTTCATTGAAGCAAAAGATCGTCGAAGCAAATTTGAAAGGAAGGCGAATTGAGTTGAAGTGAAGATTTGAATTTTTAGTTTTTACGAAATCAAGTTTCGGGTCTAAGACGGAGTCGAGAAATCAATAAAGAAGTTGTTGACGAAAAACGAGTAAAGAGCCAAAGACCCGAAAGAAATTAACCGGGAGTATTGTGTAATTTGCCGCAAGGGCAAAATGGTCTTTGTGCACCTAAAGTATAAATAGAAGGTTAACACTTGGAAGAACCCTAGAACCCTCCTCAAACTCTCTCTTCCTCTCTCGGCCACGCCTCTCTCTTCTCTCCTCCTCACCTTCTATCTCTCCGTTTCACTCTCCCATCTGCCACTACTTGAGACCCCAGCTCCGGCCACTATCTCACCACACCGCCTCCACCAGTCAACGCAGCACTTAAACCAGACCAAAACCCACCCGAAATCACTGACATGCACCGCCGGCAACCTCCAACTCAACAACCCATGACTGCGAAGCCACTATTCCTCGAGCCTCGCCTGTTTCCGGCGGTTTCCTCGCCCTTTCGTCACCGTCATTCTACTCAGCAAGCAAAGCGGAGCAAAAGCCAGAGACTCCTCTTCGCCGCCGACGCCTGACGACGACTTACGAGCTTCTCCGGAACTCGTAGCTCTACATGCCTACGTTCTCCTGTCTCCAGCTCGAATCGAGCTAAACCACCTCCGTAGTTGGAATCAACACCTCCCCTTTGACCATAACCCCATTTCTCTGACTTCTGTCTCCGACCAGAGCCGCCGCACGCGCCGCTGCACACACAAGAGCTACTCAGCACAACCGCGAGCTCACCGACCTATTCTTTTTCTTGGTTGAGGCCTCTGCTTTGATTTGGATTGAAACCCTAACTCGATTGCTTAATTTGGGATATGTTCAGATTATGGAAACTGCGTTTTTAAAGATTTTGGATAAGAAGGAATTGTTGGGTCAGTTTCGATTTGAATCGGATATGGTAAGGATATTTTGCAGTTTTCGTTTTAGATACAAAAATGGTGATGGGTTGATTGTTGAGCTTATACTGTCTCCTAGGGATTCGAAAGGTTGGTGAGGATGGAGCATGACTATGTTGGATCGAGTTACGGTTTGGAAAAGAAGAATGGTAAGATTTGGGTATTTGAATCTGTTACTTGGTGGGGTTGTTAAAATCAGCAACATGTTGTTTGTAGCCTCATGAATGGGAAAGTGTTAAAATGGTGATATGGATATGTTGTTGAGTAGATTGGAATTGATAGGAAATTGTCCTTGATTGACTTAATTATGAAAGCGGTTAATGTTGAATTTATGATGATTAAGAGTAGTTTGCTCAAGATGGTAAACAATGACAATGTCTATAACTATCATTCCGGATACCACGGTTGTAAGAAAAGAAGTGAGTTGGTTATTGTTAACGAAAAGGTAAATTGCTCAAGTTCATAAGGAATTGGTATCCGAAATGAAGTTATATTGGCTAATGATCATTGGCCGAACTTAATAAGAAGTTCGTTTAGTAAATACTTTGATGATTAAAAGGGAATTAAGGAAGCTAAGGTATACCAAGAATATAGTAAGGTCTAACAAGTTGACCTAAAAATTTATTTACGGATTATTTCTTTGTTAAATTATCCATGTCCCGAAAATTGAGATAAATTTATTTAATGGAATGTTCGGGAATGGAAATTGTCAATTGTTTTCTTAAAGTAAAAGGTTAAAGAAATGAATGTCAAAGTATTAAGTATAATGGCCATATCTTAAATGGTTCAAATGCCATATCATTTGAATTATTTGGGAATGGATAATAGATTTTATCTATTAAAAGGGAATTCGTTAGACTTCAAAGAAGTTAAATCAAAGTTTTGGTTGTTCAGTTAATACGCTATGATAATGTGAGGTTACTCATTAGTTTGAATTTATTTCAAAGGACTCGAGCGTGTGCACATGGAATTGGACAAAGTATCCAAAGTCTGAAACGAAACTAAGTTTGGACAAGCACTCCAATTCCAGGTAGGGTGAGCTGTCCCTTCCTTGTTAGAGGCTTTTCGATATATGTGGAATGCTCTAGTATAATAGTATGTTGCCTGCAAGTACGTTTTTGGTTGTTCATTAGTGGATGCCTCATGTTGCCTGTGTTTTCATAACTGAAAGCTGTTGATTGCAAAAACCGAGGCTAGACTTGTATGTTGACATACTGTACCCCTTGTATGTTTGTACTTGTGACCTGAAAGTGAATGGGACCTAGACTCGTAGATTCCTAGGGATCCCACGGTGTCGATAATCGTGAACCTCCGGAGGGGGCTGTGCTCCTATGTTTGTCTAGAAAGGGTGAGTACCGACAGTGAACCAGTCATAAGAGACTCAGGGCTAGGAAATGGACACTTTTGTTGCTTGTAGTCACAAGGACTATAGAATAGTTGGCTGGTTCTCGAAGGATGACGAACCGGGTCGGTCACCGATTTGTTTTAGTTTAGCTGGCAGGTAAGTATCTCGGAACTCCAAGTTGTGTGAAGCATGCTGCATATGTTTTATAAAAGAAAACAAATGTTTGTGGTTGCCTCTTTTAATTTTTGATAAATGTGCACAGTATTATGTAGTAACTATTTTCAAGTATATTATCTTTCAAACCTAGCATGGTTGGGTCGACCCTTACTGGGCATGCGAGAACGAAAGCTCACCCCTATAACAGTGTGCAGGTTTCGAGTATGTGGTCGGGGAGCATACAGAGGAGGCACATGGCCCGGCATGACACATTTCTCTTTGACTTTATTAAAAGAAGATTTTGGTCCCTTATCGGATTTTAAAGTAACTTATTTATTTACTTTTTATTTATTTGTTTGTTTCCTACTTGCTTGTTTACAAAACTTCGAGATGCCCGTAACCCTGGGGTGCGTCTCTCATCCTGGTTGTTACTTAGTGATTTGTTTTCCAAATTGGGCTCCGATTGTAAGCCCAAATCTTTTAACCCACTTTAAATTCCGCTTTTAAAATATGTTGTTCGGTTGCTAGAATGATTTGTCCAAAAAAGTGTTTTGTGAACCAACAGTCTAAACCCAAAAGGCCTTGCGATTTCGGGTTGATGAGTTATCGGGATGTCATTCGTGACATGTCAATTTCTCATCGGCTCGGGGTCGTGGCGCTGTGGGACCCCTCTCTCGGGACACCACAGAACCATATCGTCCTGCAGATGATAACGAAGAGATATTGGTGCCAGAAGTCCCATATCTAAGTGCAATATGTGCATTATTGTACTTGGCTCAATGCCCTAGACAGGACATCTCATTCGATGTGAACTCGTTAGCTAGATATAGCTCTGCGCCAACACGCCGCCACTGAATGGCATACAAGACAGTTTTCGCTACCATAGGGGTACAACGGATATGGGCTTATTCTATCCCTACGCATCAAGGAATGGATCAAACCTCTTTGATCCTAGGAATGATGCTCGCCTTGTTAGATATGCTAACACGAGCTATCTATCATACCTGCCAAAGGCGTATTCCAAAACTGGTTATGTCTTTACCATTGGGAATATTGTAATTTCTTAGAAGTCTATGAAATAGACCCTTGTTGCTACCTCTTCGAATCATGCTGGGATTCTAGTTCTTCACGAAGCAGTATGAGAATGTATATGGCTAAGAACCACAAAGCATGTTCGAAGCACATGTAGATTGCATTCCACCATTGATGAACCGACCATTATCTACGAGGATAATGCTGCTTACATCGAGTAGATAAAGACGAGTTTCATCAAAGGAGACAACACCAAACATATTGCACTGAAGTTCTTCTTCAATCAGCAACAACAGGAGCATCAAAAGATTGATGTTATGCAGACTCGATTTGAAGACAGTCGTGCAGACCTTTTCACCAAGTCAGTATCAAAGTCTACATGCCTGAAGCATGTCCAAGGTATTGGTCTACGTAAATTATCTGATTACCTACCATATAATTTTCAGGGGGAGTATCCCGAAGCATACTCATATGACTGTTGTGTGCCCTTTTTGTCCTTCGTCTAGGGTTATTTTGTCCCGCTAGGTTTTTTTTACTTGACAAGGTTTTAACGAGGCATATCTTTAGCATGGTCACTTCTTGAATGATAGTTGACGGTGGTCGACAAAAAGTTGATGATGGTTGACAAAAGTTGATGATAGTTAACGATAGTTTATGATAGTTGACAAAATGTTACGATAGTTGAAGAATGAGTTCACCTCTTGAATGATAGTTGATGGTGGTTGACGATGGTTGATGAAAGTTGACGAAAGATTACGATAGTTGAAGAATGATTTTTAACTCTTGAATATTGTCGATGATGGTTGACGATAGTTGACGGTGGTTGACAAAAGTTGACGAAAGATTACGATAGTTGAAGAATAAGTTTTAGCTCTTGAATAATAGTTGACGAAATGTTATATATGTTACTATGGTTGAGGACATATATGTTACTATGGTTGACTAAGTGGATTGAATTCGAAACTATGATGAAGTTGCCTAAATTTTTGACAGAATGCATAAAATAATCTAATAACCTCACCCAACGGTCGGTTTCTCCATTTTTGTATGTCTAGATGGGGTTGCCCAAAGAGGAATTAGATATATAAATATAAGGTTATGAAGGACTATGGTTGACCAAGTGGAAGACAAATGTGCCTACTAATGTTGTATAACTTGTACATTACATTTGAAAGTCATGAGGATCTTTTAAAAGAAACAATAAGTTGGACAATGAATTTTGAGAAACTAACCGTTAGATGGGAAGATTGAGATGTTTTATGGTGGTTGTTAAAAATTCAACCGATTCGGTATTTGTTTCGACCTTGATCCGTTTGGTCAACCATAGTTTTCTTTGTAACTATATATTTATATATCCAATTCCTCAAAGGGCAACCCCATTGAATCATTTGAAAATGGGGAGACCAACCGTTAGATGAGATTAGAAGAATATTGTATGGATGTAAATAAAAATTTAGCAAATTTCGTAATAGTTTCAAATTCGATCCACTTAGTCAACCGTAGTAACATTTATATCATCTTAGTTGACCGATGACATAACCACCGCGAAACGTGCTTATTTTTTCACACGACGTCTATAAATACGTGGTGGATACATGTGAATGGTCAAAAATTAAATTTTTCAAATTCTATTTCATGGACTGTAAGAAAAACAAATGTGCATACTAATGTTGTATAACTTTGTACATTGCATTTGAAGTCATGTGGATCTTTTAAAAGAAACAATAAGGTGGATAATGAATTTAGAGAAACTGACCGTTTTATGGGAATATTGAGATGTTTTAAAGTTGTTCTAAAAAATTCATCTAATTTGGTATCCATTTTGATTTCGATCCACTTGATCAACCATAGTTACCTTCATAATCTTATATTTACATATCTAATTCCTTTTTGGGCAACCCCATCTAGACATACAAAATGGAGAAACTGACCGTTGGGTGAGATTATTAGACTATTTTATGCATGTTTCAAAAATTTAGGCAACTTCATCATAGTTTCGAATTCAATCCACTTAGTCAACCATAGTAACATATATATATATATATATATATATATATATATCTTCAACCATAGTAACATATAGGGCTAAATACTGGTTATCACCCTGTGGTTTAAGTCCAAAATCAATTCAGTTCCTGGACTTCTAATTTCATCAAAAACACCCATGTACTTTCAATTTTGATTTAATAGGTCTTATTCGTTAATATTCTATTATGAGTTCAAGTTATAGTTGGGTTATTTGTTGAAAAACTATTTATTTGATAGATTTCTAATAGTGGGACTCACTCCTAAATTGACTATGCAGGCCACCTCAATACCACATCATAAAACATAGGCCATCTATGAGCCAAGCCAACAAGTTAAATGACTCAATTGTTGGAAGACTAATAAATTGGACCTATTAGATCAAAATTGAAAGTGCAGGGATGTTGTTGGATCATAATTCATATACATATTTGTCCCCTAAAACATGGAAATTACTTGTTCTAAAGTCCAAATTTAATGTTGACTAATCCAATTTCATTATTTCCCTAATCTTGTACTTTTACTTAACCTTTGTGTTTATTTATATATATTTATTATGTTTTCCTCATCATGCTAGGAAATGATAGAGAAGAATGGAAATGCACTAAAAAGTCAACCTTAGCGCTAGGAGAAAGTGAGCTAGACAAGAAAGGAGGGGTAGTTACTTGACCAAATGAACTCCGAATGAGTTAAAACTTTCTAGTTTCATCCTAGACATCCCAAGGATCATTTGTTATGAAGGGTGCCAGAGATAGTTTTGAGTGGAAAGCCTTCAAACAGTCAGTCCAATTTTCTGAAAGATGAAAACGGGAAAACGTGACCTGTACGTATTTCAGAAGAATTAACAGGCCAACCACAGTGAATTTAACTCTAAAATTTTACCAAGATGATCTACACTCATAGAGGAACATTTGATATGAAGAAATCGGAGGCCTATTCTAAACTCTTGGTGGAGAATTAATTGAATGAATAAATGGGCAGAAAGTGACCTAAAAACAGCTCAACATTCATCATGTTCATGTTTTCCACCCACATAAAGAAAGCTAGATGCTTTTCTCTTTTTCCTTAGATATATTTTTCTACTCCATTCTCTTTAATATATCATCATCACTTTCATATTTCTGCACCTTCATGTTTTTCTTTCATTTCATCATTACTCCATCTTTTCCATATTTTACAAACCCCTTCCATACTCCACTTTCATTATCTTTCTTCCACTCATCATTTCACTCTTCTTTTTCTTCCCTATATAAACACCTTCTCCTCTCACTCTCAATCACCAATTCCTTGATCCATAACACATCTCTTTTCTCTCTTCATCTCCTTCACAAAACCTCTATATCCACCTCCCAAAATCCAAACCCACAATACCCAATCTACTCCATCTCCTCCATCATCACCACCACAACTACCATCTTCCACCACCATAAACTTCATCACCACCGCTACTACTCCATCACTACCACTCAGAGTTAGCCAAAGGAGCATCATATCTTCATCATCATTTCATTCATCATCACCATCAAGAAGTTCATCATCCATCCATTCCACCATCAAGGAGGATTCAAGGAGCATTGAAAGAGAAAAATGAAGGTGAAGCTACCCATTAATTTGTCAAGTTTCAACTAGTTCTTTCTTCCCTTAACTCTTTAATTTACCTTGATTTACTTTATAGATTTGATGCCAATTTGTATGACTATGAGTGAGTAGTTACTTTGTTGGGGCTAGGGTTGAAAGCCCTAGCCAAACTTGTATGAATTGATATTTTAATTTACATTTGAAGTTATTTTTTATTTTCATCTTCATATGCTAATTCAAGAAGTGAATGCATTCATTCAAACTTAACTACTTCGAATGTGTTGTGTTTGTCATCTCATGAAAAAATGTTTAGGGAGTAGTTAACCTTGAGCATTGATAGCATGATAGCATCCTCTATGTGCATGTGAAGGTTGTGAGTTAAAATCACCTAGATCTAGGATTGGTTTGCTTGCATGATTATCTAAACTCGCAACTTTATGCATCTAGGAACAATGAATTGAGACTTAACCGGTAATAGGATTTGTTCTTAGGTAGTTAATTCTAGACTTATCCGGTTGGAATTGATAACATTAAAGGAGTTTAAGCCTTTGTAGTCTTATCTGGATGCAAAGAGGGTAATTGGAAAATTAGAATATCATCACTTATATTTGAATTTCAATACTTGCAAGGGAGGTTAGTAGTAGGCAATCCAACCCCTAACTTCATCCATTATATTACTAGTTTAGTTTAGTTTACATTTGAGCATTTAATTTAATTTGGTTCACCACTCTATCCAACAAACAATCTCACTACCACCACAATGCACATACTCACCATGAGCCTAGATTTCTTGTGAATCCAGGTTTGTGATTGTACATTTTCATATTCTAGCTCTCCTTAGGTTAACACCCTTGCTAGTGAAGGGAATCCAATCCTCGTCGGTTCGACAACCTTTCTTAAATCCCTATACTATTACTTGTACCCTTTATACTTTGAGGGTGGCTATTTTGGATAACAGATGTTCTTGATGAAATTAGAAGTTTAGGAACTGAATTGATTTTGGACCCAAACTACAGGATAGTAATCAGTATTTAGCCCTAACATATATAACATTTCGTCAACTATTATTCAAGAGTTAAAACTCATTCTTCAACTATCGTAATCTTTTGTCAACTACCGTAAACTTTTGTCAACCTTTCGTCAATCACCGTCAACTATCATTGAAGAGGTAAACTCATTCTTCAACTATTTTAACATTTTGTCAACCACCGTCAACTTAAGTCAACCACCGTCAACTATCATTCAAGAGGTAAACTCATTCTTCAAACCAATAGTTGGGAGAGTTTGTGTTCTTATGGCATTGCCTAGAAGGATGGCAGTTCAAAGGTTAGGTAGCTTGTCATGAAAGAACTGCAAGTGCCTTGGCTAGAAAACTAATGTAATAGAATGACACAACTGTGTTAATTACATAGTGGAGGTTGCTTACATATAATATAGTTCCATTTGCTACTACATTTTCATCAAAACCAATGAGCAAGAAACTATTCTAGCAATGATTTAACATAGAAATTATATCGCAGAAGCCCAGAAATGGATGACAGAGCTTCATTGACCTAAGAACTTAAACTGAGCCTAGTTATCTCTTGTAAAGCTTTTTATCAGAATTACTAGGAGACTCGAGAGTAGTAATTGCAGATGATAATGAACACACTTCCTCATCAGAAAACCAACAATGAAGAGTCCAATACTATAAAATTTTAGTTGAGTTTATGAAGTTTATGAATACCTGAATATTTGCACCATATCTAGACTAGTTAAATATGGAAAAGCCATGATACAGAGCTTCCATAAGAGATGTCATGAATACTAAAAACATGTAGGGTGACAGCAGGTTATTTTACAACATCGCCAAGGCCGTACCTTCGGACATTTAGGACAAGAGCATTTCCATTTGAAACAATTCAAACAAGAGCAATCGGGACATGAACACGAACACGATGGTAAAATGCAGCAATTTCTGCTGCATGAACATGAACTAGTTTTGCAGCAACGGGATCGGGGACATGAGCAGCAACGGGATCGCCACTTTTGTAGTGAAGGGCAACTGAAACACGAATTACAGTTACATGGACCGCAGCATGAACCCTTGCATGAACCACAGCATTTACCGCTGCATGAACGGCAGCAGGAGCAGCGTGGCATTTCTAGTTGAAGAGAGCACCCATCACAACAGCAGCAACAGCAAATTGATGACAAGCTCAAACAGAGCATTCCATTGTACCACAAACAATCTTATGTCATATTAGGAAGTTTATGCATTACGTCTAATTGATTGATACTGCATTACAGAGGAGGGAAAAGAAGATGCCAAAGATACTGCTAATCAAATGTTAAGGTTAATCTTGTTATTTAGGAACCAAGCACAAAATGTTTTCTAGCTTTACTGCTACTTCCATCAATAACAGTAAGTTTTAGGCATCATTAAAATCATACTTCCTTAACAAATGACCCAGGACTGAGCATATCGATAAGTAATAACTATCACTGTCTATCAGAAATACAATTGAGGACTAAGGAAGAAGATTGAGTCCACATTTCTATATATAGAAAGAATTCAAATGCTTCATGATCTTTTAGCACAACATATTTTACATTTGCTAGGAAGTTGTTCTCAGTTCAATAGTGGTAACAATTCCTTTGTTTGAAGCAATTTTATCTTAATAGTAGAGCAGCATTTCTCTTGAAAATGATAAACAAGAAATGAAAAGTAAAGAGAAGATGGTACCAGAGCCATTTCCAAAAGCGACAGGATCATCGTTTCTTTCGATTTCTGCTTGACAGATAAATACAAAATAATGATCACAATGCACATAATGCAAACTAAGCCTTACAAAAATTTGGTGATATTCTTACGTTGATATTAACGGATCTGGATTCACAGTCACAAAATCAGGCAATCAGCAATCCTGCAAAATATTCATATTCAATCTACTAGAAGATGACTAACATTATATAAAGAGAATCACCTCATTTTTCTTACATGGCTAGAACAAACAAATTTGAAAGATATTCAGTTGCAGTTCCTTTTACTATAAAACTATGTGCCTTCAAAAGGTAATTGAAAAACTAACACACTCTTTGCAGCATCGGGAAGCAGGTTGGAGGCGTTCAACAGATTTTAGTTCCTCCTGCCCAAGCGAAAAAGATTAATGAGCTTGTTAACTTTCCACAGAAGCTAAGAGGCGAAATCAAGAAAATTTCCAGTGAGATTATTATTGCATAATATTTCAAAATATCTTGTTTCCAATCTGAACATAGGTTTGTTTACTATTACTACTATTAATTTATGCAGCAAAAGAAAGCTACCATCTTACAGCAGGAATCTGGTTATAGGTCTAAGAAGGAAGATTAAGAGGTATAAAAGTACACTTTTGGCAAGTAGCCTACATAGACTTTTCCTCATTCATTTCAGTCCCTGATCGGGAACCTATAATTTGATAGTCCAATATGGAAAAAAAAAGGTGGCTTCCGGTAAATAATCATAGATCAAATTGAACACAAAGACCAGTCTGATGTATTGGTCAACAAAATATATCCATATTATTATTCGACCAGGTTAAACACAATTGGAGGTATCAATGAAGTCAATCAAAACCCGACAAACACGTTGAGTGTACCAATTGACTGGAGAACAGATACCAGCCACAATGAAACAGAACACATTCATGCACTTGGCCTTTTTTTTTTTCTACAGCTAAGAACCCTCTGTTTCTTCTAAGATCAATCTGCTTTCTTAATCTCTCAACACTCCCAAACCCACCCAAATCATTCTGTCACCAACTGTTGCTCTATGCTGCATCAGAAGTCAGCTACAGTACCAAACTAGCAAATCAGGAGGTAGAAAAAGAGAACAAAAGATGGAAATAATAGGTGCATATGAAAAAGTCACACCTTAACATGATTACTAACATATGCATGGAAAGTTGATAGACTCCAAACTGTCTGATCCAGTTTCTTGCCCTCCGCATGACGAGGTAAAACAACTGCATTGGTACATGGTACAGATTATTACAGTGAGAAAGAAAATTAATAACAAGCTGCACATTTCCATGACATTACCAAAAGTGACAAATCCCGCATTGACAGATAGAGCTATATTAGGAGCTCCCTTTAGTTCTAAAGGAGGGGTCGGAGACCACATACAATAAGGAGCATTATTAAGTCCAGCCGTATGTCTTGCATCCACAAATTCCTAAATGATAACAAAGCAAACCTTCAGAGTTCACAATTAGAACTTGGAAGTATACAAAACCTCATTCGAGGCGGCATAGCTTGAGAGGTACTATTTCAAGATTGGAAAGCTTGCACTATGTACGATATCAGATAACTTTTATTATTAGCCTCATCAACATACTTAGTTATGAGTGACTTTTATCTCTTCCAATAAGAAATTTTATATTTGCAAGTCGTTTATGTTGTGTTCAACTAATTTAAGACAATACTCAGTATACCTGCAGGAAGGAAGTTGCAAGAACAATGTCAATAGAGTCCTTGAATCTCATAGGAAATACCACGGTCACCTTTTCTGCCTGTCACAATAATTATAAAAATTTACCAGCAAATTTTTTTAGTATTGTCCTCCTAAGTAGCTAAACTAGAGAATATAGAAAACAGATAGGATTCATCATAATATGTAACTTTACCTGAGGAATAAGGAAAAAGGATTCCTTTGGTGCATCCTTTGGCCGATGCACAAGAGCTAACAAGTGGATCAATATCGGAAGCAACGGTCCTCAAAGCAGGCTGCTTCAGAATTACTCTCAATGGAGCTCCTAGCACCACTTCCCTTACAGATGCAATCTTTACCAAAAGAGCGTGTTTGTACTCTACACATCATCAACATCAAACAACAAGATGACAAGACAAAATATTAGAAACTCAGCCAAAATACAAAATCAAACGGAAAAATACATAATCTGGAACATGGATGAGAATGGGGCGCCTAAAAGACTATAATCCACTAAAAGATCATCTAAACCAATCGAAACAACGAGAAAGAACTAGGTGGGGTTTTATACGAGAAGCAAGCAATCCAAAAAGCCCAACAACAGTACCAAAAAGAGTTAAAGAAAACCTCTCCGAAAGATTCATCATTCTACCTAATATACTCATATACATAACAAGCGAGAAATGCTGATTGCATTCACTGACTTTGACAATGTCCCAAAATATGTTTCATGGCAATATAGCAAGCTTATTATGAATGACCTTAGAAAAGGAACTCGTTGAACCTTCGTCTGTAGGAAGTTTAGAGAGATTGAGGTTCAATGTAAGATTAAACCCATCTCTAGGTGGGTCAAGAATCTGCACGTATGGATAGCCTCTATAGCCCCAGCAGGAAGCCCACTGAAGAACACAGTTTCCGGAGGTGGGGCACAATGTGTGGGTTTTTCTCAATTGGGGGAGTGAGAAAGAGAGAGAATTTGATTGAATTGGGGGGAGGAAAGGAACCCAACTTAACAAGGTGCGTGTCCATCGAACAATCTCCTACGTCTCCCTTTCAAAATATTCATCCCTCCCTCCAACTCGCACGCTTCACGTCACCCTGCCATATGATACGATCGGTTTCCTGGCTAAGGCTTTAGCCGGTAATCGATTCATAGCCGCTTGATCACAATCCAACGCTTCTCTCCAGCTTTTGTTTTTCACATTTCACGTGCGCTGCAGGTGATGAACAGTGACCCACAATAGACGTGCATGGCTGCACGGTGCGGCGCGAAGACTGTTCCTCACATGGGCTGCACGTAACTGTTTTACCCTCCAGTGCCACAACCCCTAGTAGCCGGTGGGGTCACACGTGAGAGCAAGCAGAGAGCGAGAGATGAATCAGATGCCACAGAGGAGCTTAACTGAAATATCGACCCCAGATATTATACTTCCTCAACTGACCCTGGTTTCTTTGATGGGTTTCTCCGCTGATCATATCTCTCACCATTCATGGCACGTTTACTTACTTGGAAGGAAAAGGAATGATTACGGAGTAAAAACATTCATGCGTTTACTAACACATAAAGGAATCAGAATGATTCCGGGTAAAAGAATTCCTGCGTTTACTAACACATGAAGGAATCAGAATGGATGTAGGTCTCACCTCCTTATCAGGAATCGATTCCTGAATACTCAGGAATTCGATTATGAAAGGGGGAGATGGGTTTAGGAATCATTCCTCCGGAATCAATACCGATTCTTTTCTTCTCCAATTCCACTTGTCTCCGATTCATGATTATTTTCCATTTCAAGTAAGTAAAAGTGCCAACATTTTCAGCCTTCGTTTCAGTTACAGTTCTTTTTCTATAGACAATCCCTCAAATTCCACTCCCATTTCCACACCATCACTCTCTTGTCTTTTCCATGCAACAGTCGGAAACAGAATCCAAACCCAACACTGTACTTCTTGAACTACCGCTTAGCTCCGATCAGGACTAAAATATCCTCGACATCTTCGATATTTTCTCGAAATTTCCTTTTTCCGAACGATCGATATTTCCATAACTTTCGATATTTAGTCATTGGCTCCGATGGCTTCCCTCTCATTTGCCCACCACCAATTCAAGAAAAGCTCGCGGTGGTTTCTCTCTCAGAACCAAAGCTTAGCTCCTTTCGGTTCGTCTTTGCGTGGATTCAGAGGCCCAAGATTGCTGGTCAGAGGTTCGGGTTCGGGTCAGCTGCCCATAGCTCAGTCCCAGTCTGAGAAGAGTTGCAGGTTCTTCTTTGACTAAAGCTTTGATTTTTAACAATACCCAGTTTTTAGTTTTACTAGTTTGCAATTTGGTTGATTGATATTGGCAAACTGTGTTAACTAGTAAAACTGAAAGTCTTTGTGATTAATATGGTGAAATTTTCGAGTTTTTTTTCTATTTTTACCTCAATCGAATTTTATTAATCCTGGAGGTTAGTATTTGAAATGTATCAGTTGCCCTTGCACATAAGTTTAGTTATAAGGCCATGGAGTAGAATGGCCTAATGGGATGAGTTATGGTGAGAAACTGAGAATGTTTCTAATGACATCCAAAAAGATTTGGACTTTTCAGTCGGTGTGGCATATTGCCACTGTGTGTTTTCTGTATCACCCGTTTAGCATTTTATCAGGAGTTGGCACCAAGTTCTGGATCCTGTGATCCTTTTTGTTCCGTTGACGAAATGAGCTCAATTGATTTTGAGGCCAGTTACGAGCCAAAGACTGATTTACTGAAAGCTATGGCAATATTTGCGGCAGTTGCAACAGGGACTGTGATTATGGCAATTAGCCACTCATGGGTTGCTGCTAATCAGGTACATCTGTGATTATGGCCTGACCATTTATATACGTATTAGAAGGTTGCTTTATTTCAATATTAAGTTGATATGACCTACTTATGGTACAGGATGTTGCCATGGCACTGCTATTTGGAATAGGATATGCAGGCATTATTTTTGAAGAATCTCTGGCCTTCAACAAGAGTGGAGTAGGTTTGATAATGGCTGTATGCTTGTGGACAGTGAGAAGTATTGGTGTAAGATTTATATTTAATGCTTGAAATTACCACTTGACTTTTGGAGTACCTTGTATGCAGATCCTTTTCCTGTAACTAATTATGATTTTTGGCAGGCTCCTTCAACTGATATAGCTGTTGCAGAGTTACAACATGCATCTGCTGAAGTCAGTGAAATAGTATTTTTCTTGCTTGGTGGAATGACAATTGTAGAGATAGTTGATTCTCACCAAGGATTTAAGCTGGTCACTGACAATATAACTACTCGAAAGCCGAGAACACTCCTCTGGGTGGTGAGCTTTTGACTCTGCTCTCATGTTGATGTATTTCTATTGGACATTTGGTATATCATATTTTATTTTATTTTAATATGTGATCGGTATTCTATCTGACTTATATTTGACTGTTCAATCGACTTTTTGAAGCATACCATGTGTAGTTCTCATCTTCCTGTGGCATTAGAAATATCTTGGCTTTAGAACTCCAAAGATATAATATTGTTTAAAAACTCCGCCAATCCCCTAATTACACTTACTATTCTTCCTGTATTAGCTTTTCCTTCTATACGACTTTCTCTATCAATGTATTACATATAACAAGTGATTGTGAACTTGCAGGTAGGTTTTGTGACTTTCTTCCTTAGTTCAATTCTTGACAACCTGACGTGTACCATTGTCATGGTCTCTTTATTGCGAAAACTAGTGCCTCCCTCAGACTTCCGCAAGTATGTGTTACCATCTACCATCTTTTATTTGTATTTAAGGATCTTTTTGCATGTTCCTTGATATCGGTTTGAGCAATTCAATGAGAAATTACAATGTGTTCTATATAGGAATGCGTAAATTGTGCATGCACATCACATTGAGTGTGAGTATTTTCATTATGCATTCCTGAACACTCTTAGTTGTAAGGATTGGACTCCAAATCATTTCATAACATGGATTCTCTTTAAGCACATTTTTAGCATCTGCATGTCTCCCCCATATCTCCAATGCAAGAACAGAGCGCAAATGGATGTATGATGCTTCATTTAAGGAATTGTATTTCATTGACAGGCTTTTAGGAGGAGTTGTTGTCATAGCTGCAAATGCTGGTGGTACGTGGACTCCTATTGGTGATGTTACCACCACTATGTTATGGATACATGGTCAGATATCAACAGTGGAGACAATGAAGGTCTTTGTCTTTTTTTTCTAACAAACCTGTTTTATATATCAAATTTGCTTTTACCTCTTTCATTTTTATATCGTCCTAGTATTTTTGCCGGTGGATTTATGTTTGATGCATTAACTTGATGAATTGTCTAATATAATAGTGGAATTCAGAAGAAACCAATAATGGTATCTGTCTTTTTTTTTTTGTTTTTTGTTTTTTTTGCTCGCAATCATGGTATTGTCAAGGAACACAGTTTATGCCGCCTACTATTTCTATTCTGAACTTGGAAAGTTGAACAGTTGAACTTTCAATTTGTTAAAAATGGATGATAGCCTTTTGGCTTTTTGGATTTGGCTTCCCCTGGTGTTGAGTGTGAAAATAATTTGATTTTGATGACCCGGTTGCTTTAGAAGGTGGCGTATTGAACTAGACTATATGTATGCAATACCCTTTTACTATGTGGTGTAAACTTGTAATGTATTGGTTTATTGTGGTCATCCGTGTGAAGCAATTAACAAAACACACATAAGAATTTTCTTACATATTAGTAATTCAGTGTAGATAATTTTGTGGGAAACTTTGTATTAACATTAAAATTGGACAAAGTAGAGTCAAAATGGTAATCCTTAAATAAGCAATAAAGAATTGAACAGTTACGTCTTGAGTTAATGAGAAAAGCCTATAGTCGATATTGTCTCCGCTATTGAAACTCCCTAGTTTCGCTAATCAGATGGGGGGTTTTCTAATGCCATCTAGAGCTTCTTGTTATGTCTGCGAAGTGTAATGTTCTGATATCTTTAACTTTCTCTATATACAATATCGTTTGCAGCTGGCGTATTTAACTATAGTATGCAATACCTTTTTAATGTTGATTGAATTTTATCAAATGTTTGACTAAATGAACAAGTATTTTACTTGCAGGGATTATTTATACCAGCAGTCGTTTCTCTTGCTGTTCCGCTGGCACTTTTGTCCCTTACAAGGTACTTCATATGCATTGTCATAGAAAAGACAAGGAGTTGAGTGATTAAGGGTAGCTTCAAATTGATGGATTGTAGATGATTAATATGAATTTTTCTTCCATTCAGTGAAGCAAGTGGTGATGGACCAGACACATCCAATGTTATGGCATCCGAACAGATGGCTCCCCGGGGACAGCTTGTTTTCTTTGTAGGCTTCGGAGCTTTGATTTTTGTTCCAGTTTTCAAGTCCCTAACTGGTTTGCCTCCTTACATGGGTATGCTGCTGGGACTTGGAGTCCTTTGGATTCTGACTGATGCAATCCACCATGGTGAATCAGAAAGACAAAGGTTGAAAGTACCTCAGGCTTTGTCACGGATTGATACTCAAGGAGCAGTTTTCTTCCTTGGAATTCTTTTATCTGTTAGCAGGTAACTAAATAAATACTTAAGTCAACTCTTTTTTTTCTTCTACTAGCAAAAATCATCACCATATACTCAGCAAGTAATCATTGTAAAATTAAGAAGCCAAGAACTTTCAAGTCAAATGCATCATATTGCTTGACTTGTAGAAAGCCGATTGTGATATATCTCCTGCACTTCCATAACATGGCATTGCATCCTCTTCTTGTGGATTTTTGTGTACATCATGCAAAAGTTATCTTCTGCTTCTTCAAAAGGTTTAACTTGCACTTTCTGCATTTGTACGGTAGCCTGGAGGCAGCAGGAATTCTTCGGGAATTAGCAAACTACCTGGACACTCATATTCCCAATATTGAACTGATTGCATGTTCAATAGGAATTGTCTCAGCAATTATAGACAATGTTCCACTGGTTGCTGCAGCTATGGGGATGTACGATGTCACCTCTTTTCCACAGGACTCTGAGTTTTGGCAGCTGGTTGCATATTGTGCTGGTACTGGTGGATCCATGCTAGTTATTGGTTCTTCAGCCGGAGTTGCTTTTATGGGGATGGAAAAGGTGGACTTCTTCTGGTACTTTCGCAAGGTATAAACTAGTGTTGAGTATTCTATTTATCTAAGAGCATCTAGTTTCAGTTTGGTGTTGGTAAGAAAAAGGTTCATTCTGATTTGTGCAGGTAAGTGGGTATGCTTTTGCCGGTTATGCTGCTGGTATTGCAGCCTATTTAGCAGCTCAAAACCTCCACAGCTCAGGTTCCTTTTCTTTCTGGATCCTGAATTATGACATAAAGAAGCCAACTTGGATCCCGTAGCTTCCAATGAAGCAGTCGATATACTTCAATATGAGTTTCATTAATTCATTCTCATCATATTACTGAAGATTGTGAGTGGGAAATTATATAGAATGGTGTTTCCCTCAAGAAATCTACAAAGTTTAATAAATAAACTACAAGGAACCCAAAATTTGGGAGTAAATTTTGTTCCAATAGTCTTCCTAGACATAGCATATCAAAAGATACATTTTTTTTTTCCGAGGAAATCAAAGGATACATGTTGACATGAACTATTTCTTTTCAATTGAAATTTAGTTGAAAAAGGTTGTACATAGTCTATTGGAATTTAGTACAAAAAGTTTGTTCATGACTCGTAATGATTTGCAGCAGGTAAATTGATAAAAATAATAATAATAAAAAAATTTAAAAAAAATCAAATTAAGTTGACTTAGTCTCTGAGATCAAAGCTATTTCTTCTGGAACTGCAAATGATCACATGGTGATTCATCCGAAGATTGTGAACATAGCATGGTAAAAGGGAACAAGAAATTGGGAACAACTCAATAAAGTACATTCTTTTCATTGAAAACTGAAATATTATTCTTCATTCCTTACTCTAAATCTGCCACAACATCAAAGGACTTCAAAATCGGGGAGTAAAGCATGTGGCAATGTCACCCAAAATAAGAGAAGACATAATGAAACAAGGCGCAGATAAATATAACGCCATACTACAACTTGAGGAAAACAGACTCTTCAATGGTGTTCCAATCCTTTTCAAAGATTGCTTGCTGGGTTTGGTCATCCACACCAATTGCCATCACAGCCTGCTTTCTTGGGACAATTCTTCCGACACTCATGAAACTAACGTTCACATTCTCCTCTCCTAAAATGCTTCCAACCAATCCTATCATACCCGGCTGATCAACCTGTCTGCAGATCGTATAATGCTACCTTCCAAGCTCACATCAACTTCAAACAATCCGACCCTCGTCAAGTGGGGAACCCCATCCTTAACCCGACCCTCAACATTTATCTCCCCACTGTCTGATATGGCACTGGCAAATTTGGATTCCACATGGCAATCTGAACTTTGATGGAGTCTAGGGGACTCTCGGGTGAACCATCTAGAATGGTCCGCTCTTCTGTTATCCTGAGTCCGCTCTTCTGTACCTCCTGTCCGACGTGGTTTCAAAGAACTGATCTCTTCAAATTACATTGCCAACCGAATTTGATTCCACTGACCTGTATGAAATCAAAATTTGACTAGTTTGAGTGTCATAGAAGTCCCTTACGTCATTTGTTGGTAGCACTAATGTCATTAGATAGCCAATCGAGACCTTCATAGAGTCCTTGGCCAGAGGTTGCAGAAGTACTTTGGATGTACCTGTACAAGGAAAAGAAAAATCATTTTTAAATAGTTGCAGTTTAATAATGTTCTGATTGCAATTCATTCAATCTCAATCCGTTTGCTTTGGCTTTTTGGTTTTTAGTCATGACTCAATAGTAGGTTGTTCTGCATTCTCACAAATCCCGCATTGACAGATAGAGCTTCATCAGGAGCTCCCTTTAGTTCTAAAGGAGGGGTCGGAGACCACATACAATAAGGAGCATTATTAAGTCCAGCCGTACGTCTCGCATCCACAAAGTCCTAAATGATAACAAAGCAAACCTTCAGAGTTCACAATAAGAACTCGGAAGTATACAAAACCTCCTTCGAGGCGGCATAGCTTGAGAGGTTCTATTTCAACATTGGACAAGCTTGCGCTATGTACGATATCAGATAACTTTTATTATTAGCCTCATCAACATACTTAGTCATGACTCGTGAGTGACTTTTATCTCTTCCGGTAAGAAATTTATATTTGCAAGTCGTTTATGTAGTTCAACTAATTTAAGAGTATATTCTGTATACCTGCGGGAAGGAAGTTGCAAAAACAATGTCAATAGAGTCCTTGAATCTCATAGGAAATACCACGGTCACCTTTTCTGCCTGTCACAATAATTATAAAAATTTACCAGCAAATTTTTCAAGTATTGTCCTCCTAACTAGCTAAACTAGAGAATATAGAAAATAGATAGGATTCGTCATAATAAGTAACTTTTACCTGAGGAATAAGGAAAAAGGATTCCTTTGGCCGATGCACAGGAGCAACAAGTAGATCAATATCGGAAGCAACAGTCCTCGAAGCAGGCTGCTTCAGAATTACTCTCAATGGAGCTCCTAGCACCACTTCCCTTACAGATGCAGTCTTTACCAAAAGAGCATGTTTGTACTCTACAGTCTACACATCATCAACATCAAACAACAACATGACAAGACAAAGTATTAGAAACTCAACCAAAATACAAAATCAAACAGAAAAATACATAATCTGGAACATGGATGACAAAGGGACGCCTAGCTAATAGACTATAATCCACTAAAAGATCATCTAAACCAATCCAAATAACGAGAAAGAACTAGGTGGGTTTTATACGAGAAGTAAGCAATCCAAAAAGGTCAACAACACTACCAAAAAGAGTTCCAGAAAACCTCTCCGAAAGATTCACCATTCTACCTAATATACTCATATACATAACAAGCGAGAAATGTTGATTGCATTCACTGACTTTGACACTGTCCTAGAATTAATGTTTGAGCATATTCATGGCAATATAGCAAGCTTATTATGAATGACCTTAGAAAAGGAACTCGCTGAACCTTCATCTGTAGGAAGTTTAGAGAGATTGAGCTTCAATATAAGATTAAACCCATCTCTAGGTGGGTCAAGAATCTGCACTACTGATCCATACGCAGCCTTTATAGCCTCTACAGCCCCAGCAGGCCGGGAGCCCACTCAAGAATACAGTTTCCGGAGGTGGGGCACAATGTGTGGGTTTTTCATTGTCACCTGCAAAACCATCAATGGTCAATGATCCATTGGAAAACCAATCAATCAGTCAGTACGTCACCTGAATTTGGTACCGGACGTCATCGAACTAGGCCCAATGGTAGTCCAGCTCCGCCGCTTTTTCAATGCTGCAGAATCAGAAGACAAGAAAGTGATCAGAATCAATGGGGAAGTGAGAAAGAGAGAGAATTTGATTGAATTGGGGAGGAAAGGAACCAACTTAACATGATGCGTGTCCATCGAACAATCTCCTACGTCTCCCTTTCAAAATATTCATCCCTCCCTCCAACTCGCACGCTTCACATCACTCTGTCATAGCATACGATCGGTTTCCTGGCTAAGGCTTTAGTCGGTAATCGATTCATAGCCGCTTGACCACAATCAAACGCTTCTCGCCAGCTTTTTTCTTTTTACATTTCACGTGCGCTGGAGGTGATGAACAGTAACCACGCTGCACCATACAGCGCCGCACAATAGAAAAAGAACTGTAATGTGTGAAATGAAAGATTGAAAATGGTGATATATATATATATATATATATATGATCAGCGGAGGAACCCATCAAAGGAAACCCAAATTCCACTCCCATTTCCACTCTCTTGTCTTTTCCATGCAACAGTCAGAGACAGAATCCAAACCCAAGATAAGGAGACGCAACAAGATAAGGGTTGGATTATGTCTAATAGTACCGGAGGCCACATACATACGAAATGAAGTCATTACAAGGCTGAATATGAAAGACCTCACATACTTCACTCTGAAATCCTAGAGAGGCCCGCATCAAAATCATGTTCAAGGCAGCAGAGATGCAGAATAAGCATAATGCGACTAATTGTTATCCCTTTTTTAAAGAGAGAGGTCAAGTGTAATAACCTGTTTTTTTTATTCAAAGCAATTTAGTGGCAAACACCTTTGTTAAAGGTAAAGTGTACCTTGATTCAAGGCCGGTTGTTTTAATCGTCTTACATGTCTGCATAATTAAAAGAAACAGACAATTCTCTCTCTCTCTCTCTCTCTCTCTCTCCCTCCTCAGGTCACCTCAAGGCCTCAGACCACATTCCACATCTTCGTCTCTTCCTTGCACAGCTTCCAGTGGCAGCCTTACGCCCTGGAACAGCCGGAAACGGCGGCGGAGAGCCGGTTTGTTTAAAACCCCGTTTTGGTTCCAATCGAGATATCTCACGCTACTGGCCACCGATCCTTGCCAAACTTCATCCTCGTGCTTGCATCAACCTACTGAAGCTCCCAGAAGCGTTCTTTCACGGCGGCACAGCCCGTAGCAGCAGCTGCAAGTCAACCCCGCTAAGAACTAAACCGGAGCTATCGATCCAAATATCTCGAGCTACAGGACGTCGTCTTGAGTGTTTCTTGGACTGGTAAACACAGAGTGAGGAGCTGAACAACTTTCCATAAGGGATCGAGGCCTAAGGTTGCAGTTTTTACGTCGAACTAGGAGCTCGCCGGTTTCTGGGTTTTTTTTCCGGCCAACCCGACTGGTTCGAGGTAATTTATATCCCTTCCGGTCATTTTCAGATTACATTCTAGTTAGGAAAGTCATTAGGCTTGATGAGACGAAGCAGAGCAGCCTAGCCCCGACACCATTGGCGGTGGTCGACGGCCGCTCTGCCACTAACTCCGGCGGCCATTTCCGGCCACCTCCGGGGGTCACAAGGATAGTTTCTGTACATTTTTAGATTCTAAATTTCAATACGATATTGTCAATATATTATACGCAATTTTTGGATATCGTATGATTAAGTTATGAATTTTACGATTTCGATCGATTTCAATCGTTCGATTTGTGATCTGTGAAGATCGGACCGTCCGATGGACTTGTAGTTTTGATATGTTGATCTTATGACTGTCCCAGTGGCCTGTGTGGTCATAGGCGAAGATCCGACCGTTGGATCTTCGTATAATTGTAAAAAAAAGTGGATTCGGAAGGCGATATGTGAGAATCCGACCGTCGGATTTTCTTATAAATTTGTGAAAATGTTAGCAAGGACAATTCAGGAAGATCCAACCGTTGGATCTTCGTGATGATTTTTAGAGGATGATCCTAAAGGCGATCCGTGAGGATCCGACCGTTGGATCATCATTTAATTTCGATCCGACCGTTGGATTGTCGTTTGAGTATGTTTTTGAGTTATTGGCTAAGTTAAGGTCATGTTTGATTAGGTGATTGCCGGTCTTCCTTGGGTGAGCGGTTTCGGTGTGTATTGTGTTAAATTGAAGACGCAGCGGGAATCTAGAGGTGAGTAAACCTCACGTGGTTCATATTACGAACCGAGTACATTTAATTACTTTATTTTGTCGTAATTGTGTGAAAATATTTATGGAATAAATATTTGTTTTAAATCATATGGACTTGATCAACTACGGTCCATAGGTAAGTAAAATGATTTTAATTATACAAAATGAATTTCACGATTTTATGCTTGAATTATAGTTGGTATTAGTGATTAAGTAGTTAGAGCTCTAACATGTTGTGGGAAAGACCACAGCGGAGATACTGCACGGGTGGGAAAGACCACATGAAGTGAGGAGGATAGCACGGGTGGGAAAGACCACATGCAATAGGAATAGTAATGTGTTGTGGGAAAGACCAAAGCGGAGATACTGCACGGGTGGGAAAGACCACATGCAGTGAGGAGGATTGCATGGGTGGGAAAGACCACATGCAGTGAGGAGGATTGCACGGGTGGGAAAGACCACATGCAATGGGAATAATAGCTGGTTGTGGGTAAGACCACATAGGTGATATAGAGGTCAGGGAATTTTAAGAATGTATTCCTTGTTGTTTCCCGTAAGTTGGTTGATGTTTGCATTGTGGATGTTGAGATTGTTGATTGTTACTTGAGTTTAAGGAATTGAAATTTAATAAATCAACAGTTCATTCTTGTTTACTCATACGAGCTGTCAAAAGCTTACCGGGTTTGGTGTTGTTGCAATCCCGGTACACTATTCAAATTGTGTAGCGGGTAATCCTGCATGTCAGGAGAATCAGGGCGGTGATCGTGCGGGTTAGAGTATTTGTTATAGATTTACATAAATTGTAATAGTGAGGTGAGTTAAGCTCATTTGAGCCTTACAATTTGATTGGTAAGAGTGTACTGTAATAAATAACTTGAGGAGGTGTGAAGTGCGGTTGTTTGTGAGAAAAAAATTCAGGATGTTATTTGTAATTGTTATTATTCATGTTTCGGACTTTGAATTGATTATTCAAAATTCGGGGCGTGACAGTTTGGTATCAGAGCGTAAGGTACATATTTGGTGATATGTCAATACTTACCGAGTGATGGCCCGTCTGCAGCTAATCCCCATCGTGTGCTCTTCGGTATTGGCAAAAATCATTGGGTATGTGTGAGCGTTAGGAGTCGTCTAGGACGTCGAGTTGCTTTAGAACCTTGAGTGCTTCCCTTGTAGTACTGACTTGGTCAATATAGACTTGTATTTGACTTATAATGTGTTTAAGTGCTATACTTATATTAACCAAGCGTACTATGCACCTTAGGTAATGGACAGACAGCGAGGCCATAATGTGCGCAGAAGGGGAGGCAGAATTGGTGGTAGGGAGGAAAGGACCCGTCCCTTAGAGGAAGTTTATTTGAGTGATGTAGAGTCTTCTTTTGATGTACATCCTACTCCGCTTGTTGTGGAGGTAGTGGATGTCGTTCGCTTAGCCAAACTGGTTAAGGAGATCAAACAGTTAGGTGCAACCGCATTTGAAGGGGGAGTTGATCATTGGGCTGCTGATCAGTGGCTTGAGAATATGATGAGCTGTTTTGAGATGGTGATTTGCACCGAAACTGAGAAGTGGAGGATTGCTGCTTACCTTCTTCAGGGTGATGTCAGGATATGGTGGGCGGGTCAGCGGAATACTGTGAATATGGCTACTCTGACTTGGGATGGTTTTGTGGAACTATTCCAGGACATGTACTTCCCTGATGCAGTGAGGGAGCAGATCGAGTTAGATTTCATTACTCTAGAGCAAGGGACTATGACTGTGAGAGAGTACGAAACACGGTTCACCCAATTATACAGGTTCGTTCCCCAGTTGGATGCCCAAGCCTTGGCTAAGAAGTTCCTAAGGGGACTAAATGACAGGATTAGGGAGATAGTGTATCCTCTTCGGTTAGCCACCAAGGAAGAGATCATTGCTAGTGCCATGGCCCATGAACAGGCAACCAGCATGCGTGTAAGTGAACGAGGGGCTGCGAAAGAATCCTTGGGAAAGGGGAAGGCAATTGTGGGAAGCAATGGTTCCATGGATCATGGAGGTGGGTCGTGGAAGCGACGACGGACTCATTTCTATCCACAGGCTCCAGCTAGGATAACCTATCAGCACCAGGCCCCAGTTAAGGCAGTAGCAGCTCCTCCTATTCGGGCTGCACCTATCAGGCAAGCTGCACCTACAGCACCTATGAGATGTTTTAACTGCAAGGAGTTGGGCCATCCTGCCAGGGCGTGCACGAAACCCAAGGTTATGGGATGCTTCCGATGTGGACAGACTGGACACTATGCCAGGGACTGTACTCGACCATAGGGTGCAGGATGGGATAACCAGCATAGACTCTTACCTCCAGCACCAGCTAGAGTCTTCGCCATTGGTCAGGGAGGCACTGGGGTGGAAGGTACCTTATCTGTTTACCGGGTTTGGTGTTGTTGCAATCCCGGTACACTATTCGAATTGTGTAGCGGGTAATCCTGCAGGTCAGGAGAATCAGGGCGGTGATCGTGCGGGTTAGAGTATTTGTTATAGATTTACATAAATTGTAATAGTGAGGTGAGTTAAGCTCATTTGAGCCTTACAATTTGATTGGTGAGAGTGTGCTGTAATAAATAACTTGAGGATTTGGTTTATTGTATTATTGAGAGGTGTGAAGTGCGGTTGTTTGTGAAAAAAAAATTCAGAACGTTATTTGTAATTGTTATTATTCATGTTTCGGACTTTGAATTGATTATTCAAAATTCGGGGCGTGACAGTTTGGATTGTAAGGTCATACTATCGAGAAAGATTTCATGTCCACCTCTTATGGGCATAAGATCAAATTCGGATGCAGCTTCCAACATGAGCCACTCCTGTACCATAAGCGATGCCATGATTAATCGGGGCTTCCTACTCAAAGCATCTGCCACTACGTTGGCCTTCCCAGGATGATGCTCCAAAGTGAAATCATAGTCTTTGATGAGCTCCATCCATCTTCTTTGTCTCATATTCAACTCCTTTTGGGAGAATAGGTACTTCAAACTCTTATGATCATAAAAGAGTTCGAATTTCTCACCATATAGATAGTGTCTCCAAATCTTCAAGGCAAACACTACTACAGCTAGCTCTAGATCATCAATGGGGTAGTTCCGCTCATGAATTTTCAGTTGTCTAGAACCATAAGCAACAACACCACCATTCTGCATCAACACACACCCCAAACCCTGATGAGATGCGTCACTATAGATAACTAGACCACCACCACTAATAGGAATAGTTAACACTGGAGCTGTAGTCAATCTTGTTTTCAGTTCGTTGAAAGCCTTCTCACACTCATCCGTCCATACAAACTGAGTGTCCTTCCTTGTCAATTTGGTCAAAGCTGAAGCAATACTAGAAAACCCCTCAATGAATCGCCTGTAATACCCTGCCAATCCAAGGAAGCTACGGATTTCAGTAACAGTGGTAGAGCGACTCCAACTCATCATCGCTTCAACCTTCGAAGGATCCACCGAAACTCCATCCTTCGAAACTACATGACCGAGGAACTTGACTTCCTTCTACCAAAAATCACACTTCTCAAGCTTGGCAAACAATTTCTTCTCTCTCAGTGTCTGTAGTACAATCCGCAAATGCTCCTCATGCTCATCAGACGACCTTGAATAAATCAAGATGTTGTCTATAAACACTACAACAAATTGATCTAAGTACAGACTGAACGTACAGTTCATCAAGTCCATGAATGCTGCTGGCGCATTAGTTTGGCCAAAAGGCATGACAATGAGCTCAAAATGTCCATACCTGGTCCTAAAAGCCGTCTTTGGAATATCCTCATCCTTCACCCTTAACTGGTGATATCCAGATCTCAAATCAATCTTTGAGAACACAGTAGCCTCTCTAAGCTGATCGAACAAGTCATCTATCCTAGGTAAAGGGTACCTGTTCTTGATAGTCACCTTGTTCAGCTGCCGATAATCTACACATAATCGAAGTGAATTATCCTTCTTCTTCACAAACAGCACTGGTGCCCCCCAAGGAGATACACTAGCCTGAATGAACCCTTGAGCAAGTAATCCATCAATCTGAACCTTCAACTCCTGAAGTTCAGCTGGAGCCATTCAATAGGGTACCTTCGATACAGGGGCAGTACCTGGTATTACATCAATGGAGAAGTCCATTACCCTTTTTGGAGGTAACCCTGGTATCTCCTGAAACACATCCGCATATTCTGAAACTACAGGAATCCCTGAAATCTCAGAAATACTACTCCCTGACTCAATATGAGCAAAAATTCCTGTCCTCATGGTGATGTCGGACCTCAGACAACGGTAATGAAACACTGGTTGTCCCGGAATAAGAAAGGACACAATCATCCTAAAGCAATCAATCAATGCATGGTTTGGGCTCAACCAATCCATACCCAAAATCACATCATACGTGTGATCTGGTATCACAATCAATGATGCAGAGAACTCTCTGCCACCAATCCCAATAGGGCAATCATTACAAAACATATCCAGCTCAAGAGATACACCGAGAGGTGAGGTAACACATAATGATCTAGTAAGAGGCATGGAAATCAAACCTAACACATCTACTACGGAACTAGATACAAAGGAATGGAAGGCTCCCGTATCAAACAGTACTCTTGCAAGATAGTTATAAACAGATAAGGTACCTTCCACCCCAGTGCCTCCCTGACCAATGGCGAAGACGCTAGCTGGTATTGGAGGTAAGAGTCTATGCTGGTTATCCTGTCCTCCACCCTGTGGTCGAGTACAGTCCCTGGCATAGTGTCCAATCTGTCCACATCGGAAGCATCCCACAACCTTGGGTTTCGTGCACGCCCTGGCAGGATGGCCCAACTCCTTGCAGTTAAAACATCTCATAGGTGCTGTAGGTGCAGCCCGAATAGGAGGAGCTGCTACTGCCCTAACTGGGGCCTGGTGCTGATAGGTTATCCTAGCTGGAGCCTGTGGATAGAAATGAGTCCGTCGTCGCTTCCACGACCCACCTCCATGATCCATGGAACCACTGCTTCCCACAATTGCCTTCCCCTTTCCCAAGGATTCTTTCGCAGCCCCTCATTCACTTACACGCATGCTGGTTGCCTGTTCATGGGCCATGGCACTAGCAAAGATCTCTTCCTTGGTGGCTAACCGAAGAGGATACACTATCTCCCTAATCCTGTCATTTAGTCCCCTTAGGAACTTCTTAGCCAAGGCTTGGGCATCCAACTGGGGAACGAACCTGTATAATTGGGTGAACCGTGTTTCGTAATCTCTCACAGTCATAGTCCCTTGCTCTAGAGCAATGAAATCTAACTCGATCTGCTCCCTCACTGCATCAGGGAAGTACATGTCCTGGAATAGTTCCACAAAACCATCCCAAGTCAGAGTAGCCATATTCACAGTATCCCGCTGACCAGCCCACCATATCCTGGCATCACCCTGAAGAAGATAACCAGCAATCTTCCACTTCTCAGTTTCGGTGCAAATCACCATCTCAAAACAGCTCATCATATTCTCAAGCCACTGATCAGCAGCCCAATGATCAACTCCCCCTTCAAATGGGGTTGCACCTAACTGTTTGATCTCCTTAACCAGTTTGGCTAAGCCAACGACATCCACTACCTCCACAACAGGCGGAGTAGGCTGTACATCAAAAGAAGACTCTGCATCACTCAAATAAATTTCCTCTAAGGGACGGGTCCTTTCCCCCCTACCACCAATTCTGCCTCTCCTTCTGCGCACATTATGGCCTCGCTGTCTGTCCATTACCTAAGGTGCATAGTACTCTTGGTTAATATAAGTATAGCACTTAAACACATTATAAGTCAAATACAAGTCCATATTGACCAAGTCAGTACTACAAGGGAAGCACTCAAGGTTCTAAAGCAACTCGACGTCCTAGACGACTCCTAACGCTCACACATACCCAATGATTTTTGCCAATACCGAAGAGCACACGATGGGGATCCGCTGCAGACTGGCCATCACTCGGTAAGTATTGACATATCACCAAATATGTACCTTACGCTCTGATACCAAACAGTCACGCTCGAATTTTGAATAATCAATTCAAAGTCCGAAACATGATTAATAACAATTACAAATAACGTCCTGAATTTTTTTCTCACAAACAACCGCACTTCACACCTATCAATAATATAATAAACCAAATCCTCAAGTTATTTATTACAGCACACTCTCACCAATCAAATTGTAAGGCTCAAATGAGCTTAACTCACCTCACTATTACAATTTATGTAAATCTATAACAAATACTCTAACCCGCACGATCACCGCCCTGATTCTCCTGACATGCAGGATTACCCGCTACACAATTTGAATAGTGTACCGGGATTGCAACAACACCAAACCCGGTAAGCTTTTGACAGCTCGTATGAGTAAACAAGAATGAACTGTTGATTTATTAAATTTCAATTCCTTAAACTCAAGTAACAATCAACAATCTCAACATCCACAATGCAAACATCAACCAACTTACGGGAAACAACAAGGAATACGTTCTTAAAATTCCCTGACCTCTATATCACCTATGTGGTCTTACCCACAACCAGCTATTATTCCCATTGCATGTGGTCTTTTCTAGCCGTGCAATTATCCTCACTGCATGTGGTCTTTCCCACCCGTGCAGTTATCCCCACTGTGGTCTTTCCCACAACACATTACTATTCCTATTGCATGTGGTCTTTCCCACCCCTGCAATCCTCCTCACTGCATGTGGTCTTTCCCACCCGTGCAGTATCTCCACTGTGGTCTTTCCCACAACATGTTAGAGCTCTAACTACATCGTTACTTGTCACCTTGGCCTAGGTTCAATGTAAACGACATATTTCCGGGTTATTTAATAACCCTCGCTCCTTGGACCCCTGTCCTCAGAACCCTACTTTCTCTATCCTCTATTCAACTCAGAAGGTCAACATGATTATCACGAACATTCATCGGTCACCGTTATCACAAATAATCATGGCAATTTCAAAAACAATATCATCTCATAACCAAGTTATCGCAATTCCACACACCTCAATGTCACACCATTTCATATATAACCACGTAAATATATATATATATATACACACACACACACGTAATAAACCGCTCAGGGATAATCACTAATGCCAACTATAATTCAAGCATAAAATCGTGAAATTCATTTTGTGTAATTAAAATCATTTTACTTACCTATGGACCGTAGTTGATCAAGTCCATATGATTTAAAACAAATATTTATTCCATAAATATTTTCACACAATTACGACAAAATAAAGTAATTAAATGTACTCGGTTTGTAATATGAACCACGTGAGGTTTACTCACCTCTAGATTCCCGCTGCGTCTTCAATTTAACACAATACACACCGAAACCTCTCACCCAAGGAAGACCGTCAATCACCTAATCAAACATGACCTTAACTTAGCCAATAACTCAAAAACATACTCAAACGACAATCCAACGGTCAGATCGAAATTAAATGATAATCCAACGGTCGGATCCTCACGGATTGCCTTTAGGATCATCCTCTAAAAATCATCACGAAGATCCAACGGTTGGATCTTCCTTAATCGTCCTTGCTAACATCTTCACAAATTTATAAGAAAATCCGACGGTCGGATTCTCACATATCTCGTTCCAAATTCACTTTTTTTACAATTATACGAAGATCCAACGGTCGGATCTTCGCCCATGACCACACAGGCCACTGGGACAGTCATAAGATCAACATATCAAAACTACAAGTCCATCGGACGGTCCGATCTTCACAGATCACAAATCAAACGATTGAAATCGATCGAAATCGTAAAATTCATAACTTAATCATACGATATCCAAAAATTGCGTATAATATATCGACAAGATCGTATTGAAATGTAGAATCTAAAAATGTACAAAAACTGTCCTTGTGACCCCCGGAGGTGGCCACCGGAGTTAGTGGCAGAGCCGCCGCCGACCACCGCCAATGGTGTCGGGGCTAGGCTGCTCTGCTTCGTCTCATCAAGCCTAATGACTTTCCTAACTAGCATGTAAGCTGAAAATGACCGGAAGGGATATAAATTACCTCGAACCAGTCGGGTTGGCCGGAAAAAAAAAAACCCAGAAACTGGCGAGCTCCTAGTTCGACGTAAAAACTGCAACCTTAGGCCTCGATCCATTCTGGAAAGTTGTTCAGCTCCTCACTCTGAGTTCACCAGTCCAAGAAACACTCAAGACGATGTCCTGTAGCTCGAGATATTTGGATCGATAGCTCCAGTTTCGTTCTTAGCGGGGTTGACTTGCAGCTGCTGCTATGGGCTGCGCCGCCGTGCAAGGACGCTTCTGGGAGCTTCAGTAGGTTGATGCAAGCATGAGGATGAAGTTTGGAAAGGATCGGTGGCCGGTAGCGTAAGATATCTCGATTGGAATCAAAACGGGGTTTTAAACAAACTAGCTCTCCGCCGCCGCTGCCGGCTGTTCCAGGGCGTAAGGCTGCCACTGGCAGCTGCCCAAGGAAGAGACGAAGATGTGGAATGTGGTCTGAGGCCTTGAGGTGACCTGAGGAGAGAGAGAGAGTTTGGAGAGCCTCTGCTCTGTTTTGAGTTCGTCTCAGTCGAGAGAGAGAGAGAGAGAGAGAATTGTCTATTTCTTTCAATTATGCAAACATGTAAGATGATTAAAACAACCGGCCTTGAATCAAGGTACACTTTACCTTTAACAAAGGTGTTTGCCACTAAATTGCTTTGAATAAAAAAAACAGGTTATTACAATCTACCCTCCTTAAAGGAATTTTGTCCCGAAATTTAGGCACACTCGTCGACAAATAGCTGAGGATACCTTTTCCTCATGTCAGACTCCAACTCCCATGATGCATCACCCTCGTCATGTTGACTCCACAACACCTTCACAAGATTAACCTCCTTCCGACGAAGCTGTTTTGTTGACCTATCCAAAATACGAACCGGTTCGACCACGAAGGTCACATCCCCTCTAACCTCTATGGTACCATGGTCAATCACATGGGAGTCATCTCGAACATACCTCCTAAGTATAGACACGTGGAAGACATTGTGCACACCCGATATGCTGACAGGTAGAGCAAGCCGATATGCCAAGTCACCGATCCTTTCTAGAATCTCAAAAGGTCCTACATATCTTGGTGCTAGCTTCCCTTTCTTGCCGAATCTCACCACACCTTTCATAGGTGAGACTTTTAAGAATACATGGCCACGTACTTCGAACTCAACCGATCTTCTCTTCAAATCCGCATAACTCTTCTGCCTACTCTGTGCTGTCCAGATCCTGTCCCGAATAGTAGAGATCTTCTCAGTAGTCTCCTGAACAGGTGCAGGACCCAAGAGTCCCTTATCTCCTACTTCTGCCCAACATACAGGTGTCCTACATGGCCTACCATAAAGAGCCTCATATGGAGCCATGCCTATGCTGGAGTGATAACTATTGTTGTAGGCAAACTCTACCAGTGGTAGATGATCTGCCCAACTTCCTTTAAGATCCAAAACACAAGCTCTAAGCATATCCTCCATCACCTGATTCACTCTTTCAGTCTGCCCATCTGTCTGTGGATGAAATGCGGTGCTCATAGCTAAAGATGTGCCAAAAGCCTTATGGAATCTGTGCCAGAATTCCGATGTGAAACGAGTATCCCGATCAGAAACAATCGTAACGGGCACACCATGAAGCTTCACTATCTCATTCACGTACAACTTACACAACGTGTCACCTGAGTACGTCTTCGCCACAGGAAGAAAGTGTGCAGACTTCGTCAATCGGTCAACAATTACCCAAATCGAGTCATAACCTTGTCTGGACCTAGGCAATCCAGTCACAAAGTCCATGGAGATGTCTTCCCATTTCCACACAGGAATCGGTAACGGTTTCAGCATCCCTGCGGGCCTCTGATGTTCTGCCTTCACTTGTTGACATGTAAGGCACTTCGATACATTTTATGCCACATCCCGCTTCATTCCATACCGCCAAAACTATCTTCGCAGATCCATATACATTTTGGCACCCCCTGGATGTATAGTGTATCGAGATTTATGTGCTTCTCGCATGACTTCATCCTTGAGGTTATCAACACTTGGGACATACAATCTTCCACGAAATCTCAACCCTCCATCTATCCCGATAGCCTACTCAGAAGGGCCCTCCACATTCGGATCAGCAGTCATCTCAGCAATCCTTGCCTGAGCAAACTCATCAAGTGTCTGACCCTGAATGATCCTAGAATTAAAGGTAGAGGTTAGAGGGGATGTGACCTTCGTGGTCGAACCGGTTCGTATTTTGGATAGGTCGACAAAACAGCTTCGTCGGAAGGAGGTTAATCTTGTGAAGGTGTTGTGGAGTCAACATGATGAGGGTGATGCATCATGGGAGTTGGAGTCTGACATGAGGAAAAGGTATCCTCAGCTATTTGTCGACGAGTGTGCCTAAATTTCGGGACGAAATTCCTTTAAGGAGGGTAGATTGTAATAACCTGTTTTTTTTTATTCAAAGCAATTTAGTGGCAAACACCTTTGTTAAAGGTAAAGTGTACCTTGATTCAAGGCCGGTTGTTTTAATCATCTTACATGTCTGCATAATTGAAAGAAACAGACAATTCTCTCTCACTCACTCACTCTCTCTCTCTCTCGACTGAGACGAACTCAAAACAGAGCAGAGGCTCTCCAAACTCTCTCTCTCTCCTCAGGTCACCTCAAGGCCTCAGACCACATTGCACATCTTCGTCTCTTCCTTGCGCAGCTGCCAGTGGCAGCCTTACGCCCTGGAACAGCCGGCAACGGCGGCAGAGAGCCGGTTTGTTTAAAACTCCGTTTTGGTTCCAATCGAGATATCTCATGCTACCGGCCACCGATCCTTTCCAAACTTCATTCTCGTGCTTGCATCAACCTACTGAAGCTCCCAGAAGCGTACTTGCACTGCAGCGCAGCCCGTAGTAGCAACTGCAAGTCAACCCCGCTAAGAAAGAAACCGGAGCTATCGATCCAAATATCTCGAGCTACAGGACGCCGTCTTGAGTGTTTCTTGGACTGGTAAACTCAGAGTGAGGAGCTGAACAACTTTCCAGAAGGGATCGAGGCCTGAGGTTGCAGTTTTTAAGTCGAACTAGGAGCTCGCCGGTTTCTAGGTTCTTTTTCTGGCCAACCCGACAGGTTCGAGGTAATTTATATCCCTTCCGGTCATTTTCAGCTTACATACTAGTTAGGAAAGTCATTAGGCTTGATGAGACGAAGCAGAGCAGCCTAGCCCCGACACCATTGGCGGTGGTCGGCGGCGGCTCTGCCACTAACTCCGGTGGCCACCTCCGGGGGTCACAAGGACAGTTTCTGTACATTTTTAGATTCTACATTTCAATACGATCTTGTCGATATATTATACGCAATTTTTGGATATCGTATAATTAAGTTATGAATTTTACGATTTAGATCGATTTCAATCGTTCGATTTGTGATCTGTGAAGATCGGACCGTCCGATGGACTTGTAGTTTTGATATGTTGATCTTATGACTGTCCCAGTGGCTTTGTGTGGTCATGGGCGAAGATCCGACCGTTGGATCTTCGCATAATTGTAAAAAAAAGTGGATTCGGAAGGCGATATGTGAGAATCCGACCGTCGGATTTTCTTATAAATTTGTGAAGATGTTAGCAAGGACGATTAAGGAAGATCCAACCGTTGGATCTTCGTGATGATTTTTAGAGGATGATCCTAAAGGCGATCCGTGAGGATCCGACCGTTGGATCATCATTTAATTTCGATCCGCCCGTTGGATTGTCGTTTGAGTATGTTTTTGAGTTATTGGCTAAGTTAAGGTCATGTTTGATTAGGTGATTGACGGTCTTCCTTGGGTGAGCGGTTTCGGTGTGTATTGTGTTAAATTGAAGACGCAGCGGGAATCTAGAGGTGAGTAAACCTCACGTGGTTCATATTACAAACCGAGTACATTTAATTACTTTATTTTGTCGTAATTGTGTGAAAATATTTATGGAATAAATATTTGTTTTAAATCATATGGACTTGATCAACTACGGTCCATAGGTAAGTAAAATGATTTTAATTATACAAAATGAATTTCACGATTTTATGCTTGAATTATAGTTGGTATTAGTGATTATCCCTGAACGGTTAATTACGTGTATATATATATATATATATATATATATATATATATTTACGTGGTTATATATGAAATGGTGTGACATTGAGGTGTGTGTGGAATTGCGATAACTTGGTTATGAGATGATATTGTTTTTGAAATTGCCATGATTATTTGTGATAACGGTGACCGATGAATGTTCGTGATAATCATGTTGACCTTCTGAGTTGAATAGAGGGTAGAGAAGGTAGGGTTCTGAGGACAGGGGTCCAAGGAGCGAGGGTTATTAAATAACCCGGAAATATGTCGTTTACATTGAACCTAGGCCAAGGTGACAAGTAACGATGTAGTTAGAGCTCTAACATGTTGTGGGAAAGACCAAAGCGGAGATACTGCACGGGTGGGAAAGACCACATGCAGTGAGGAGGATTGCATGGGTGGGAAAGACCACATGCAGTGAGGAGGATTGCACGGGTGGGAAAGACCACATGCAATGGGAATAATAGCTGGTTGTGGGTAAGACCACATAGGTGATATAGAGGTCAGGGAATTTTAAAAATGTATTCCTTGTTGTTTCCCGTAAGTTGGTTGATGTTTGCATTGTGGATGTTGAGATTGTTGATTGTTACTTGAGTTTAAGGAATTGAAATTTAATAAATCAACAGTTCATTCTTGTTTACTCATACGAGCTGTCAAAAGCTTACCGGGTTTGGTGTTGTTGCAATCCCGGTACACTATTCAAATTGTGTAGCGGGTAATCCTGCATGTCAGGAGAATCAGGGCTGTGATCGTGCGGGTTAGAGTATTTGTTATAGATTTACATAAATTGTAATAGTGAGGTGAGTTAAGCTCATTTGAGCCTTACAATTTGATTGGTAAGAGTGTGCTGTAATAAATAACTTGAGGAGGTGTGAAGTGCGGTTGTTTGTGAGAAAAAAATTCAGGATGTTATTTGTAATTGTTATTATTCATGTTTCGGACTTTGAATTGATTATTCAAAATTCGGGGCGTGACATCAAATCCTGAGGATGTGATTTAGCAATATCCCCTATCTGCCAAACAGCTGTAAATCTGGTTGCTTGGGTCGAACCAGCTATTAGAATCGGGTTAAAGAGATGTGCAAATGAAATGACGTTAAATAAATGATGAAATTATGATCTTACCTGATAAGCATTCCAAGTGCAGTAAACTGAATGGTAAATCCATGGAATCCATTTTGGCGCCGATGCCGTCTCGGCCTCTGACCTCATGAATCTCGTGGATCTTTCCTGTATAGTAGAGAAATTCTCTCGATATACGAAGCCCTAACCACATCGTTCGTGCTCCTCAGCAACCGGCATCACTCATAATCGATCGAATAGAAGACCAGAGATCCGAGAGGTAAATCTCCAACGAGGCAAGGGCTTGTGATCAGCAGTCATGTGGCTCTCGTCCACGCACCAGGGTTAGTTGAGGAAGCATTAGATGCAAATCTGGGGTCGATATTTCAGTTAAGCTCCTCTGTGGCATCTGATTCATCTCTCTCATTCTCTCTGCTATGCTCTCACGTGTGACCCAACCGGATGGGAAACAATTAGGACGTCACGTGCAGCCCATGTGAGGAACAGTCCTCGCGCTGCAGCGTGCAGCCATGCACAATAGACAGCCCCAAATTCTACTCCCATTTCCACTCTCTGACTTTTCCATGCTACAGTCGGAAACAGAATCCAAACCCAACACTTTACTGCTTGAGCTACAGCTTAGCTCCGATCAAAGACTAAAGTATCCTTGATATCTTCGATATTTTCTCGAAATTTCCTTTTTTCGAACGAATTCAAGAAATGCTCGCGGCGGTTTCTCTCTCAGACCCAAAGCTTAGCTCCTTTTGGTTCGTCTTTGCGTGGATTCAGGGGCCCAAGATTGCTGGTCAGAGGTTCCGGTTCGGGTCAGCTGCCCATAGCTCAGTCCCAGTCTGAGAAGAGTTGCAGGTTCTTCTTTGACTAAAGCTTTGATTTTTAACAGTAACCAGTTTTTAGTTTTACTAGTTTGCAATTTGGTTGATTAATATTGGCTAAGTCTGTTAACTAGTAAAACTGAAAGTCTTTACCTCAATCGAATTTTATTAACCCTGGATGTTAGTATTTGAAATGTATCAGTTGCCCTTGCACATAAGTTTAGCTATTAGGCCAGGGAAATTCTAGTGTAGTGGTGGGTATCTCATATCCACATTTACAAAAGTGAGAACAAATTTTGTTGTCAAAGTTGTAATTTGAGTCATACTTTGTGTAATCTTAGTTCTAATAAGGGTAATTACACTCTTACGACATTTTACAAGTTTTTGAACAATTTCGTTGTCAATGTTGTAATCTTAGTTCTAATAATGGTAATTACACCTCTTACGACATTTTTACAAGCTTTTGAACAAATTTGTTGTCAATGTTGTAATTTTTGTTTAACAATATGTAAATAGTGTAAATGGATATGGTAACTTTTGTTCTCAATGTTGTAATTTTGGTTCAAATACTTGTAAATTTTTGTTTAAATAGTTGTAAATGAGGGTATCTCATACCCACCAGTACACTAGCTTGTCTCATTAGGCCATGGAGTAGAATGGCCTAATGGGATGAGTTATAGTGAGAAACTGAGAATGTTTCTAATGACATCCAAAAAGATTTGGACTTTTCAGTTGGTGTGCCATATTGCCATTGTGTGCTGCTGGTATTCATAATTTATGTATCACCTGCATGTTTAGCATTTATCAGGAGTTGACACCAAGTTCTGGATCCTGTGGTCCTTTATGTTCGGTTGACGAAATGAGCTCAATTGATTTTGAGGCCAGTTTCGAGCCAAAGACTGATTTGCTGAAAGCTATGGCAATATTTGCGGCATGAGCTGCAATAGGGACTGTGATTATGGCAATTAACCACTCATGGGTTGCTGCTAATCAGGTACATCTGTGATTGTGGCCTGACCATTTATACACTTATTAGAAGGTCGCTTTATTTCAATATTAAGTTGATATAACCTACTTATGGTACAGGATGTTGCCATGACACTGCTATTTGGAATAGGATATGCAGGCATTATTTTTGAAGAATCTCTGGCCTTCAACAAGAGTGGAGTAGGTTTGATAATGGCTGTATGCTTGTGGATAGTGAGAAGTATTGGTGTAAGATTTATATTTAATGCTTGAAATTACCAGTTGACTTTTGGAGTACCTTGTATGCATATCCTTTTCCTGTAACTAATTATGATTTTTGGCAGGCTCCTTCAACTGATATAGTTGTTGCTGTTGCAGAGTTACAACATGCATCTGCTGAAGTCAGTGAAATAGTATTTTTCTTGCTTGGTGCAATGACAATTGTAGAGACAGTTGATTCTCATCAAGGATTTAAGCTGGTCACTGACAATATAACTACTCGAAAGCCAAGAACACTCCTCTGGGCGGTAAGCTTTTCACTCTGCTCTCAAGTTTATGTATTTCTATTGGACATTTGGTATATCATATTTTATTTTATGAGGAGGAAGAAGAGATTCAGCAGTAAGCAAGTAAACTATGGAAAGAGGGAAGAACTTCCTGCGGTATGTTCCTATGCGGAATCAAATCCGATTGAACCAAGGTTCGATTTCGAATTGGAGAATAAGACGATTGCTCATGTATGTTTTTTTTTTTTTTTTGGGTTCTCTAATTGGGGATTGATTTGGGTCCTCCTCAATTTTTTTGATGCAGAATCTTACCGTGTTTTCTTATTTGTTCCTATAAATAGAAGCAATTGTTGGGGCAAAATCGATTTTGGGGATGTCATTATTTTCTTAGAGATTCAAGCTGTTGAAGCTCCTGAATTTTCAAGGAGGACTTTTGATGGGTATTGATGAATTTCCGACTATTCTCGGGTATTATTTGCTTGATGGTGTTTGTTTTGAGATGTTTTATTAGTTTGACAAAGGTGCAAGTTAGCTTTTGGTGTTCTATGTTTGAATTGTTTTAGTTAAACTTAACTTGCCATGCATTTGCAATTGAAGTTTACATTGGGTGAAATCTTTGTCTCCTTTTCTCTTTTTCTTTTTTGTAGTCTGATCATATTGTCAATGAAATCATGAAATCATATAACTAGCAGTGGTTCAATCATGCATGTTTACATAGATTGCTATTAGATTGTCATGATAGTATCAATTTGCGTATTAACATGTAAAATATCCTTTCTTCTTTGAACAAAATCTGATTGGTACTAAAGAAAGATTGTCATCATAGTATTTTACAAAATCTCCCAACACATGTCCTTTCTTCTTTGAACAAAATCTGATTGATACTTAACCAGATTTATTTATCGGTTTGGACTGCTCATATCATCGTATATATCGGTGGTTTTGGGTTTTAAACAAACTAGAGCTCTCTGCTGTGTGCCTCTTTCTGATTTGAAATTTACAATTAGATAGTATCTACCTTTTGAGTTTTATATGTAAATTTTATCATTGTTTTCTTTAGTTCTTTCAGTTCCTATCCCACAAAAATAAAGAATATTTGTTTGACAAAATTTTTAGGCAATTGTGTTTCCAACAGTGTTTCCAGCTTTATTTAATTTTCATGTTTGCTTAATCTGACTTACAAAGCTCGGATCTTTTGTTGCTTTTGGTTTTGCCTGCAGCAACTTTATCTTCAATTGGATCAATTTACGAGTAGAGTGCCTTCTGTGTGATGTTCAGGTTCCTGGTCAATATAGCTGTGTTGATATCTGCCGTTGGGTTTTTGTGGTTTTATTTCTAGATACAGCAAGTATTCAAAATAAATCTCACTGTTCTCTCTGTTTTGGCTCTTCAGTTTTCTTTTATATGTTTGAAGTTGGCTGCTTTGGGATTGTTAAACTGAGGTTAAGTTTGATTTGGTCTCATTGCTATGAAAAGTATGGATTTCTAAAAAAGGAGGTCACTGCTGTGATATGTATAGTCCAATTGATTGAATTATCTCAATGAATCTGGTATCATTATTTGGTCATCAGTATTGGAATTTGTGCTTCTTTAGCAATGCTTAAGGATTGGAGATCAGGGCTCATAGAATCTGTAATTGTTCAGGATGAATGTTGTATTGAGAATTCATTCTAAACATTTGGTCCTTTGGTTTTTCGTATTATTGGGAAATTGTAGCAGATAAATAGTGTAGATAAGCATGTCAATTTACTAAAATTAGTTGAAGTTATGAGTTTTATGAATCAGATTCGGAACCGTTCGTATTCATTGTTGTAAATTGCAGTTTTGAATGTCTTAACGATCACCAATTTGGCTGAAATTTTACAGAGATGATCTATACATTTGTATTGAGAATTCTTAGTTGTAACGATTGGACCCCAAAATCATTTCATAACATGGATTTAAGGAATTGTATTTCATTGACAGGATTTTAGGAGGAGTTGTTGTCATAGCTGCAAATGCTGGTGGTACGTGGACTCCTATTGGTGATGTTACAACCACTATGTTATGGATTCATGGTCAGATATCAACAGTGGAGACAATGAAGGTCTTTGTCTTTTTTTCTAACAAACCTGTTTTATATATCAAATTTGCTTTTACCTTTTTCATTTTTATATCGTCCTAGTATTTTTGGCTTTTTGCAGATGGATTTATGTTTGATGCATTAACTTGATTTAGTGTCAAATATTATAGTGAATTCAGAAGAAACCAATAATGGTATCTGTCTTTTTTGTTTTTGTTTTTTTTGCTCGGAATCATGGTATTGTCTAGGAACACAGTTTATGCTGCCTACTATTTCTATTCTGAACTTGGAAAGTTGAACAGTTGAACTGTCAATCTGTTAAAAATGGATGATAGCCTATTTGCATTTTGGATTTGGCTTCCCCTGGTGTTGAGTGTGAAAATAATTTGATTTTGAGGACCTGGTTGCTTTAGTCGGTGGTTATTTAACTAGATGACATGTATGCAATACTTTTTTACTGTCTGGTGAATATGTAGGATACAAGTGTTGTAAACTTGTAATGTATTGGTTTATTGTGGTCATCCCGTGTGAATCAATTAACAAAACACACATAAGAATTTTCTTACATATTAGTAATTCAGTGTAGATAATTTTGTGGGAAACTTTGTATTAACATTCAAATTGGACAAAGTAGAGTCAAAATGGTAATCCTTAAATAACTAAGCAATAAATAAGAATTGAAAAGTTACATCTTGAGCTAATGAGAAAAGCCTATAGTCGATATTGTCCCCGCTATTGAAACTCCCTAGTTTCGCTAATCAGATGCGGGGTTTTCTAATGCCATCTAGAGCTTCTTGTTATGTCTGCCGAGTGTAATGTTCTGATATCTTTAACTTTCTCTATATACAATATCGTTTGCAGGTGGCGTATTTAACTATAGTATGCAATACCCTTTTAATGTTGATTGAATTTTATCAAATGTTTGACTAAATGAACAAGTTTTTTACTTGCAGGGATTATTTATACCAGCAGTCGTTTCTGTTGCTGTTCCACTGGCACTTTTGTCCCTTACAAGGTACTTCATATGCATTGTCATAGGAAAGACAAGGAGTTGAGTGATTAAGGGTAGCTTCAAATTGATGGATTGTAGATGATTAATATGAATTTTTATTCTATTCAGTGAAGCAAGTGGTGATGGACCAGACACATCCAATGTCATGGCATCCGAACAGATGGCTCCCCGTGGACAGCTTGTTTTGTCGGTAGGCATCGGAGCTTTGATTTTTGTTCCGGTTTTCAAGTCCCTAACTGGTTTGCCTCCTTACATGGGTATGCTGCTGGGGCTTGGAGTCCTTTGGATTCTGACTGATGCAATCCACCATGGTGAATCAGAAAGACAAAGGTTGAAGGTACCTCAGGCTTTGTCACGGATTGATACTCAAGGAGCAGTTTTCTTCCTTGGAATTCTTTTATCTGTTAGCAGGTAACTAAATAAATACTTAACTCTTTTTTTTCTTCTAGCAGCAAAAATCATCACCATATGCTCAGCAAGTAATCATTGTAAAATTAAGAAGCCAAGAACTTTCAAGTCAAATGCATCATATTGCTGGACATGTAGAAAGCCGCTTGTGATATATCTCCTGCACTTCCATAACATGGCATTGCATCCTCTTCTTGTGGATTTTTTTGTCCATCATGCAAAAGTTATCTTCTGCTTCTTCAAAAGGTTTAACTTGCACTTTCTGCATTTGTACGGTAGCCTGGAGGCGGCAGGAATTCTTCGGGAACTAGCAAACTACCTGGACACTCATATTCCCAATATTGAACTAATTGCATGTTCAATAGGAATTGTCTCAGCAATTATAGACAATGTTCCACTGGTTGCTGCAGCTATGGGGATGTACGATGTCACCTCTTTTCCACAGGACTCTGAGTTTTGGCAGGCTGGTTGCATATTGTGCTGGTACTGGTGGTTCCATGCTAGTTATTGGTTCTTCAGCCGGAGTTGCTTTTATGGGGATGGAAAAGGTGGACTTCTTCTGGTACTTTCGCAAGGTATAAACTAGTGTTGAGTATTCTATTTCTCTAAGAGCATCTAGTTTCAGTTTGGTGTTGGTAAGAAAAAGGTTCATTCTGATTTGTGCAGGTAAGTGGGTATGCTTTTGCCGGTTATGCTGCTGGTATTGCAGCCTATTTAGCAGCTCAAAACCTCCACAGCTCAGGTTCCTTTTCTTTCTGGATCCTGAATTATGACATAAAGAAGCCAACTTGGATCCCGTAGCTTCCAATGAAGCAGTCGATATACTTCAATATGAGTTTCATTCTCATCATATTACTGAAGATTGTGAGTGGGATATTATATAGAATGGTGTTTCCCTCAAGAAATCTACAAAGTTTAATAAATAAACTACAAGGAACCCAAAATTTGGGAGTAAATTTTGTTCCAATAGTCTTCCTAGACGTAGCATATCAAAAGATACTTTTTTTTTTTTTTTTTTTTTTGGAGTGGATCAAAGGATACATGTTGACATGAACTATTTCTTTTCAATTGAAATTTAGTCGAAAAAGGTTGTACATAGTCTATTAGAATTTAGTACAAAAAGTTTGTTCATTACTCGTAATGATTTGCAGCAGGTAAATTGATAAAAAATAAAAATAATAATAATAATAATAATAATAATAAATTTAAAAAAAAAATTTTAAAAAACAAATTAAGTTGACTTATTCTCTGAGATCAAAGCAATTTTTTGGTATTTCTTCTGCAACTGCAAATGATCACATGGTGATTCATCCGAAGATTGTGAACATAGCATGGTAAAGGGGAACTAGAAATTGGGAACAACTCAATAAAGTACATTCTTTTCATTGAAAACTGAAATATTATTCTTCATTCCTTGCTCTAAATCTACCACAACATCAAAGGACTTCAAAATCGGGGAGTAAAGCATGTGGCAATGTCACCCAAAATAAGAGAAGACATAATGAAACAAGGCGCAGATAAATATAACGCCACACTACAACTTGAGGAAAACAAACTCTTCAATGGCTGGAACATCCCCAATCCTTTTCAAAGATTGCTTGCTGGGTTGGTCATCCACACCAATTGCCATGACAGCCTGCTTTCTTGGGGCAATTCTTCCGACACTCATGAAACTAACGTTCACATTCTCCTCTCCTAAAATGCTTCCAACCAATCCTATCATACCCGGCTGATCAACCTGTCTGCAGAGTATAATACTACCTTCCAAGCTCACATCAACTTCAAAAGATCCAACCCTCGTCAAGTGGGGAACCCCATCCTTAACCCGACCCTCCACCTTTATCTCCCCACTGTCTGATATGGCACTGGCAAATTTGGATTCCACATTGGCAATCTGAACTTGGATGGAGTCTAAGGGACTCTCAGGTGAACCATCTAGAATGGTCCGCTCTTCTGTTATCCTGAGTCCTCTCTGTTTAGCAGTGAAATCAGCATTGACCAGATTCACGAAAACACTGGATATTGGCTCAATGAGACCCTTAGTAATCATGGCTCGAAGAAGTCTAGTGTCAAGGTCATCAGGAGCTCTAGCTGAAGCATATGAAACCTTTACATTCTTCACACCACTGCCTCCTGCCACTAACTGGACAGCCAGTCTCCCAAGTTTCTCAGCAAGTTCAACATAAGGCTTCAGTTCCGCCAAAACCTACAATCAAGAATGGCATCAAGATAAAATTGTAAATCCTTACAACAGCCTCAAGAATTCAATCTTCAGATTAGTCTTGGAATTCGACCCGAGAAGATTTTAGTCTTAAAAATTTAGATGCTGCGTAGGAGAAAACTCCAGTTTGTCAACATGATCAAAAGATTTTAGATTTGGTAGTTCTTCAAGAGTTCATTCACTAAAGGATAACTAATAGCCCTACAAATCAAGAATCACATTTGCACTTATGAAACTCAATAGTTACTAACCCAAGGACCCTGCGTATGACTAGTATAAAACAAATCACTATCAGGTTTTACGACAGGTTTTACCTAGAAATCACAAAGAATAAAAAGAAATTAAAATCTTGGGAAATGAAATTATACCTCAGCGGGAACCATTGGTGCATTGACTGCGGTGGCAGCAAGCTCGCCTTTTAAGGCTCCAACGACGGCTTCAGCAATTTCAATGGCCACTCCTTCCTGCACATCAATTCCAAAGTTTATATGATAACCGGGTGAGAAGAAAATAGACATTGTGATACATGCAACGCAGCAAAGTCTACCTGTGCTTCCATGGTACTAGCACCAAGATGAGGGGTGGCAGTAACTCTCTCATGCAACACCAACTTGTTGCCCTGTGGCGGTGGCTCCACAGTAAACACATCAAGAGCAGCCTGCACAAAAACAAGTGCACATTACTAATTGTCCTGCATTAACAAAGAAAATCGCAGAGTTCACATTCACAGTTCGAACCTGAGCAACAATTCCCGAATCAAGTGCCTTGACCAGTGCATCTTCGTCGATAACACCACCACGTGCAACATTCACAATTCTCACTCCTTTCTTCATCTTCGCAAACGTCTCGTCGTTGAGAACCTTATTTGTAGCAGCAGTGAGAGGCATATGCAGGGAGATGAAATCCGCAGTGGCCAAAGCCTCATCGAAGCTCACAAGCTCTACACCTATGGCACGAGCACGATCTGCCGGGGCATAAGGATCGTGTGCAATCACATGCATACCAAGCCCCTTAGCACGACGAGCCACTTCAGATCCAACCTTTCCAAATCCCATCACAGCCAGGGTCTTCCCAACAAGCGAAACTCCCACATACTTGTTTCGCTGCCATTTACCTGAAACAAATCACCACAACAAACAAAATTGAACACCAACTATTTGACAAAATGCCTCAACGAAACTAATTTTCTAACATACCCACCAGCTTTAACAGAAGCATCAGCCTGAGCCACGTTGCGAGCCATGGCGGTGAGGAGAGCAATACCATGCTCTGCCGCGGCGACGGTGTTGGCCGTCGGAGCATTAACCACCAAACAACCAAACTCAGTCGCGGCGCCCAGATCCACATTATCAATCCCCACGCCGGCTCTGCCGACCACCTTCAACCTCCCGCCGGAGGACTCAAACACCTCGCGGCTGACCTTCGTCCCGCTCCGGACAATCAACGCGTCGCAGAGCGAGATCTTCGTGCAGAGCTCCTCGGGGCTCAGATTATACGAGCAGTCCACATTCGCGAACTCCTTCAACAGGTCCAGCCCGGCGTCGCCGAGCTTCTCGGCGACCAAAACCGTCGGCTTGGCGTCGAGCCTGGCCGCGGAGAGAACCACGACGAGTCTCGGCGAGGCGAGGCGGCGGCTGGAGGGGAGGGAGAGGGCGAAGGGGAGGGGGGTCTTGGAGGAGAGAGAGAGCGAGGAAGTAGGGTTGCGGAGAAATGGGGTGCGGAGGGTTTGGGATGCTGACGTGGCCATGATTGGTGGTGACGGAGGTGTCGACGGTGGTTTATTTATGTGAGTGAATAAAGGTGTCTGGTTTCGTATTTATAGTGGGAGGGAGAGAAGAGATCTGAGTGGGGAGGGGGGGGGGTGAGGTCAGCCCTGGGAGTCTCAGGCAGGGGATAGAGGTTTGGGACAGGCGGGAATGTCACGCGCTGGTCATACGGGCGGGAAAATCGGGCCAGGGTGAGAGCGCGTGAGTGTACGGGGGCGGAGGGGAGAGTGGGAATGGAGTTTGGGGTTGGTGGAAAGATGCCCAATCAAGTCGCAGCCATTTGGCAGTGTATCTTAAATGGTAAGTCATTGGTAAAAATGATGAGTTTTTTTTTTTTTTTTGGTAAGTAAGTTGATGAGTTGTTGAGAAATTAATGAGTTTAATGAATCTGTCTCCCATGGTAATTCGAGTAATTATACAGTGGTTCAGAAGTTTACATTATGTGTTAGTATTGCTTTCGGAGTTTGGTGTAGTTAGGCTTGGCAACGTGCGGATATAATGTGGGTACGGTGCGGGTTCTTAACGGGCCGACCTGTTCAAATCCTCACGGATCACCTAGATGATCATCTTTACCGATTTATATGACGATCCAACGGTCAGATCCTCACGGATTGCCCTTAGGTTCATCCTCTTAAAATTATATAACGATCCAACAGTCAAATCCTCACGGATCACCTAGATAATCATCTTTACCGATTTATACGATGATCCAACTGTCAGATCCTCACGGATCGCCCTTGGGTTCATCCTCTCAAAATTATACGAAGATTCAACTGTTGGATCGTCTCCGATCGCCCTTAGAATCATCCTCACAAAATTATATGACGATCCAACGGTCGGATCCTCACGGATCGCCTTTTGAATCATCTTTGCACAATTATACGAAGGTCCAACGGTTGGATCGTCCCAGATCGCCTTTAGAATCATCCTCACAAAATTATACGACGATCCAACGGTCGAATCCTCACGGATCTCCTTTTGAATCGTCTTTTCACAATTATACGAAGATCCAACTGTCGGATCCTCATGGAGAATAAGAAAAATTATAAAAACGCCCTGGTTGAAAAAAAAAAATGGGGAATCCGTATGGGTTTTTGAGAAGGATTCTGAGTTAATGGGTTCCAACGAATTTAGCCTGCAAAACCCGTTAATTTGCAGGTTTTTTGCTTGCGGGCTTTTTTTAGCCCGGATTAATAAACGGGCAGGTTTGTGCGAGTTTTTAGCGTGCGGGTTTGCGGGTTACGGGTTTAAATGTCAAGCCTAGGTGTAGTCTGGTTAATCGAATCGTGTGATATTTTTAGAAATTTTTTTTTTTTTTTTTTGTATTTTCTATATTCATAAACTCTTCATTTTAATGTACGGTAATATTTGGTAACATTAGAAAAGAAATCCGGAAAAACATTTTTAGTTATTCAAATTTCTATGATGTTTTGGTTAATGAATCCAAAAAAAAATTGAATCTCTTACAGTTTGAGAGGAATCCATTTCTTCACTATTCTCTGTTGGTGACGAAAACTGGTTGCTGTCTTTGTGCTTACCTTTTTTTTGGTTTGAATCTTTGTGCTTACCAAACACAAAAAATGGTTCAATTTCCCTTCATAATATGAACTCTCATTCTTAGCTCAAATCACTGCCACTTTTATTGGTGACACTCGCAATGATTTTCACGAACCTTTGACTTTAAATACAAACACAATATTATTACCTCGAAACTTTTACGTGTCCCTCACCACAGTCATACACACCGGAATAAGGCAGAAACACATTGTAAGCTGTCTAATTTTATTTCATTTTATTTAATTTTTACTGAAAAAGGAAAATTTCGATTGATAGGCAAGTTTTAGAAATAGACCTTTCATTCTCGCAGTGGGGCGTAGCCATATGTTAAGAAGAGTTAAGCTCAGTAGCTGAGGGGTTGGTGGAGACGAGGACGAAATGAAATAAAAATCTGTGGGATATACCGTGAGATCCAGCATGAGATCTCTAGACCATGGAGTATCTAGTATCAAGTTGAGAGAGGACCACTCCACCCACATGGCATATCTTATTTGTTTAAGTCTTTTCGGATTGGTGTTGGTGAGTGTTAGATTAACAATCCGTTTTCGCTTTGGACTAAAAGGAACCAATCGTTATTCATCTGAGACTTTGCTTTGAATCTTTAGTCTATTCGCTTTGGACTAAAAGGAACCAATCGTTATTTTGAATCTTTAGTCTATATTACTTTTCTTTGGGTAGAGGAAGGAAAGTAGGAGTTGGATTACTTGCGGTTGATTAGTTTCGATTCTACTTTGCTAGTCGATGTTTTTTAGTCTAAAACTAGCAAAGGAGTACGCGATGCGGCGGGCTTTGATTGTTAAATTTTTTTATATAATGTTTATTAGGAATAGAATGTAATGGATTATGGCACAAAAGTTTGAGAGATTACAATTTTAGATACCAACTTAAAGTATATTATGGCCGATTTATAAAATGCCTTTGGTATTGTGCATATCTTAAGTAGCTTGAACAAATAACGATCTGTACTATTTCCTTAACGTCTAATTAACCTCTACCATGGTTTTGCCCTTGGTTCTCTTAAAGTGGGAACTCAAAAGAAAAGAACAATTCCTCTTATATCCAGGTAAAGCTCAATCTATCCCAAATTAGTCAACTTGGAATTCAGCAAAAACAGAGTTGTAAAGAGAAATGAGAGGAATTTCATAAATATGTGAACATACAAAGTATACTTGTGATGCCCCAGAAATTCGTATTTACTTTCCGAGGATTTTCCGGAATTTAAATTGTGGGTATCGGACGTTTTCGTGGCTCGTGGACGGAGCGGAAGTGTTTTGGACGAATTTTTATTCGTAAAGTGTGGAATTAGGGGGGGTTTCAAGGTTGACTTTTGATACGTTGAGATTCTCCAAAAACTTCCTTCACGAAAGTCGTAGAGCGCGTCGATACGAGTTCGTGGACATGCGGAACGCATAAATCGGAGTTCGTATGAGGAAGTTATGGCTATTGGAAAAAGTTTCCATTTTAGTATATATAGGAAAAATCAGAAAAATATATTCATTTTTCCACTTTCCTTTTCCGGAAACCACACTCTCTCTCTCTTCTCTCTCGTCCGCGTCTTCAGAGTCGAAGTTTTTCGACTGACCCGACCCGGACCCGGTCGATCCGACCCGACGTTTCCGGCGAGCTCCGGCCATCTCCGGCGACGAAATTTTCCAGACAGGATCGTCTCCGCCGTCTGGTGGTCCCTGTGGTGTTCTCTATCGCCGATTCTCGGTGGTAGCGGCGGTAGAAGGCGGTGCAGGTTGGTGTTTTCGGACCCGGCCGGAAAACACAACTCCGGCGACTTCATGGCTTCAACGATTCCTTGGTTGAGCTCAGAGCGGCCTCGTTGATCGATCCTTGGTGGTTGTTTGGATCGATTCACGTGAAACTTCGATCAACTCGGATTGGATCACTGTTCACGGCTTGTGAGGTAGTTTTCGATCCCTTAGGCTTGTTTTCTGACTTCGATCCAGTTATGAGAATTCACAAGCATGCTTAGATGAAGCTTTTTGATGTTGGGAGTTTTGTGAAATAATGTGTTTTTGGCCGGCGGCGGTGCACCACCGTCTGTGGTGGCGTTCCGGCGGTGTTCCGGCCACTTAAGGAATTGGTTTTGGTATTATATATGTTCTACTCGTTGATACGAGCGTTTCGATATATAATATGCAAATTTTGGAGTTCGTATGGAATTGTTATGATTTTTGCAGTTTCATACCGATCGATTTATTCGATCCTTGAGGATTTGAGCGTCCGATCGACTTGTGGTTTGGTCACATCGATCGTGGACGTATTCCGAGGACTTTGGGAGGTCTCGGATGTGGTTTCGCCTCATTTGGCGTCACCTTGGGAATTTTGGTTCGATTTAGGGTTTCGAACGTTATCCCTTGTGATTCGTTGACTGAATGAGAGCTGTAATTCCTTAGGTACGTGACGTAGTACTCCTCGGACGGCTATTTTGTGGATTGGCTGTCTTGTTCTGTATTGAAGACGCAGCGGGAGTTTCGAGGTGAGTAATCTCACAAGGTTCATTATGAACAGAATTACCATTATTGTTTTGGCGTTAATTATTTAACTGCAAACTATAGTTGGTATTAGTAGGCATTCCTGAGCGAATGACTACATATATATATTTAGATGAAATATATATATATATCCTTGTGGATGATTGTGATGAATAATAATATGCATGATGGTGTTCATATTATTGTTAAGTATGACTTTTCAGGAAACAATATTATAGAAAAAGATGTTTTCTATTGTTTGAAAAGTATTGAGTTTGATGTTACATTTTTGAGTCAAGCGTGACTCTTTTTAAATGTATTGGTCCTTGTACCAAGGGTCACAGATGGTGAGCAGGGATGGGAAAGCCGGAACTAGATGGTCGTAACGTTTTTAGGTCAGGTGTGACTTACTTAACGTTGACTTGAGACCAGATGGGGTCTGAAAAACATGGGTCGCAGATGGTGACCAACGGTTGGTTCTAAGACCAGACGGGGTATGAAAACCAAGAGTCACAGACGGTGATAGGTTGCAGATGGTAACCAATGATTTATCTGTGTTCTGAGTCTAGTTACCATAGATGTATTGTGGCAATTCTGAGTGAATGAGTATGTGTGTACATATATATATTATGGGGTATATATATATACATATGTATTCATGTATTGGTTGCATTTCTGAGTGAATGAGTATGTGTGTACATATATATATTATGGGGTATATATATATACATATGTATTCATGTATTGGTTGCATTTATGAGTGAATGACTATGTGTGTACATATATATATACATACGTATTCATGTACTAGTGGCTTCGTGGTGAATCTGTGTTGATGTGTTGTGTGTCTAGGTTGGACTGATTTGTTGTTGGTACATCATGGGGTTAGTGGGGAGCTATCTGATGCTCATGAGTACGTGTTTCTTTAAAAGAGAGTTTCGGGGATTCTTTCTTTTAAATGTCCTGGGAGGACTTGTGAATCATATTATATATGTCACAGATGGTGACTAATGGTTGATCTGAGACCAGATGGGGTCTGAAGATCATATGTCACAGATGGTGATAGGTCGCAGATGGTGACCAATGGTTGATTTCGAGATTGGATGGGGTCTGAAGATCATATGTCACAGATGGTGACAGGTCGCTGATAATGACCAAGGTAAGAAATAAGGAATCACGCAGTTAGCCGGGCGAGTGGTTACGATAAGCTAGAGCGCTAGTATGTCTGCCATGGTACCTCATGGATCTAAGTAGGTTACTTATGACTCCTGGGTACGTATTTTGTCTAGGTTGGACTAAGAATCATATGCTATTTGTTAGGTTAACGATAGGTATGATTGATGTGCGTGTGTGTTTTATCCAGGTTGGATCAATTAATCAGATTTGAATTGTGATGTTAACGATTTATATGATTTCGTCACGGTGTGGCTTTTGTGTTTTCCTTTTTGGGGAAGAGTATTGTTTTGGGAAGCATGGTATGTTTTCCTTATCCTCGAGTCGAAAGGTTTTCCTCGTGTTGGCGTGAGTTGTGCGGGCTCTTATCCCGTAAATTCGTGTAATTGGTTTTGAGTTACTCATACGAGCTTCATAAGCTTACCGGGTTTTGTTGTGTGGAAACCCGGTGCACTATTCAATGGAATGGTGTAGGGGTTAATCCTGCAGGTCAGGGAAATCGTGGCTGAAGCTGAGGTGGCGCTTTGCAGCTTTACGGTAGGAAGCCATCTTTGTGACTTTACCGTTGATAAGGACTTCCGTTGTATAGTTACTCTGAGGAGCATTTACGTTTTATTTTGTTGTTGACAATTTAATTCGTAAACTCATGTGTTGTGTGACTCTATGGGGCGAGTCAATATAGAATTTGTGGGTTCAGGGCATCAATATGTACTTGCGTTAAAAGGGAATAAGTTTCTAAGTATTTTGTATTGATGGCTGAGCATTTCACGCATATATAATTATGGGGTTATATATCGATTTATTGTGTATAAAATCAGGGGCGTGACAATACTTAAGGTTAGGGGAAGTGACTTGAGGTTAGGGGACGCGCGTATGAGAAGCAAAGAGCTCTTGTTGTGGAAGAAACGGGCACTTGCAGCACTTGGAAAGACAAAAGACTGATGCATGGGCCTAATCTGCCTTGCTTGGAGCTGTGATTGTCGAAATTGATGGTCATATTAATTGATGGTTCAGATTTGTCCATTTTGAATATGGACGATGCTGATGTCGTCCCTTTTTTCTTTCTTTTTTTACTGTAATGGAACTATTTTTAATCTAAGGGCTTGTATTTGAAGGAAAAAAATTATTATTATACTCATATTATATTTTAATCAAGAATAGTGAAAATAGCGCCTCTCATATAACACCTCATTGTTGAAGATGAGAATTGAGTCATATATGAATAGTGCAACAATGGGGTGCTAAAATGAAAATGAAAATAGCAGCCCCAAATAGAACTTATTGTTGGAGTTGCCTTAAGGATTTGAATATTAGAAGCCAATGCTACCAAAATATTGAAATAACTCAATCATCAAAGTTAAGTTTGACTCACCAAGCCTAGTATCATTTAGTCTAGTGGCATAAGTCTCCTTTTTGTAAGTGGTAGGTTGTGAATTCGACTCACAATAGGCTAGTTGTTGTATCTAAGTTGTTGCCTATAGAGGAGAATTCATTGGTGCCTTTGCTTCTAATCATAACATTCCTAGTTCGATAGTGGCAGAGGTAATGGCTGTCATTAAGGCTATTGAGCTAGCTTGGGTAAGGGACTGGAAACATGTAGGGGTAGAAGTTGACTCTTCCCTAGTTTTAAACTTTTTGCAGTCCCCGGATTTAGTGCCTTGGCAGCTTCGTATTGAGTAGAGTAATTGCTTATATCGTATTTCTCAAATGCAATTCTGATCTTCACATATCTTTCGGGAAGGGAATCGCATTGCAGATGCATCAGCGAATTACGGTGCGACTTCTAGTGATCTGACTTGGTAGGACCTAACTCCTCCTTTCATTGATAGACATTGTCAGAGGGACCGTTTGGGAATGCCGAATTTCCGTTTTTGTTAGTTGTTTTTTTCCTATAGTTGTTTTCTGTTTGGTATGGGAGGTATTTGTTTTTGTTCCCCCTCCCTTTGTATTTTTTCTTTCTTCTTCAATAAATTCTCAAAGGTTAAGGTGGCTCATTGCCTCTCTTAACCTTTGACTTCAGCCAAAAAAAAAAAAGTCAAGAGACACAACACCATCATATAGATGGATCTGAATAAAAAAAACATGCATGATCAGTCAAGATGGCATAAATGAAAGTAGCATGACCAGTCATGAAAATTGAATTCAAAGTGATTGCCAGATTACGGTTTAGAGGAGATCTAAAAAGAGACCTGAAAGATCGAACGGTATCTTGAAAAAACTCCTAGCCTGAAAGATCAAACGGTATCTTGATGTCAATCCCTCTTGATTGATTACCATATATGGTGTCATTTTAACTTAAGAGATAGCTACACTACTGAGAACACCACCACTGTTTCTAAAGCTGTAACCGTGCTTATTATTTAAAGCAAGGATTGCAATGCTTCAAGAAATAGCTTGGGGAAGATAAAAGGGAAGGGGTTTCTTAACAAACCACAATATATTGTAGCCATATTTCCTAAAAGAACAACCTCTAACATAAAATTTAAAAAATCTGAGTACCATTATACACTAAAACCATTAGCTAAAATACTAAAACTAATAAAAGAAAGTACTTTTGCAAGTCCCTCCTCAATCTTCACTATACAACCTCATGCCATTATCTTGGCAGACCACACATACAAGCTATCAACAAGTTTGCCCATGTTAGATATTGTTTCCAACGTTGCCGGTTTACCCGCAGGTTGAGATCTTCAAAAATGATGAGACAATGAGCGTCTTGTTTTAAAGTTTTTGCAAATTAACTTCTTATCCACAATCATCTGAAACAATTTTTACTCCGCATGATTAGGGTTATTATCACAAATGATACCTGAACTTATCATGTATCTTATCAATGGTACATGAACTTCAATTTTGATCACAACCAGTACTTGAACTTTTCTATTTCATTTCAAATGGTACCCATCACTAACTTCCGTTAATGTTCCGTTAAAAATTAACATGTGCAAAATACATGACCTATACTCAAGAGTAGTTTGACGAAAATACTCATTTAAATAATATTGTTTACTAGATATTTGATCAATTTATATGTTAATAAAAATAGAAGTTCAATTAAAAATAGAATTAAAAAAAGTATCTCTACCCTCTTATGAAAATAAAATTTAAAAACAAGATCTCAACAAAAATTAATTTGTTTTATAGATACAGACAAAACATTTCAAATAAAACTATAAAATATTTTTTTTTTGGGACAAACTATAAAACATTTAAAACCAAAAGCTTATCAAAACTTTAGTAATTTTTTTTTTCCCTTTCATTCATATTTTTAATTGAAGTTGAAAGTTTTTCCTTTTGATAGTCTCATCTTATATAGCCACAATATAAGTGAAAATAAGTGATATTATAAAAAATAATAAAAAAATGCAATTTTACAAATTTATCCTTGAAAAATGAGTCACATGTTTCGCATATGTCAGTTTTTAACGGAATATTAATGGAAGTAAGTGATAGGTACCATTTGAAATAAAATCGAAAAATTCAGGTACTGGTTGTGATCAAAATTGAAGTTCATGTACTATAAAAAGATAGAGGATAAGTTCAGGTACCATTTGTGATAATTACCCACATGATTAATATATATAGGCAGTTCAATTAGCTCAGCAATATGAGCAATCTCCATGAAGACAAATTTTGGCTCCCAAGTCAAATTATTTGTGGTTTGCATATGAAACTTTTCTAACCCATCCTCCTCTACTAAAGTTTTCTCCAATATCTCATTATACAAAAAATCTAAATGATAGGGTTATTTGTTTACATCCCTGCATAATTTGGTTATCCAAAAAATCTAGCAACTTCAAGAGACACAACACCATTCCTCGTATAGAAACCAATCGGTTAATATCAATGCATATGAATAAGAATAACATGATCAGTCAAATGGCATAAATCAAAGTGCTAAGAGTAGATTTATGGTTAGGGATTGAGAGCAGAGAGAAGAGAAAATGTTGAAGGAAGAAGACGAAGTTGTATTGCTTATGCTCGATCGATGATTACATCTGTCTAATTACACTGTATTTATACATAGCTAACATTACCAGATTGCTTAGGTCTTAAGCTAATGGTTGACGAGCTTAACCACTTTCAGTTTTGATTAACAAATTGCTAACAAACCTTTCTTGCTGACCCATTACAACATGACACGTGCCATGAGCTGTTATGGATTTAGATGACTTTGCTTCTTTGTTAACTGGATGACTTTGACTTTGGCTTTCTTCTTCATTTCCATACAATCTACACAAAGAAGCATGAGTAGTCATGGAAATTTAATTTAAAGTGATTGTTCTCCCATCGGGTTGGGATGAATTCTCCTGCTCATTTATACGCTTGCCGGAATTGTAGGTTAGAGAAGCTCTGAAAAAAGAGACGCGAATGATCGAAGGACAACGTGATGCAAATCCCTTTTGTTTTGCTAAGTTTTAGGCCTGGGCTCGGGCTCGGGCCGGGTCCAAATTTTACTAGAACCAAAACCGAGCCCGAAGTAATCGGTCCGGGCCAGTTCGGTCTATTTGAAATGTGGCAACCGAGAGAAGCCCGACCCGATAAGTAAAGTGTCGGGTTTTCGGTCCCAAAACTCAAACCATTTTCCAGAACCTGGATTGCCTAATTTGCCTGCACATGCATAGTCCAGGAACTGTGTTGTTGCATTTTTTGGTACCTGCAACGCAAATGGGGGCTTTTCAAGCATTATAGTACAATAATCACTCATCAAAGCACATTACAAGTTTACAACAAAGTTGAAAATTTAAACTGTGAAACATTGATCTATTATCAATTCAAATGCAATTACAGAACATTCACATAAACTGAAATTAAAGGCAAATTGATAAAAGCTCAAATACGGTGAATCAACTCAATCAAGCCAATCAAGTGAAGAGCTAATGAACACAATTATTTACACAAAGTCACAAATACATAAAAATAAGGATTAATTTCAGTTTACCTACCTGAACTTTCACTCATTCTTCATGTTAGTCCCTGAACTTCCAATTTGATCAAGACTACCCCCGAACTCTCAATTTTAATCAACCGTGCCCAATCTTTCACACTCCATCCAAATTATCAGTCAATTGATGACGTGGCAAGAGACGAATGATTAAATTCCTATAATACCCTCGTCAAAATTTTCCACTTTGTTTACATCCTCGCAAAAAAAAAAAAAAAAAAAAAAAGGCCTCTGTTTGCATCGCCCTCTCTCTCTCACTCTCGCTCTCTCCTTCTCTCTCTATCTCTCTTGCTCCTCTGATCCCAAACTCAGACGATGCAATTTCAATGAGTAGAAAACACAAAAACTCCAAGCACAAAATTTCATCCGGGTTTCTTGGGAAGAACCTCAAACTCCGATTTAGGTAGTGAAATCTACCCAATTCCTCATCCAGGTTCTTCTAATTTCTTCACAAAAGCCTCAAATTTGATTTGGTTATCAAATTCTACATCATATCTATCTCATCTAGGCTATGCTCATTCTTATGATTTCACGACAGCGACGACGACCGGGAGTTTGAGGCTTCAGGTGGCTGGTTGAGGACGACAAGAGCCACCGCTGGTTATGAATCCCAGCACTGACCCCACCACCGCCAAACCCGTCGCAGCGCCACCGTCCCTCTACCTTCTACGACCGCCACCTGGAGGAGAATTTCACCAGCTTCTGCCCCACATATGCCTCTGCAAACGACTCGATCTACTTTCACCGTTTTGCACCCTTCAACCACCTCAATCTACTTTTTCATTATCCCGAGAAAGAACAACCCACTTGGGGAGCCACCTAACCTAAGATTGAAGTTGAAACTAGAAACTTAGCTTGTCCCTCTTCAAGCTCTCGAGGTCCGGTGTTCGAGTCCAAAGAGGAGGAACAAGACAGCGACGAAGATGAAGAGGAAGAACGGGATTTCAGGAGCTTTTGAGATCTGGTGCTCTGAGCTCCTTCTCCTCTAATTAAAATAAGTTCAATTCTTTACATTTCGGTTTCGATTTGTGCTCTTTGTGGATCTGTGTCTCCGTTTTGGTAGAGTTTTTTGTGATGTTTGCTTTGCCTTGTATCAATGTTGCGTTGACTGTTTCAATCAAAGCCATTTTCATTGACTGAAGGTCAGGATTCCGGGAGGTATGGATTCAGTATGGTCACAACAAAGAAGAGGAGGATTGGTGTCGCTATCGTCGTCGCAGACACCCAGGTGGAGCAATAAGTCAGATAGAGATTTTGCGATCGACAGATTCAAATTCGATGAATAGGCATGGGAAAGAGAAGGGCGTCATGGTGGTGCTCCTTCATCTGTGGGAGATTTTGATGAATAGGCATGGGGAAGAGAAGGGCATCAATGTGCAGGTTCTTGTGCATTGCAAGTGAGTCAAGAGTCTGAGTTGGACTCATGGCCGAGTTGAATGAGTTGTTGTTTCGAGTCATAAGCTCGTGAATTGATTTAGCTGTGTTGTTTGTTGGAGTTAAAAGATTTCCTGATTTCCCTATCTGTGAGAGGTTTGAAGTTGTTCCCCAAAATGATCGAGGCTCAAGGATCTGGGGTTAATGTGATCAACAAAGACGCAGCTGATTTGTTTAAAAAAAAAATGCAAATTATCTATTTTAGCCCTCTTTGTGGGCCCGATGGCTTTAAAATTTGCTTGCTGACTCGTCCCACATCAGCAGTAAACGGAATTTTTGGATGGCGTTAGGAGAGTTGGACACAGGTGATGGAAATTGGGAGTTCGGGGGTAGTCTTGATCAAATTGGAAGTTCATGGACTAATATGAAGAATATGTGAAAGTTCAGGTAGGTAAACTGAAATTAATCCTAAAAATAAATTTCATTACCACAAACTACACTACAATAATGAAATAATGGCTAATGCAAATTCCCAAACCACAAGTCCAGTGTCCAGAGCATCAAATCATCATTGTTTTATTGTCTACAACAGTCCAGAACACCAAATTTTGACAATGAAAGATTAAAAAATTAAAAATGAAATCAGGAAGTTGAACAAATAGACTAATGGAGGCTACTCCAGCTGGGTGCAGCTGCTCCACATGCTTCATCACCAACTCCAGCTACTGCAACTGCTCCAAATGCTTTAAGTTTCAAGAATGCAAGCTGCATTTAACAAACAAAAATGACAAATAAAAATCAAATCACATGACATTAACCAAATCAATGACTTCAAGTGATGAGCATTGCAAATAACACACATATTAATGATATTATCACATATAAAAACCAGTCCAGAACCACAATGACATTAACAGTATACCACATTAAGCCATTAACAATTTAACACATCAACTCAAAATCAATGACACCATTGAGATATTCAGCTGTTGTTCACACATTTACACATATGGACAGTTTAACACAAATTCACACATTTACACATATTAACAGTTTAACACACATTCACACATTTACACATTCAATAACAGTTCACACATTAAGTACTTAACAGTTTCACATATGTCCCTGTATCAATGACACATTAACACAATAAAACATCACAAATTCCCAATTACATATTAAGGGATTGCAGTCTGCTACCTTTATAATTTGGCTTTTCCTTTGCTTGCTGCTCTTGCAGCATCCATTGTCTTTGCATTCTTTGAAGCTTTAGAAGATTTAGAGGTGGATGGAAGGTCAGGCTGATCAACTGTAGTACATTCTTCATTTGCATGTTTTGTAGCCAAATTGAAAACGGATTGACGATTAAACCATTTATCACATAAAAAATATAAACTGAAACAAAGAAATTTAAAATGCTCAAAACTACAAAATTTCATACCATGCTCCATACTTTCATAGAATTCAATATCCTCAACAGTGGGAACATATTGGATGCTATGAATGGTCTCGGACCTAATCCAGTTTTGGTAACAGATCAATGCTTCAACTGTTTTGGGAGTGAGAGAACTCCTAAAAGGATCAATGACCCTTCTCCCAGTGCTAAAGCAAGACTCACTTGCCACTGTGCTAACTTGTATAGCTAAAACATCCTTGCCAACTGCTGCAAGGCTAGGATACTTCATGCCATTCATCTTCCACCAGTCCAATATTTGCCATTCTTGAGGATTTTGAAGCTTCTCAATAGGGTCCAGTAAATATCGGTCAACCTCATGTCCAACAACAGCCTCTTCCAAGTCTTCCAACTCTCTTTCCCAGTCTTGTTCCACGTCCAATATTTTTCTAGTTGGTTGAACAGATTTTTTGGAAACTGATCTGCTGCCATCAGTGCCTTGGCTGAGTGTGCGCTCTCCACTTTTAGATTTTCTTGAACTCTGAGATCCTTGAGCCCTCATCGATATTGTATACAGATCATAAAGGGAAATCAGAAGATGTTTTACCTCTGCAGACTTGGTCTTAATCTCACTATGGTCCATCTTAAGCTACTTGTGGCAGATACTCTCGAAGTTTCTGATTTTGAACCTCGGATTTAACACCAACGCAATATAGATTAGCTAGTTGCAGTCATCCAAGCTCCCAAAATACTTGTCAAATTTCCGTTTCATCTTCACAGCCATGTCATACAAAATCTTCTCGGACTCGAAACTTGTTTGCATCTCAGCTGGTGTAAACAAGTCATCTATCTCAGCCTTGATTACCACTATATCATGAAACACTTTATGTGATGTGAGATGGTTTGAAGCACTTATCCTCATGGTCACATCATAAAAAACTTTTAGAAACCTAACAAACACTACAACCTTGTTCCAATCATCCTCAACCGATGGCCGTACCCTTTTCCTTCTCTGTTTCTGCCTCACTTGCAGTTGCACATCATCATCCTCATCAAAGTAGTTTAGGTACTTGCTTTCCTCCTCATCTGCCATTCTGTCGAAAGCTTTTCTTAGCCCCAATGCAGTGTCCAACATTAAATAGGTGGAGTTCCACCTTGTCGGCACATCGAGTATACAAACCTTCTTAGATTCTAGCTGATCATTTGCCACACACTGTTTAAAAACATCCAGCCTCTGTCCACTACTCCTAATATATCGAACTGCATTCCTAATTGTAGTAACTGACCTTTCCATCACTGCAAGCCCCGATCTCACAATTAGGTTTAGAATGTGGGCAAGGCACCTAACAGGCAGGTACTTGCCTTCTAGAACAGGTGGTTTCTTCCAACCTAACATCTTCTTCCTAATGTAGTCAAGTGAAACCTTGTTTGCACTTGCATTGTCAACAGAAACTGTCAACACTCTCTCCACTCCCCAATCAGTCAAGCATGACTCCAACAACTTCCCTATGCTAGTGCCCTCATGATTAGGAATTACCCTAAAGTTCAAAATTCCTTTATGCAATGTCCAATCAGAATCAACAAAGTGAGCAGTCAAAACCATGTAATTGATATTTTGCATCGATGTCCATGTATCGATGGTTAAGCACAAACAATGACTCCTAAGCTCTTTCTTAATCTCTATTTTTGCTGACTCGTACATGTTCAAGAAATGTTTTACAATAACCCTTCTAGATGGTACATCCCACCTAGGCACAGCCACGACAAAAATACCTAAACTCGGGCCTTTCGATGAAACTAAAAGGCAATTCATCCATAACTATCATCTTGCAGGCTGCTTCCTTGCAAGCATCCTGACTCCACTTAATCATCACTAACTCCTTAGTACCCCCAGTACTTAAAACCTGCTGCCCAGCCTCTAAATCAACCCTCCCCGGATATTTTTTGCAAACATCATGTATATGCCTCCTAAGACTACTAGTCCAATTCTTGTACTTATCACATGCAAGATCAGTCCCACAATAATTACATTTAGCTCGCTAGATAACAGAAGTTTGAATCTTCTTACCATCCTTGACCTCAAATACAGGCTTGTCGATCTTCTTGAAGTGTTCCCACATCTAGGATCTTCCAGCTGGTTTTTCAGACTTTTCTCCTTCCTCTTCCTCTGCATCTGCAGCTCGCTTTCTCTTTCCCCCTATAGCTCGCTTTTTCTTTTGGGCCTTAAATGTTTTGGGAATTGTCTAAACCCTCGAAGCATAGGTTGGAGTTGGTGTTGGTCTTGGAACGATTGATTTTGAATTTGAATTGGAATTAATGGAATCGGAATCGGATTCGGAGCTTAAACTTTAGGATGCATTTTGTGTAGATGCCATTAAATTTGGGATGAAATGAACTGGGTTTTGATTTTGGGAACACATAAATGCAGAATAAGCAAGAACTGGGTTTAAGTTGATATGGTTTTTGAGAAATGGAGAAAGAGTGAACTCACTGAACTGGGTTTTGAGAAAGAGTGAAAGAGAGACACTGATATGGTTTAGATCATGAAATGGAGAGTGAAGACTAGGGTTGACTGTTTTAGTGAGGTTTTTACTTCTTCTTTTTTTAATATACTATATATATAATCATCCAATAATATACTGACATATGGCATATTACTTGTAAATCGGGTCGGTTCGGGTAGACCGAACCCTAAAATTCTTAAGCTCGAGACCGAACTGAGAGTTTGTAATCGGGTCGGTCTTTGAACCGAACTGAAATTTTTCATTTACAAACCGAACCGAATAGGGCTATTTGGGTCGGTCCAGGTCGGGTTATCAGTCCTTCGAGTCCGGATGCCTAAGCCTAATCACAAGCATCCTCAAAGAAAGTGACATCTATAATGACATAAAACTTTTTTGTAGGAGAACGGAAACACTTGTTCCAAATAATTCAAATGCGGCTGAACAACAATCTTATTTTTATTGGTGTTTTTCTTTTTTCAAGTAAAGGTACCAAATTATTCTTTTAGCTGAAATCAACTATTTATATTTATTATAAAATAAAATTTAAAACAACCACTTTAGTCCTTTCATTTTTACTCTAATGATATTTGTTTTCAATAGTTTAATACATATCAATTTAATGATTCAACCAGATAGAGGAACGAGAAATGCGATGGCTATTATGCACCAAATACCCAGTTGTAAAGAAAAACAAAAACACAGCTTCGTACCTCAATTGATTTGTTTTAATACTACGTTCTTCTTCCTTCAATTTCCAGAAGCTCTAGAATTATCTACAGGCTCCCTCAAAATCAATAACACACTTAGAAAGACCTTTGTTACTTAAACTCAAAATCAATGACATATGAAATTTTACAGTAATTTGTAAGATTGTTTTTGAAAAATCCATCAAATACCTCTTAGAATGGAGAAGACAGGCTCATCACGTCCAAGGAAACTGTACACTGTCTCTCTTCTGACCGATCTCTATTCGCCTACAAAATCGCTCTACGACTCTCTCTCTTTCTGCGAATCAAAGCATGCACAGCCACGTCTAAAATTATCGCTGCCCCACGAATTGAACGGTGCACTAGAAAGTAGACAACTGGAAGGGGCTATTCCGTAAAAGAATAGACAGGAGGCAGGAACAAAATCGAAACTACTATTCCTAAGGAAGTTACTATTCATAAGCTATAATATCCCCTATCCTCTTTTAGTGTATATATAATTTCTACTTCATCTCACACCTTTGTCCATGCAGTCTATTCTTTTATTTCAAACGATTAAGATTCAGGATATTTTTCTCAAATTATTAAAACTAGTCTCTTAACATCTGCTTCGCACATGTCAATTGGTTTTGTTTTTTCCTATTTGAAAAAAGAAAAATGAATAGTTTGTGACGGACGTTTCAGAAGCACATGTCCATCAAGTTTTATTTTTTCCTATTCATAAAAAAAAAAAAAAATGAACAGTTTGTGAAGGACGTTTCCATCTCCAATTTTTTAGGGAAACTTGTCCTAATTTTGTGGGAAATGATGCATTTGTTTCTTTACATATATAAACAATCTATTTATTGATTTTTCATTAAGTGAGGGTATTTGTGGAAGTTTAAAATTTTTAACCGCTTTTGTGAAGAATTTGCTTAATTAATACAACATGCCCGTATTTCTCGTGGATGATATTGTGAGGTTAATGAAAAATGGGTCGATTAAAAAGAATTGTAATTTTTTTAGGACATAGAATAGTGGTGGTTTAGTTACGTTTTCAAATTTACACTTTTGTTTATTTATATTTTATTGGCTTAGATTGATAATTATGTTATCTAAGGGTATTATTACACTTTAAAATTTGGTGAAGCGCTTTGACACCTAATTACTAAATTTGGTGAAGTGGCTTGTGGACTAAAGCCTTTGACTGCTCTGATTGTGTTTGTGCCTGCAATGGGACCCGTTCGTGGTTTGGTGTTGCACCAATGACATTTGCACTAGTAGCTGTCTTAGCACTGTTGCTTTCCTCAGCATATTACATTGGTCAAGCTTCTATTAGTGACCAAGGTTCCTTGGTATCTTAGGGAATCGATTGTGCTACTGATTATGCTAGAGCATATGTGCTTCAGCGTGTTAGGCGTCGCGTGCATTCAGGTTTGAACCCCATTCTCTCAGGGCTCTCTCTGAGGGTCATTAGGTGGCTACCTACCGGTATCATACCTCCTGAGCAGATCTCTCGCCTACCTATGGACTACATAGCTTCTCTTCCTATCGAGTACCTCGCAGAGCAGCTAGTTGAGATCATTACACGACTACCACCTAAGCTCATATCTCGTCTGCCTACCCCAGTCATCTCTGAGCTTCCAATGTCTTCTATTCGACAGCTCCATCTTAGCCCCACGAGATGGTTGAGCGTCGGGGTTCGTGCGTGGCAGAGGCTGTTATCTACAGTATTATATTCAGTTGTTTCCCACCTTTCTTCTTGGGCACCTGCTCCATTTACGGCGTGGCCACTACAATTTTCTCTTGGCTTTGCTTCTATCATGATTTGTAGATTCATCGAGAAGGTATATTTGGCATGACATGTTTTTCTTAATCATCAAATGCATCATTTTATGGATTCTTTTCTATTATTTTCTCTATATTTTTGGATAGGTTGTGATAGTTTTATTTACTTCTAATCTCTTGCTATAAATCGTTTTACGTTGGACAGGTTGTGATGTATGTTGTTGGATTGATGAGGTGACTATATAGCCGTTTTGGGCGTGATGGAAGGCAACCATGAGGAAGGACGCACCATGCTATTTTTTTGTGTTTCAATGTTGTACATTTTTTAATTTCTTGTGGATTAATACACCATTGCTTTTGTATAATCAATGGCGGATCCAGACATTTTTCTTAGGTAAGGCAAGACTCAAAACATCATCAAACGACACTTAATGAACAAAATGTTAATGAAATTGTCCTCAATATCTTTTCATACATTATACTCTCAAATTATATTAGAAATGCCTCTTCAAAATTCGCCTTAGGCCTCGTTTCATATAGGAACGACCCTGCACAATAGTATTCTTGTCATCAGCAGCCAGCAACAACTTGATCATATCTTCCTTTTATTTCTCTAATTCAACCAGAGACGACGGATCGACGAACGAGCTACTGCCATGAGGGATTTGAGGAGGCAAGAAAAGCTACGTTCTTCAGTCTATTGAACTTTTCTTGTTTTTGGTTAACAAATATTAAACTTTTTGATTCCTCCTTGTACTTGTTAACTATGAGTGATACTAGAGACACCAAAATTTTATATCAAATTAGACAGATTTGCTCATCTAGGGGACAATTTTAAGGGACTGTGAGAGACAAATCCATCTCAACCACATATATTAAATATAAAAGCAGAAATTATAACAACTTAAAACTATATATTTATTTTCAGCCATAAGATTCACTAGTCTCTTACAATCCCTTAAAAGCTGTTCCTTAGGTGAGTAAGCCTTCCAAATTAAAATAGCAAATGATGTGGCATGTGCAATATCATTAGCTTTACATGCCACATCATTAACTAGTAATTTCCAATATATACAAAACTAAATTAATTTGTTCTTGTACAACTAAATTCTTCTATAAAAAAAACTGGAAGCCTTAAAACTCATCTTAAGGTGGAAAATGTCGTCGTTCTCGTACATCAGATCAACCATCCTTTTTCCCTTTTGTTTAGCTTTTCTAAACAAGTATTCTTACATTTGGATGATTAAGGACTATTTGGATTAGTAAGCCTCACATCATCTCGGTGACCATAATCTCGTGTGGAAGTTCGCATAAATTCTCACATCATATTCTGGCAGATCTCACAGAGGCTATCGCATGTGATGTGAGGATCTCACATAAATACAGATCCTCACATCATATTCTGGCAGATCTCACATAGAGGCTATCCACAACCTTTTCCATGTTAGATATGGTTTCCAACGCTGCAGAGTATATAGCACCTGTCTTGATATCCTCAAAAATGATGAGGCAGCCAGCGCCTTGATCTAAAGTTCCAGCAAACTTCTTGTCTAAAATCATCTGAGATAATTTCTTCTCCACCTGGTCGATAGGCAGTTCAATCAGCTCTGCAATATAAGCAATCTCCACCCTTGTGTAAGGCTCAATCAATCTACAGAGGTTTTGTTCCAAGAGAGTGTCATACAGAGAGGAGAGGTGCCTGTGGACAATTGGATCTTCGTCTAGCTGGCCTTGAAATGACGAAGAGCAGTCTAAAAAAGCATTAAAGAATGCTTCGAGTGAGCATCAGCCACCGTTTTCATGGCATCCAGCTCGGGCCCTACATACCGTAGGCCTGCTTTAGATGATATTATTCCTGCAATATCATCTGCATGGCTCACCATAATCTTGCAAAGCAACATATACTTGAGGCTAAACACGGCTCGAGAATCTTCAAGAGCATTGAAGGCTTCAAATGCTTCAAAGAAGTAACTATAAGCAGTTTTGTAGTCCTTTTCTTCGGCATGAAGGATCCCACTCCGCAAATCTATAGTTCCTTGTTGAGCTGGAGGAACATATATAGAATTGGCTGCTGTTCTCGCTGCTGTGAGTAAAGCCTTGGCTTTAGGAAGATTTCTCAATGAAAAATGGAGCTTACTTTCTAACAAATCTATATCAACAAGAAGAAGCTTGTCATCAAGCCTTCTCACTTCCTTGATCAAGCCTGATAAAAGATTTAGTACTTCAGAGTACTCCATGCTATCCATCAGAAGAGCTGCAAGTCTGGCCTCCACTCGCTGCCGAAGGAAAGTGCGCTTCTCAGCACGGGTCCACTGCACCATTTCCTTGCCAAAGGGAAATCTGAAGATCAGATGTGCCTGGTACTTCAGCTACCGTATCAATAATGCCACGGACAGTCTTTGCAGTCTTTGCCTTTGGAATCAAGTTGAAGAAAGGCCTCAGCTGGGTGAGAAGGTTACAGAGATCTTCTGCTCGCTTTTCATGCCTAAGGAGATCCAAAAAAATTGTTATAGCCTGTTCCTTTATTTGTAGAGCTGTAGAAGAAGATGACGGGTTTTCAAGAACACGGTAAATAATAGAGATGGCTTCAGATGGAGATTTGGCCTCTAAAGCCTGAGCAATCGATTCAGTAATTGCAGGGAGGTATGCTGAAGACATGGTGCTTTTAACAATCCAACTAATCCAAGTCTCAAGACTACCACAAAGTGACTTGGCTGGTAAGTGACTAAACCATCTTTTTCAACACCTACTATTTTGTAACACACTAATACGTAACATGCGTTTGAGGCCTTTAAAGCAAAGTTCACAGTAGTTTGATCATAGTGAGTATGCAGGCTAGGGACTTGAGTTTATATAGAGAGGTTTAGAACATAAATTCTTTTCCATAAAAAGAAACTGATATGAGGTCTAGAACATAAGTTCTTTTCCAAAAGGAAACTGAGTGTTATTCTATTACCTATTTACCATCCAACTATAACTTCACTTACAACAAGTGGATAACGTACGTGGGAAGAACACGTTTAAGAACTACAGTACTAAAGAATGAACTCGATACGTTTTTGCACCCTTCACTCTTACAAAGGAATGCATGACTATATTTCTTTTACAAAGTGAAACCTCCAGTGTCCGAATGAAAAATTCCTAATCCAATTGATTTACAAAGGGATGCGCCCTTAACTCTTCTACTCTCCTTGTCAAGCTAGTAAAGAAACACTCATTTTTCTTTTTTCAATCGAAAAAGAAACACTAATGTTGTGAGCAAAATAATCTCGATAGAGAGATTAGGAAGACAGAAATACACTAGAAAATACGCGAGGAAAAAAAAAACAGAAAAGTTTGCTGACTAGCCACGAAGTCCCTCTGACTAGACCCACTGAGGATCGGACACCCTCATAGATGCTCTTAATAGCAAGATATTGCTCCTTGGAGAGTTAAAACCTAGCAGTGCAAGACAGAAGTTACTATCATGGCAGTTTGCCCACATTTTGGGTTTGAACGTCAAACACATTGCAAAACATGGTTAATACGTGAAATCAAACATGTATCATTATTAAAAACCTCAAGTCCTCTACATTGACATAGCACCAAATGACAAATGATCACAGACTCACACTCCTACTACCAACGAACATAACGAAAGCTTCAAGCATTGACATATCAAAATAAATTTCATAGTTTACTCTAAAGGGCAGGATGATGGGAATTAGCTGATCCAAAATGCTTGAGGTATGCATCAGCAAGCATCTGACCCAACTGAACTTGTGCCTTGGTAGTCAGGTGAAGATGATCATCCTTGAGCTCCAATCCCTTGGCATCCACACACACAACATTCTCAACCTTCATCCCCAATTGAACCTCCCTAATTTTCTCCAAGAACTTTTCATCACCAGAACAAATAGCCACCTACAAAACACAAACATTAGCAATTAATTATTCGAAATTGAGTTAGGATTAAGCTAGCAGAAAATTCGAACTACAAAATGTGAACATTAGCAATCAATTATTCAAAATTGAGTTAGGATTAAGCTAGCAGAAAATTCGAACTACAAAACGTGAACATTAGCAATCAATTATTCGAAATTGAGTTAGAACTGAGCTAGACACTAAAGAACCGAGTGATGGACCAACCTGGATAATTGGAAGTGAAGGCAAAGCAAGGTCATGGCGCACATTCTCAATGAGCCTAACCATGTTCTCGTGGTACGCATCAACATCATGCTGAGACGACGTGTCGCTCTCCCCCTGGTACCACAGCAACCCTTTGATCTCTCCCCCGTTCTTCACGCTCTCACGCGCCCTCTTCACCATGTTCTCGTACAGATGCTCCCCACGCGCCCACTCCTTGATCGCCGTGCCGCCAACCGCGCACGGCACCAGCCCAATCTTCCCCTCCACGCGCCCCCTCACCGCGTTGGCGAACGACATTCCCGGACCCAAACCGCACACCTTCTTGGTGTCGATGTCGGCGTGGAGAGGCTCACGCGCCGCCTCCCAGTGGAGGTGAGCGTTGAGGCGGAGGATCGAAGGGTCGGGCTGAGCCTCCGACGGAACGACGCCGTCCCAGTGCTGGTGGTGGTTGTGGCCGTGGTCACGGATCACGCCGCCCCGACCCGCCATGTTGCTCTGCCCCGAAAGGATGAAGATCTGCTCCGGCGACTCCATTTCCGGGTTTTTCGGGTGGAGGATAAACGACGTGTCGGGTTTTGTTCTTGGAATGAGCGAGTTCTCGGGTTTAAATGGCCTCTCCGCGTCGCTTGTCAACGAAGGCGAGTGGGGCCCAGCGTATGCTTGGAGCGGAACGCCGTCGTTTCGTCTTCTTCGTGTAGTTGTGCCGCGACGGCGAGTTCTTCGCCGCTTCCGGTTAGCGAGTCGGTGTTGTTCTCCGGCTATTAATAGTAGTGAAACAGTGCACAAGAGCATAAATTCATCGTCAGAAGAATCAGAAGAATCAGAACAGAAACCCAAACCCATGAATTGTTTATAACTAGAGGAAGAAGGAAGTTGCTATAGTTTAGAGAAAAGGTGATTAATCTCTGATTAATTAGCAACATATAAATATAAAAATTTATGAAATAATGCAGAAAATTAAGAGAGGTGGGAAACTGATTTGGTGAAATAAATTGAAGATAAGAAGCAATTTCAATTTCTTATGCGGAAAACTGAAAATTTTCCCGCCAAAAATATTTTGCAAAATTCCCGCGAAAAAAACAAATGAAAACTTTGAGCTGAGAAACTGAAATACCATGTTCTTGAGAATCCTCCTCCTCCTCCTCCTCCTCCTCTTCCTCTTCCTCTTTGTCTTTGAGATAGTGAACTAGGACAGTAAGCAAATGGGTTAAAAGAGCCTGCTCTTCATCCTCGTCTCTCATTCGTTGGAGAAGATATCGCTTAAGGTTTGAAGGGAAACGAGTAGAAAATGGAATACGAATTGGGTGGACTTCGGAGTTCATGGTTGAGTAGAAGGCTGTAGCAAAGTTTAAAAGAAGAAATGGGAGGGAAATGAAATGGTGAAGAAGGTGATGTGTTGTGTGGCCTTTTGTAGAGGAAAGAAGTAGTGAAAGGATAGGGTTGAATGATTGAACTTTGAAGTGAATAATTTATAGATTAGAGTCATTTGAACTTCCACATCAGAAAAGTCATTATAAGAAATGATATCACTAATTCTGAGACATTTTGTATTAAAACCACATATCTATTGCACTCTTGAGTTGCTAAGTTGGGGGAATCTTGACATTATTGGATCCATATGTAGGGGATCTGTCTGCCGTTTCAGCCCAACAATTGGTGGTTTCTTTTTTATCTATAAAGTAACCCAAATTGGTGATGGCGTATAAAAAAGGATGTAGAAATGATACAATCTCTAAATTCACTTTTTGCTCAACTCTAATAGATTCAACTAAGCAATTCATCAACGAAAATCAATTCATAGGTTCACAGACTCATTTCATACTCAAAAACTCAATGCGATACTCAATTTATTTTACTACCTCGAAATCAAGAATAATTATTACTTTATTTTTATATTTATTTTTCTTTGGTCAGAAATTACTGCCACGCTTATATCTATTCGTAATCTTGATTGGTATAATAAGAATGAAGTCAATGAACTTGTAAAGTTCACAAAAGCATATGCACTCCCTTGATTTGGTCTCTCTTTTTAGAAACCCAACCGTCTCACATGCTTCTTCTACCGAGAATTTTAGTTTACTGCTATATACGATCGGTGATCAGTTTAAATATTCAATTGGTGATGATGTCATGACTTCAATCATTTCCTTTAGGTTTGTTGCTTGTATAATTGGGTATCGGTGTGCCATGTCATGTTTGTTCTAGCTAGAGCCAACAACATCGCGTAACGAGAAATTTCCCAAGTAGAATGTTCTGAAATAGAATTGTGCCCTAAAGTACTCTAAAAAGTAGTAACACTATGGGTGGTTTACGAAGAAAGGATTAGAGAGTAGGTGTAGCATCTTGATCTAACAGTTTTTTTTTTTTTTTTTTTAGAAGAAGATAAAATTTCATTAATGGATGTTTCTATTCATACCTTTGAAATTGGCATTTAAACCTCCTTACTTATTATACCTCCAACTTACTTTTTGAAATATACAATATGCTAACTAGTAACTACACCTCTTATAGTTTTCCCAAAATGCACTTAACCATAATATCTGACCAAAGCTAGGGTTCTCGATGAAGGCTTAGTTGCAACCTGAAAGGTGTCAAGGTAGCTACCTGCAATCGATCGATCTTCGGATAAACTTATTTAATAGATGTTCATTTCTTCTCTCGCTCTCCCATTGCACCCTCAATTTACAGATTCATTAGAGTCTTGGTATTAAAAAAATAAGAACTTGAGGACCTTATTACACAGTAAAGACATAGTTGGGTTTTATGTGGCCACCAAATTGCTATTCCCATATTCCACTATCAAATTTTCCCCAGATCGATAGTTTCATGTGGTCACCAAATTGGTATTCCCATATTCCACTATCAGATTTTACCCAGATCGATACCTGAGCAATGGGGAAAGGTCATAAAGAAGTAACAGGATATGCATTGAACATGTTTTTTTTTTTTTCCATTGGAAGTTAGCCTCCATCTTAATCGTTAAGAACCCTAAAATAATTTATCCTATTTAAGTTGTGTTCCAAAAGAAGTATGTGTAATTAAAATATGTTGTGTGAACACTAGACTACATTCAACTTATGTTGCAGAGAGTCTTTTGGAATTTGTATCAATATCACAATATGATTAAATATATAGATAACTGAAGGCTACAAAATAATGTAGTTGTGGACTTCTGGTGGTAAGATTTCCTCAAACTTTTGATAGAAAATAAAGCACACTTTTCAACATTGATTAACATTAACAATGAGAAAAAATGATACTAATCGATTCAATAACTTGAGAGTCTTATGGGATACATTGGGTTGTTTGTCGAATAACTAGAGGAAACTGTTTTTTTTTTTTTCCTTTATCCGGGTGTTTATTGGTAATTTCATATCAACTGACATAGTGAAACATCACTTGAAAAAATAGGGAGGTCCAAATGCTAATTTTTAGGGCTGGGCATCCAAAACCGAAGGCCCGGCCCGATACCGTCCCGAAATTCCCCAGTACGGGCCGGGATCAAAAGCTGAAATTTACTGTTTGGGTCCGTCCCGTCCCGTTCCAAGAAAACGGGCCCGTACCGGTACCGGCCCAATAGAAACCGGTTGGTCCCATCCCATCCCGTCCCGTTTATATTAATTAAATTAAATCTTTTATTTTTTATATTACTTAGCTGAGTTTGATTGGGTAGAATATTAGTCAAAAACATGAATTACCACACCTGATCACTAAACCTCTTGACCTAAACGAAGACCTCGATCCCCAATTTGGATTTTGGAAACCTTCTGATCTAAGCTCTCTTCAATCTTCTCCACTCTCTGCTCTCCAGTTCCAATTTCCCTTCATAGTTCATACATGAACCTCTAATTTCTCTTCTCCACTCTCGTAAGCTTGTTCCAGACCATCCAAGTTATTGATTCATACTTCATCAATTCATCTCCAATTCAGTTCTTCTCGTCAGCTTGTTCCAGACCATCCAAGCTGCTGATTTATACTTCATCAGTTCATCTCCAGTTCAGTTCTTCTTCTTCAATTCAAATCATTCCAGATCAGTTCTTCTTCTTCAATTCAAATCATTCGATGGCTAGAAGGAAGAAGGTAGCTGCTTGACCTCATCCATGTTTGCTTTGGTCTGCATGTTGGTCTGCATATTCACTTATTTGACATATTTCATATATGTTTGTTTGTAAGTTGGCAGCGGGAGTGTGAGATGTGTAGCAGACTTGGTTGGTCATAGTGTAGCAGACTTGGTTGCTCACTTATTTGGTCATTTTGTAGGTCATTGTGTTGCAGACTTGCACTTAATATTAATAGTATTGCATTCCGGAAAATTTGCAGCATCATCTTCATGTATTAGTGTATTACCATTACTACATTGAGCTCCTTGAAATAGTCAGTGTCGAATTCTTTTGTTTGCTTTACTCTTGCAAACTCATGCAAAGTTTGTTTTTCTTGAGATTAATGTTGCTTTAGGTAGTCTAAACTCTAAAGAAAGTTTCTAAAGCTGAGACAATGGTTTGGAAGATTTGATGTCACCTGGAATTTTTGTTAGCCATCTGGTTGGCATTTTGTTTATTTGTTATAGCTGCCTGCATTGCAATGATCATAATGTTGCTTTAGGTACTCTAAAGAAAGCTTCTGAAGCTAAAGACAATAGTTTGGAAGATTTGGGTTACCATCTGATTGTAACAACTTTGACTCTTCAAAAAATCTCAATTTTGGACTTTGGGGATTTTGTTGGTTTTAAACCCGAACTGGGCCCAAGCCCGTACCGAAACTGAACAGGAACGGTACCTTCGGTATCAAGTTTTGAAAATGGCGATCCCGTCCCAAAAGCCTATTTCGGGATGAGTTGATAACCGGCCTGTCCCGGCCTGTGCCCAGCCCTACTAATTTTGGAGGTATGAATAGAAGCACTCTTCATTAATAACCAAAACAATCACAAAACATTGGAATGATCGGTTGCGATATCAAAACCACGACAGACATTCCCATCCTGATCAATGGTTATGGGTCTGTTAAGACAAATGACATTCATGAGCTAAAAGGGCCCAACCCTTAACCAAATTTTACGCCCATACCTTCAGGCTACAATGAATAGTGACCAATCCCGAGTGTAATGATACAGCCCTGCCACAACATTAAGACGAACCACTTCATCCTCTTCAACACTGTGTCCCAAAACAACCAAACCACATGCAAGGACGATTCACCATCACGTTGACAACCAGAAAGCATCGACAATAGAACAGATAGTCCTCGGGAAAAACACCATAGAGATGGCACAACAGTACGAACAAGACACCAAACTAATTGCATCGATACTCCAGTACTAAAACACCCTAACCCTTGCTCAAGGGAGGAGGGACTTATTACGCCTAACCACGAACTAAAAAATAAAACCCTAAAAAACAAATAAATAAACTGCAACGATCAACTTTCCTCCTCTACAAAATCGACTCAAGCTTCACAGAAACTGCCACAATAAAGTTAGAATTGAGGTCGATAAACCCAACTCCCATAATCTGACATCTAAGCCAAGGACAAAATCAACCTGGAGCGAACCTCCATCTCTGAAATCTCCCTCCACTATAAACCCAAATGGTGAAACTCTCCAACCCACCATTGTCCCAACACTGAACCAATGTTAATATGCCTTGCAATCTTGCTGAGATGACCGCTCCTTGCTTCCCCAAGCTTTCTGCAACAGAACACCAATACGCCGTCGTGTTCATCTAAGAAAAAGAAAAAAACTCTTGTCACCGCCCCCCATCTTGATCACCTTCCGCTGCCAAGCGAAAACGCACCCATCCGGCCACACCTTTTGCAAGCCGATGAGGCTGGAAGCCGTTGTCGACAGGAAGGCGCAGCCGGACAAGCAAAGAAGCCGCCTCTGTTTTTTCCAAACCCTAACTACGTTGCTCCAATATTTCTCAGTCTCCTAGAGTTTGTACCATTGGTTTTGCCAAAATGTTCCATTGTTTAGAAGTCAATTTTCTTCCTCGCCAAATGCTCTGCCGCCGTCGACCCTTCTATTCTTGAATTTTGGGCCGAGGGTGCTGATGGTCGTGGCTCTTTGTTCTCAAAAATAAATTACAATGGTGATCGCTCCGTTTCTGGTCCTCAAGTGCTCTCTTGACGGTCTATGCCAACATATAGCTTCTTGCCTAAGCTAATTGTACAACGCCATTTTAGAGCCCTCAAAACCATCTTTCTTAATTAATCGGACAAAACATACATACAATCGCTTTTCTCACATGACTTATTAAACTATATCATCAACATTAATCTTATGCTTTTCCCATCAAACATTCTAGTCAGCAAAGCAAATGCTCTAACATAAAACCACTTTTGTGGGACACCTCGAAATACATTATAATTAGTTAACTAGTTTGACGAAATACTTTTGTCTAGGGCTTCTTTCATGGTTGGTCTTTTCTGTGGAACTCCTCTACCATTGATTCCAGCCCAAAGCACCAAATGACAATGATGACAGACTCACAATCATACTAGCAACGAACAAAAAGAAAGCTTCAAAGCATTGACATATCGAAGAAATTTCATTGTTTACGCTAAAGGGCAGGATGATGGGAATTAGCTGATCCAAAATGCTTGAGGTAAGCATCAGCCAGCATCCGACCCAACTGAACTTGAGCCTCGGTGGTCAGGTGAAGATGATCATCTTTCAGCTCCAATCCCTTAGCATCCACACACACAACATTCTCAACCTTCATCCCCAATTGAATCTCCCTAATTTTCTCCAAGTACTTCTCATCACCGGAACAAATAGCCACCTATGAAATAGGAATATTAGCAATTAATTATTCAAAATTGAGTTCAAGCTCCAGAGTATGTTTTGAAGGCCCTAGTAAGATTGTTGTCATCGAATAAATCATTCATATAATTTCACCTTTATCTTAAATATTATTTGAAATTGAGTTACAATTAAACTAGACCAGGACTAAAGAACCGAGAGATGGACCAACCTGGATTACTGGAAGTGAAGGCAAAGCAAGGTCCCGGCGCACATTCTCAATAAGCCTAACCATGTTCTCGTGGTACGCTTCAACATCATGCTGAGACGACGTGTCGCTCTCCCCCTGGTACCACAGCAACCCTTTGATCTCTCCCCCGTTCTTCACGCTCTCACGCGCCCTCTTCACCATGTTCTCGTACAGATGCTCCCCACGCGCCCACTCCTTGATCGCCGTGCCGCCAACCGCGCACGGCACCAGCCCAATCTTCCCCTCCACGCGCCCCCTCACCGCGTTGGCGAACGACATTCCCGGACCCAAACCGCACACCTTCTTGGAGTCGATGTCGGCGTGGAGAGGCTCACGCGCCGCCTCCCAGTGGAGGTGAGCGTTGAGGCGGAGGATCGAAGGGTCGGGCTGAGCCTCCGACGGAACGACGCCGTCCCAGTGCTGGTGGTTGTGGTGGCTGTGGTCCCGGATCACGCCGCCCCGACCAGCCATGTTGCTCTGCCCCGAAAGAATGAAGATCTGCTCCGGCGACTCCATTTCCGGGTTTTTCGGGTGGACGATAAACGACGTGTCGGGTTTTGTTCTTCGAATGAGCGAGTTCTCTGGTTTAAATGGGCTCTCCGCGTCGCTTGTCAACGAAGGCGAGTGGGGACCAGCGTGGGCCTTGCGCGGAACGTCGTCGTTTGGGTTTCGAGTAGTTGAGCGTCGCCGCTTCCCGTTAGCGAGTGGGTCTTGTTCTCCGGCTATGAATAGTAGTGGAACAATGCACAAGAGCATAAATTCATCGTCAGAAGAATCAAAATAGAAACCTAAACCCATGAATGGTTTATTAGAGGAAGAAGGAAGTTACAATAGAGAAGAGAAGATTAATCTCGGATTAATTAGCAACATATAAATTTATATTTATATGAAATAAAGCAGAAAATTAAGGGAGGTGGGGAACTAAGTTGGTGAAATGAATTGAAGATAAGAAGCGATTTCAAAAACCACTGCAAGTAGTCTAGTGGTTTTTGTTCGAATCTCGAAGCTGTCAAAGTGATCAGGCACTGTGCTGCAATGCACAGTTGGAGCATTTCACATGCCCCGAAGGGGTTTATATTAAGTCTAGGAAGCTTTTGAGTTCCCCTTAACAAAGTCAAAAAAAAAGAAGCGATTTCAATTTCTTGAGGGAGGAAAAGTAAAAATTTTCCCGCCAAAAATATTTTCCAAAATTCCCGCGAAAAAAAATTGTAAACTTTGAGCTGAGAATCTGAAATACCTTGTTCTTGGGGATCCTCGTCCTCCTCCTCTTCGTCTTCGTCGTCGTCGTCGTCGAGATATTGAGCTAAGAGAGTAAACATGCCACGCATTAACAGAGCCCGCCTTTGAGCAGAGGCATTCATATCATCCAGACAAAGTCGCATAAGCCTTGAACGAGGAAAACGAGAAGAGAATGGATTACGAGTTGGGTCGAGATCGGAGTTCATGGTTGAGGAGAGGGATGTGGAAGAGTTTAAGAAGAAATGAGACGGAAATGAAATGTTGAAGAAGGTGATGCCCTTTTGTAGAGGGAACAAGCAGTGAAAGGATAGAGTTGAATGATTGAAGTGAATAATATTTTGTTGTCTATGCTGGCACCCTCTGGCGCCTTTGTCCATTGATAATACTGTAGCAAGGCACAAGATGTGAGTTGATGTGACAGAGCCTGCTTACTACTAAGACTAAGCTCGGCCAATTCCCTCCTCACGGTAGCTAATCAGGTGGCCTGCTTACAATAATAGTATGGACTAATCTTCTAAGGGACTTAAAGTCATAAACACATCAAATTTACATCACATCTGATTATTGTTGTTTCAAAAAGTGTGGCTTAGATTACAGCTGTTTGAAATCTTGAGACATTTTGCATTAAAACCAAACACACATTGTACTCTGGGTGGAGGAGCTGGATTCAAATGTTGGGAGACCTATTTGTCATTTCTGCACAACATTTAGTGTGTTTTCTTTTGTATAGAGAGTAACCTAAATTGGTAATGGTGTAAAAAAAAAAAAAAGGAGGGGGAAACAATGTAATCTCTAAATTACTTTTTACTTAATTCTAATAAATTCAACTAAACAATTCATGGAAGAATGTAAATTCAAGCTTCATTTTCATAGTGTTATCGTTACTACTTCAAAAGGCAAGGTCACAGTCTCGTACTATCGTTCATACTCAAAAGCTCAGTGTGATACTCAATTTATTTTTCTGCTTTGAAGTCAAAGAAGAATTATTACGTTTCCTTCCTTTTTGTTTGGTCAGAAATTACTGCCGTGCTTATAGAAACTCATAATCTTGATTAGTATAATAAGCAGTGTTCTAAAACTCGGCCACCCAGGCCGCCTAGGCGGCACCTAGGAGCTGGGCGGTGGCTCTCCGACTCGAGGAATGCCAAGTCGCTGGGATTAGGCAGGCTGGGGTTGGGCGGGCTAGAGGCGCCTGGGCGGTTGAGCGAAGCATCTGAAAATCACCTTCAAGATCCATTTCAGTCACTCAAGAATCCAATTTCCCAACATAAACTTAAGGAGTACACAAATTTAGCTAATAGTAAAACCTGAGAAACCCAAATTCACCAATCAAATCAAGTTTGATTGTGAAACTGAGATCGCGATAGAGATAGCTTCAAGCTTGACCAAAAGTGTGAAAAGGGAAGAGAAAGAGAGGGTTGAAGCTTGATGTTTGTGCATGATGGTCGATTGAAGCGAGAAGACAAGAGAATCGGACATAAGTGAGCTCCTTGGCCACTCTGACGGCCGGCGAATCTAGAGCTGCGGTCAACCCAACGAGCTAGAGGAACTGGAATGAGATCTTAAGGAGGAATGGGTCATTCTAACTTGGGTCCTAGCCTCCGTTGCACGATTTTTAGTTTGCTGGTGTATGTAGGCCTCTGGGTTTGGGTTGAATAGGGACCCATCGTTCATATGGTGGGTTATTATGAAACTTGGGAAATATCTCATTTTAAATAGTCTTTATATATTCTTATTATGGAATGTAATTAGTCTTTATAAAATATAAAATATAATGAGATATATTCTTATTATTCTTATTTGTAAAATATAATAAGTCTTTATATATCATATATATGCTATAAAAATAAGATAAAAATTAAAAAATACAAAACCGTCTAGGCGCATGGGCACTCCTCCCCAGCCCACCGCCCGACTAGCGCGTAGCGATTTTTTGAACCTTGATAATAAGAATGAACTTGTAAAGTTGCAAGAGCATATGAACTCCCTTGACTTGGTCTCTCTTCTTAGAAAACCCACCATCCCATGCTTCTTCTACTAGAAATTTCTATTTACTGCAATGTATATGTGATCGGTGATCAACTAAAATATCCAATTGGTGACGATGTCATGACCTCAATCCTTTCTTTTAGGTTTTTTGCTTGAATAACTGGATATCAGTGTGCTATGTCACGTTCTTGCTAGAGCCGACAACAGAGAGTAAAGAGTAAGGGGCCGTAACCACTTACTCAATTTTAACCTAAAAATTGCCTACTTGCTCCACTAAGAGTTTTTTGACCCCATTTACCAAATTTAAACGCAAGTGACATTTTTACCCCAATCAAATTATTAAACTACAAAATTCTCTCTCTCTCTCTCTCTCTCTCTCTCTCTCTCTCTCTCTCTCTCTCTCTCTCTCTCTCTCTCTCTCTCTCTCTCTCTCTCTCTCTCTCTCTCTCTCTCTCTCTCTCTCTCTCACCTCCTCCTCCTCGTTGGAGCGTCGGAGCACAAGAATCCGATCTAGGGCGGTGAAGACTTCGCTGCAGAAGTCGTCGCCCGGCGAGTCGATGAAGGTGACGAAACCTTTCCGGCGGATTTTGGGTCAACTCGGATCTGTTTCTCGATCCGAATCTTGGCCGGGTCTTCCTTGGGAACCCGACGGCGACAAAGACGTAAGGTGGTTGAGGTTGAGGTCGGCGGTGGTGCGGTGGAGGAAGAAGCCGCGGGAGACGAGCTCGTCGGCCCAAAGCTTCAAGATATGCCAGTCCGATATCGAGTTTCTTCGTCCCCAGTCATTCTAATCTGGTGCCCAGATCATTTTTTTTTTATAGTGTGAACTCCGAGAATGGTGAAGGAAAAAAAAGTTAACGTGTACAATTGAACATATAAATTGATCAATTGTGTTTTTAGTGTATTCATTTTGGTTCACTTGAGGGCAATAATATGATTATTAGGAGGCAATAATATGTGTATTGAGGGGCAATAATATGATTACTGGGGGGCAATAATATGATTAATTGTGTCTGTAGTGTATTCATTTTGGTTTTGGGAGTTTATACAATTCACTGGACGGAAATAATATGATTATTGGAGGCAATAATATGATTATTAGGAGGCAATAATATGCATATTGGGGGGCAATAATATGATTACTGGGGGGCAATAATATGATCCATTGTGTCTGTAGTGTATTCATTTTGGTTTTGGGAGTTTATACAATTCACTAGACGGAAATAATATGATTATTGGAGGCAACAATATGATTTTTGGGAGCAATAATATGAGTATTGGGAGGCAATAATAACATTACTAGGGGCAATAAATTCAGACACCGGAATCCCGACACCAGTCCTGTAGCCGGATTCCGAATTCCCGTCACCGGTCACCGGATTCCCTTCACCGGAGTCGGCGGCCGGCCACTGGTCACTGAAATCCGGCAAGGTGGAGGATGACTTCTCCCTCTAAGTGAGAAAGAAGGAGAAGACAAAAAAGTCCCAAAAATAAATAAAAAGAATAAAAAAAAGAATTAATTGGGTAAAGGGGAAATAATCCCTTAGAGTGTTTTGAGTAAATGAGGTTAAAAAACTGTTAGTGGAGCAAGTGGGTAAATTTTAAGCTAAAATTAAATAAATGAGCGCAAACATACATACAATCGCTTTTCTTACATAGCTTATTAAACTATATCAATAACATTAATCATATGCTTTTCATCAAACATTCTAGTCAACAAAGCAAATGCTTTAACATAAAACCACTTTTGTGGGACACCTCGAAATACATTATTATTAGTTTGAAAAAATACTTTTTTCTAGCACCTGGAGGGCTTCTTTCATGGTTGGTCTTTTCTGCGGAACAAAACTAGCACAACTAAACCCTAGCTTCAAACAAGCCTGCAAGGCATCTTCCCTGCCCTCCACCTCAGCCCTAATCGCCACATCGACCATTACCAAAACCCGGTTCTTCTCCCCCATCAGTGAAGCGGCGGTCCACTGGTCCGCCAGCTCCCTTTCCGTAAATACCCTACCCGTGAGAAGCTCTAGCAAAACTATGCCAAAAGAGTACACGTCCCACCTGGGGTTCGGCTTCAAGTTCTTCAAGGACTCCGGGGCATGATAAGGCGACAATGCTCCTCCCGCGGAGGAGGATGTGGCGATGGGGCTGCCGGTAACAGGCGGTAGCATTTCATTAATACCTTCGCGAGCCCCCGCGGACTTTAGGCTTCCGAAATACCCTCGGGCAGAACCGCTACCTTTTTGACTGATCATGCCACCTAACATTAGCTTGTCAAGGCCGAAATCGCTGATTACAGGGTCGAAATCGGAGTTTAGAAGAATGTTGCTTGGTTTTATATTTCCATGCACGTTTTTCTTCTCGTGGATGTAGCTTAGCCCCCGGGCAATGCCTTTCGCTATCTTCAACCGAACTTCTAAAGGCAGATGGTAAGGAGATGAACCTGCTTTTCCTGCAAATTAATAAGGGAATAATCAATTTGATGAGGAACCCTACTCATAAATTTTTCATGCCAAATTGATGGTGTACAAAAAGAAACAAGGGCGCAAGCAATTGATATTTAGCGAAATCAGCTAAGAGCCTCAGACCCAGCAATATAAAGATGTACCCTACAATCCCAGAAAACAAGTGCAGCGCAAAAGTATACATGTGAATAGTTTTGTTTGGGAGATGGGGTAGGTAGTAATAATTCTGAAGAGGACAACAAGTAAACTTCGTCTGTTACGTTACCTGGTTAGTTGATATGACCGATCAGAAAAATACCAACGTCTTGTAACATCGTATAATACTGTTAACATGCAAAAAATAACACTGAAGTTTAGATGTAAACAAACTTTCGCGACTATAGACGTAATTTAGCCTCTTCTAAAGGAGAATATCACTATCCCAGTCACAGTTAGCTCGCAGAGGAAGATGTACCACGAATTCTCTGGGCTCCCAATTTCTGCTATTTGCAGTAAAAAGATTGCCGTGTATCTTGACTATCGTCTTCTTTCATTGTTCACGTGCTTTTGTATGTGAAATTGTGAATGATGGATCTCACAGGGTTTGGTGATTAAGAAACTAATTAATATTATCAGCTGATGCTAAGCTTGTATTTTAATGTGGGATTAGCTAATAAAGCTGGACATTGGCCTCTGGGGTTTTATAAAAAGACTACAAACCAAATTGTTAAGTGAAGATAAAGGAGAGTGCAAAACAAGCCTCCAGAAAATCCAGAGACCCGAGAAATAAACAAACAAACAGAACAATGCCCTTGCTAAATTGTGAAGACAAGTGGAGTGGTTTAATGACTACAAAAACAAAGTTTGATATTTCATATTTCCCACCTTTTCCAATTTTACTAGTTTAGGTTTGAAACCAAATAAACATTGCTGCCACTGCTTTAACATTTAGTATTTGTTTTCCGAACACATTTTGAAAACTAGTAATTCCCAAAAATTACTGCTGCGAATGGAATCTTATCATCCTATGTCACAAATAATCTCTTGTTGCCATGTACTTAGGACGATAAGTCAATATTTGTGTCTAATATAACATAAAGTTTTATACTTTAGAAAGAAGAATGACATTATCAAACTTGACTAATTTTAATGTACTTTACGTTGTTTCATCATTAAATCAACAGCATACTCAAAAGACGTAAAAATTTGGAACATATATCATAGCAATTAGCAAGTGCATGTATCATAGAAACTTTTCAATTTACAATAAATCTTTCTTACCAAATTTTAATTTTTATTTGAAGTTCATAAATTACTTGGGCAAAAAAAGTTTTTAAGTTTGATTCATCTTACTTACTGCCGAAAACAAAAAATTAGCAATGTCATAGATAATGTGAAAAAGCGTATTTTAGCACAAAAACTAATAATTTCACTAACGTACGCGGCAAATATTAAGAAAAGAAGAAACAGAGAGAAAAGAAGAAACAGAGTGAGCTCGGAGAAGAGGGACTCACTGTTAATGGTTCCGGCGAGACTGCCATTGGAGACATAGTCATATATCACAAGCTTCTCATCTTCTCCCCAATAAAACCCACGAACTCTCACCAAATTTGGGTGCCTCATCTTCGCAATGGCCCTCACTTGGTTCTCGAAATCCCTCATCTTCTCCACCACACTCTCTCCGATCCTCCTCACCGCAAGCGCCGTCTTGTCTTCCAGCACCGCCTTGTACACAATGCTCGGACCACTCGCACCCAACACGTACGCCGAGGCCTTCAGCAACGTCTCGAGCTCAAGCTCTGGTTCGCCGTCCACGGTTATAAGCACACCACGCTTTTGAGAGTTTTCGCTGTTTTGACTATGCACAACCCCTGTTTCATGGTTTGGCTTCTCGTCGTGGTCGCTGTCTGAGCTCGTTGCTTCCGAGGTCTCTTCACCTTTGATGGTGAGGCATGACCATGAGGATGGTTTTGTTGCAGCTGGATCGATTTTAGTGACAATGTCTGGTTTCTTCTCTGGGTCTGATGAAGTGGAAGTTGGATTGTTCTTTGATTTCTTCCTGACTTGGTAGACGTAAAGGATGACCAGCCCAACGATGGCTATTCCGGCTAAGTCTCCGACTACTATTCCGGTGATTGTGACCGGTTTTAGCCCGGTTTGGGTTTTGTTCTGAGTACTATTTGGTGCGCCAGAAGGGTTTGATTCTGGTGAGTCGAGTGTTTTGGGAATGGCTGCAATAGCCGGAGAAGATGAAGTCACATTCGGTGGAGTAGACAGAGTCGAAGGAATTGCGCAAAGATTCTTCAACGGTTTGCCACAAAGCTCACCATTTCCTGCAAACTGCTCTGTTTTCTGGTTGAGCAAAGCTTGCGAATCCGGGATTGCTCCGGTTAAGTTGTTGAAGGAGAGATCAATGGTTGAATTCACTGAAATATTCCTGGCAAACTCTGCTGGTATTTTCCCCCAAATCTTGTTGTAAGAGATGTTTAAGTACCGCAGATTGTCTCCACCAAAATCAAGAGGCAGAGAGCCATTGAGTAGATTTGAAGAGAGATCTAAAACCTCAACGGAATTAAACCTGGTTGGGACATTACCAGTGAAGTAGTTGCTTCTCAAAGAAACCACTGTGAGGTTTTGCAGAGAAGTGAGATTTTGAGGGACTTTTCCGGCCAAAGCATTGTCAGAAATGTTGAGAAGCTGAAGGCTTTTGAGATCACCGATGGACTCAGGAAGCTCACCGGAGATGACATTGTTTGAGAGAGAAAGCACCTGAAGTTCAGAGGCGTTGAGAATGGTTTTAGGCAGAGACCCATTGAAGAAATTGTTGGAAAGATCAAGATGGACGAGGTGTTCAATCATTCCCAACTCTTCAGCTATAGAACCCAGAAGCTGACTGTTTGGGAGGACCAAGCTTGTGACTCTGAACATGTCAATGGTTCCTGGGCTTCCTAGTTGGGTGCAAGTGACTCCACTCCATGAACAAGGTGTTTCATCCTCATAGTTCCAGCTTTCCAAGACTGAAAGTGGATCACTGAGAATGGAGTACTTGAAAGAAAGCAAGAAAACCCCATCTGAGTTTAGAGACAACGAGGGTACTAGAAGAAGTAAAAGGGAGATGAGCCTCCACCAGAAACAGAGATTTTGGGTATTGGAGCTCATGGTTTCTTGAACTGGCTGAGCATGCTGGGTTCTACAAGCTCATGGAGTACAAAAAGGGTTGTGAATGTGATAAAGACAGAGGAAGAAGATGGTGACCAACTACAAGATGTTGTTTTGGGTCACCAAATCTGAGGATTAAAGTGAAGCTAGCTGGGTTTAAATTGCTTGAAGGACTATGAATAATGCAGTTTGGTAGCAAAAGAGGATGGTGTGAATTTCTGAGCAGTTGATAATGATGAAGGAATTGAAACTTAGCCAAAGAGGGTAATGACAACAAAAGAGCACTGGTTGTGGGTCACTGGCAAGTCTGAGACTGGGTAAAATTTTTGGTAAACTATTTTCTTGGATATGAGGAAGAGGGGAGGAAGAGGAATCTAGGTTCTGCTATTGAACAAGGGACAACCAAGTGAGTTGGAGCCCATATCAGGTTGCAGAGGAACTTAATCAACCTCTCTCATGAGTGTTCACATGGAAATTTGATCCTTAATTATGTACTGGCTTTTTGGGGTTTTTAATTTTTCTTTCTTTTGCTGGAGGAGGATTTGGGAAATTGTCCCTTTGTAATTTTTGCATGATTTTAGCTGAGCCCCTTTTTATTCTTGACGCTTTTTTGTTTGTCTGGTTTCTTATGTGTTTTCTGTAGCAGTAGAACTGCTCTTGTAGTCTAGTTTGTCTTCTTCCTTCAATAAAGCTTGTTGCACAGTTATGGTCATTGTCGATCAATCAAATATATATCGTTCTTACTTCGTATTATTATTATTATATTTTATTATTTAGTCTAGAGCTTTTTTTGAAAAAGGATATGATGTTATTAAATATCAAAGCCATAAAAACAGGCCAGAGTCTAACAGAACTTACATAAGAAAACCCGAGACAAATCGGATAACCTATCTAAGCCACTCTAAACTCATTAAGATCTAAGGGATGCTCGCTGAACAGCAAGCCTAAGCTAAGCAAGAGTAGTCTCACTCTCTAAGGGAGAAATATTCATCTAGTCTAATCTGTCAGTCACGCAATTGTGGTACAAATATCAACTAGAAACGTCTTAGAAAAGCCTATAGAAATTACCCCTCCTTCAAAAGGCTTGAGTCCAGAATATCTAAAAGCTTGGAGGACTTAAAAAAGCGCGAGTCCCTCCCCCATAGGGTTGGAACCAGCACCTTCTTCAGTCTCCTCAGTAGCCAACAACCTCAGCATCAGGTTGCTCCTCGGGCTCTCGTTGGGGATCTGCAGTAAATAGCCCCCATTTTCAGATATGAGCCAAAAAAGCCCAATTGCTACCTTCGGCCCAGTCATTGCCCTAGGTCCAATCACATGTGGCCCAGAAAACAGTCTAATCAAACCGGTAATCAACCCTAGTTGGGTTTCCGCGGAATTTTCAGGGACTGCTTCCTGCCCATCTTTCGCCGCCCTGACCTTCAGACGACCAATCACCGCTGGCACCAGCCCAGGTGCTATCGAGACCCATCGCGGTGCCTCCACGAAGCGCGCCGAACCACCATGGCCTAATCCGAGGAAGCAAACCACGCCGGCCCAATCCGGCACCACTGAAGGAAACGAAACATGCTGCCACGCTGACGCAGAGCCCAATCGCCCCCAGAACTGCAGGCATCGACCCCACCGTCGCCGCTCCGACTCGATTCGCCCAACCTTGTTCACAAAAACATCCTCAACTGACAAACGCTTCAACCGGAGTCTCCGAAAGTCTTGGTCGAGGCCCCGACGTCGCTGTAGGAGAAACCACCATCTCTCCAAGCCTACTCCGCCGTCGTCCTGCCACTGCTCGGTCTGGAGAGTACGAGAGTCCCCACCGCCATCACGAAACTTAGGTTTCGTCTTCCGGGGTCGCTCCGCAAGTGTCGGAGGCCCTCCCATATTTTGGTTTTCTCTTATTTAGTCTAGAGCTTGTTGCACATTGTAGAGAAAAAACTCTCAAAATTCCATGAGATTTTGTTGAATAAACGTCAGTGCATGTGCCACAAGATTAATTGTATAAAACAGAGTATTTATTAGAATGGCGAGAACTCTTTAAAGCGTGCAAAACGTCATAAGAAGCAATCTAAGAATTTTAAATTTTGGGAAAAACTATTGAATTACTAGTATGGGAAAACATAAAATATTATGAATTTTTGACTTTCCTGGTTTTTTTTTTTTTTTTGGTCTGGTTTCTTAAGTAGTAAGTACTAGTGTTTGGTATGACAGAGAAATTATTGACACATTTTATGACATCTATGACAGATGCAATTTAAATTGTACTATTGAAAAGTCAGTGCAACATGGGCAGGCAACAGGATATTTTTTAGTACTATGGGAATCGGTATTTTTACTGGTATGCTCAGAAAAACTACAGTTTATTAAGATCAATTGGATTATTGAGGGGTTGGTAGCTTAAAGCTCAGACCAGACCGGAAAAATATAAAAGGGTTAAAGACTTAAAGCTCAAACCTGCTTTACTTCCTAACGTTTCCATTGAGCTACTACCATAACCGTTGTGTTCACTAGAAATGCAGTAAAGCTAATCCACTACTCATCAGCTTTTCCCTTTTTGACTAATCTACTCCACATTCTCTAACTCCCCTTTTCATAATACTCTAATGATCTCATCTTTCCCCATTATCCTAATGACGCTTCTTAATAGAAAAGTTAGGTTGTTGTTGGTAATGGTATAATCTTATGTTTTTTTATTAAGTCCAACATGAATTCTATAAAATTTGTTATTGCCATAGCTGCTGGTATACTCATATATATATGCAGCCTTGTTAATGACATGCTTTTCATCTGTACATATATAAAATTATGATAACACACAGTATTGAATATTCCTTCTCCAAGGAAAAATGGAAATTCTTAGATCAGTGCCTTAGGTCCTGGTCATACTTCGTCTTTGCTGATCAAATTGTTTAGGTATTCAACTGCTTGCAGCTAGCTATATATTAATCAACTAATCAAGAGTTTCACAACTTCACTTTGCTTTAGAGGATATAAAAGTAGTCAACAAGGTGATCCATGAAAGTGATTCTGCAGATAGAATTCTAATATCCCAAACAGAGTTTGTGATACATGACCAAAATAGTGAGAATCACAAATAGCCAAATTGGGCTTCCTGATAATTGAATGGTCTTCAAGGTTCAGATGTTGTACATAACATGATTGAAAATTCTTATGGTTTCCGACCCCCAGACTTGTATTATTCACTGGACTATACCCAGAAGACGCACATGCAGTTGCAACAGATGTCCTTCTCCTAGCAGATAGCAACGTTAATTGAATTATGCAGTACCAAAAATCCTTCAACCATTGATTAACCAAACTCAAGAGAGATGGACAAGACTGAAGGCCACTCTCATTCTTCAAATGCACCTCTAGGAGGGGACCCTTCTCAAGAACAAGCAATGTTCCTAGCTCAACAATAGGTATAAGATAGTGTGAAATTTGATCCACTCAAATTTAATAGACTGCTAGTTTAGTTTTTGACATATTTGTTGTCTACTTGTCTTAACAAGTAGCACACTATTCCAAATTAACCCACATGTATGCGCGCAAATCATGTCAAGAAGTGTGGAATGAGAAAGAGAGGATGGAAGTTGATTGCCAATGCATCTTAGCTTGGAATCTTTTGTCAAAAGGATGGTCAAAGAACTTCTATAGAGTGAATCTCCTTGACATTTTTTTTTCTGCTATGTGAACTTCAACAACAATTAAAATATAAAAAGAGAAGAACCTGTGGCCAACAAGCACAATTTCAGGAGGGGAAATATAGTTCAGAGTACATATATTTTCAGGAGGGGAATCTCCTTAACATCTGAATTCCAACATTTTCTTTTTCATAGTTGATCCCAGATTTTAGTTTCATTTTTGTTTATTTGGTGATATTTATTTTTAGTTTGCTTCTTCGTAGTTTAATAATTATCTAACATGATATCATAATATTATTAGTGGACGATTTTAGATAGAGTTGAGTGAAGACAATCACCCCACCAACATTTTGTTCACCTATTAAAATGCACAACAACTCTTTGTTGCTTTCCTATTCTCTTTCAGCTTTGGGAGGGCAAGATGCTTGTTGAAATAATGAAATATCTTAAGCAGTTGAGGAAGGACCGAGGGAGCAAAGGAGTGTTTTTGCATCTCCCTAACAAAGAAGACAGTGTTAGCTTACATACGATGCTCCGTTAATTTCCAACACTATATACTTCAAAGTTCAAACATACCATCATATTCTCCTACAGCTGGAAATATGCAGTACCTAGTACAAATTATACTCAGAAAAAGCTGCACAAGAGAAAGCTGTATATTCTCTAAGCTAAGCTATTCTTTCAATCAAGTCTAGAAGTCACTAATGCCCAAAACACTAAAGCAGTGCTCCTACAGTGAAGGTCAATCACATCCAATTAGAATATAAGATTTGAAGAGAGCTGGTATTTCTTTGCAGGAGAAGACAAGAAGCAAGGTGTGGAAGTTACTTCGAGAAATGGAGTCGACCATTTTATGATGCCGTGAAGAATAATTTGTCTGATAACAGCATCAATTCAATTATTAAAGACCAAAATAATAAGATTCTAGTACAACCATAGCTTTACCCCAACCGTACGATACTTGACTATATTAATCTAGGACAGGACAGTCATCTTTTTTATTAGTTTTTTTACTAACCATGATTTGTCCAGGTAGCTTTGCTGGCCGGTCTTGAATATGTTGTGCGAATCTGATTTTATAAACGCGATCAATATTTGGACAAGATTTCTTTTTGAGTTTCAAATCAATGGTGATATATGATATTAAGCATTTTGTTTCCAGTGGCCCGAGAGTTTGGACATTTCTTAGGACAAACTACTTTTTGAGTAAAAATATGATCATGAATTGTGCATAATATATATGTTTGGTACATTTGTAATGCATGCTGTACAAACTGAACCTTTCCCCGTGATCATCTGGTGGGTGTGCTGGGATTCAATTATATAATCTGTTTAGGTGTTCTTCGTCGAGAAATTCTTGCATACAATTGTTGTGTATATATGACTGAAAGGTCGAATGTGAGAGAGAGTTGTATACAATTGGATTCTACTTTCCACTCAACATAGCCAGTTGCAGTAATGCATTGTCTACATTCTGGGCCCTCTATCTCAACTCATTCTGTGCATGAATTGCAGATGAAGTTATAAGCAACAGGCTAATCGATCATATATGGTACCAACATATCATTGCTAGAAAGCCATGCCCAACAAAGGTTCTCAATGTTGCTGCTGCTCTGATGCCCTCTATGTAGGCCACCGACCACTTAGATAAGTATGATAGCTGCTAACACGTACACTTTAAGCTAAAGAAAATCAGAAAACTAAAAGTTCAGTGGTATAATCTGTTGAAGGATATCGACATAATGTAGAACTAGGGTTTAGAGTTGTACTAGGAATGTGTTCTAGGTATTCAATTGTAATCAGATTCTATTACCTTTTTGAGTATTTTGTAACTCCCTATTTAAAGGGCTCCTATTATCAATGATAACACACAATTACAATTCTCCTACAACATGTTATCAGCACAAGTTCTAACCCTAGCCCAAAAGAAAGAAAAAAACCTAAAAACTCTCTCTCACAAATTCTGCCGCACCCCCTATTGCCCAGCCATCTGACGCACGACCTCCAGCCATCTGCCTTTGCGAGAAAACGTGGAAGAAGAAGAAAGAGAAGAAGAAAATGAGAAGTGGGCCCCAGAAGAAGAAAGAGAAGAAAACGTGGAAGAAGAAGAAGAAAAATGGGCAGCCTAGGGCCCAAGTGCCAGAAAAAAAAAAGGAGGTGCGGGCTTAGGCCGAATCAGAAAAGAAAAGAAAAAAAAGGGAAAGGCAGGCCTGGGCCAAACCAAAAGAAAGAAAGAAAGTAAAAAGGAAGAACAAAAAGAGGGGTGCAACACGAGGACTTCTCAGGAGGTCACCCATCCTAATACTGCTCTCGCCCAAGCAAGCTTAACTTCGGAGTTCTGATGGGATCCGGTGCATTATTGCTGGTATGATCGCACCCATTAATTGAGATGCACCTTGTGCATTTGGACATCCTCCAAGGATCCCACGTTGGCCAATGTTGCCATGTGTCTACGTATCTCGCGGTTTTCCTTCCTTTGTAGGGCGGTTGTATGGACCCATACGTCCATTTTGTTGTCCCCTAACTTTTAGGGGATCAAGATGAGACATAGTGGGGACAGACCACGACAATTCCTGTCGTTCCTGTTGAACATTGACGTTCTAATGACCACCTCCGGCAACGACTTCCAGTCAACCACCTCCGGCTGCCAATGTTGCTGCTGCTGCCCTAACACGCCTGCTCCAACACGCGCGTGTTCTCAAGCCCCGAATCATCAAGTAAGCTTTTGTAATTAAAGTTTCTGCTTTCTTGTCTTTTAAATTCCTTTATTTGCTGCAGGATTTGTATAATACGAACATGGGTTCGATTATTTAATAAGCGGAATTGTGGGGATTCACGCTTAACGAACTAAGAGCGTTCGTAACCAATGAACTAAGAGTGTTCATAATAAACGAACTAAGAGCGTTCGTATGAACTAAGAGTGTTCATAATGCTTGGACTAAGAGCGTCTGTAAGCATCAAATTGTGACCATATTAAAACATCATTGTTTGGTCTAATCCAATTATTCTTGGAAATTGATTTCTTGGTAGCATAGCTCGGAAATCTTATTATTATTAGTTTTCGTGGAAGTTTAGCTCCGAAACTAATTCGTTCTTGTTTCACCCTTTTTCAGGATGTCAAACTCGAACATACTCGATTTTGTTCCATTGGATTATGCAGGCAAAAGATACATATTGTGGGATCAGGACGTTAAGCTCCATCTTATTTGCCGTGATCTATTGCACACAATCCAAGAGCTTTGTTCTGAAGGAACTGCTCCAGACTCTCAAATTGAGATTAACAATTCCAGGGCACTTGCCCTAATGATGCGTTATATGGATAGAGACCTCCAGTTTGAGTTCATGAATGAGGATAGCGCCATAAAGCTTTGGCAAGCGCTTCGTGAACGTCATGGCAATGTTCGTGACTCCATCCTTCCGAATTTAGAAGCAGAATGGAATGATCTTCGCTTCTCTGACTTTGATACAGTCATACAATTTTATTCGGAAGCTCTCCGCATCACAGGAATGATGCGCTTCTGTGGCAAGACGATCACAAAAGAACAATTGATTGAGAAAACCCTCAATACCTTCCCTGTCTATGCTATGAGATCCTGTGATTTATTTCGGACTCATATAAATGCAAGACGGATCACAAGCTTTCAAAAGCTTATTGAAGCTATGGAAATTGCTGAAAGGTAAGACAACGAGCTTGTGAGAAGAGAAATTGATAGGCTTCGAGATAGCTATCTAGAGCATCGTCCCATGGCTAGAGAAATTCGCCATAGACATCATGATCCATATGATCGAAATGCTCATGAAGGTAGTCGCCAAAGGCGACAATCACGCCACCGTAGGAGCCGTGATTTTGAGGGACTAAGGGTTGGAAACCATAGAGCCAACGTTGGTCATGGTCATAATCTTCCAACGCCTCAGGTCCTAGGGACCATGCACATTGCGCCAATGCGCCTCAATCAAGGGAGAGTCATCTTCATGGTATCTATTTCTGATATGGAACGTCTGATCAATGGGCCTGAGTTTGCAATGTACCTAAGAAGGTAGCTACCTCATAGTGATCAAGACATCAAGTTCACAAAGACTTTAAATCTGGCGATGAAGACAAAATGCCGCAGATTTTTATTTCGAATAGTCTTTTATTTTTCCAAGAATTATATAATGGCAGTTATGCCTTAAATCAATAAATGACATTTTGTTTTAACTCTTTCTCACTTGGCTCACCTAATTAAGTATGATGTCTAGGAAAGTAATTGAGATTAGTGGTACTTAAGAGAGCCTCGCTCCACCGACATCTCTTCCTACTTTCCTAGTCATATTTGATTGAAGTCACCGAACGGATTGAGTGACTACAATTTGTCTAAGTTTGACTTTTATTTTTGGATTAGACTTTGGTTAAGAAACTTTGATGTAATCATTGGCTATTAATAAAGTGTCGATTCCTTAATGTCTTGGACATATCTTAATTCGGACTTTATTATATAAGAGCCAATGGTTTTCATGTAGAAACACATTATAAGAATGGACAGAGTTCCTTTGCATCACCTGTAATGACTACGAACATAAACGAGTATTAGAGAAACTTATGTGTCGCTCTAGTGGGTTGTATGCAACCACTATTCGAGTTATTGAATCCAACCATATCATGAGAGACGACTTATGGGATTTTGACACATATAGGCTTTGACATGACGATCCGTGTATTAAAGACTTTACACGGACATCCATTTTCAGAACGAAGAAAAGTAAGAACCAAGAATTGGTTCGAGGAGCTACACATGGGCCTCATGGCGCCATGATTGTGCAAAGACCGGCCATACATGGCCGGCGCCGCCTACCCCCTGCGGCAAATACATGGCATTGACGTCATAAACTCCTCTCTCTACTTCTCAAGTCTATTGTGACATTATGGCTTAACCAAAACCTTCATTGGTTGATTATAAAGCCCATGGTTCGTTCTGTAAAGCCTGTTATTTAGGATTGAGACCATCCTATGCAAAGGAGATTGAGGAAATAATTTCATTCTTACAAAGAATCTACGGGAATTCTATAGATTTGATCAACCAACTTGCAGACCGTATAGATGTTTTATAGTGTTGGTTGATACGCAAACACGCTGGTCACGTGTTGTGCCATTATCCACTCGTAATGCTGCTTATACTACACTCCTAGCACATAACATATGGCTCCGGGCTCACTACCCATATCATCTCATTCAGTCAATTTGACTTGATAATGCTAGAGAGTTTACATCGACAATTTTCGATGACTATTGCATATCATTGGGTATTGATATCAAGTATCATATTCTCATGTACACACCTAATTGGTCTCGTGGAAAAGCCACCATTAAACTCCTACGATGGTAGCCCGGAAATTGGTAATGCGCACCAATATTTCCGCTTGGGTTATGCAATATCGCATGCAGCTATGCTAATTCGTCTACGACTCATAGCAGCCACTCAACTTTTATTTGCGTTACAGCTAGTGACTGGGTTTGAGTTAATATCTCGTATTTATGCATATTTGAGTGTGCGGTTCATGTGCCAATTGCGCCGCCATAGCGCATCAACATGAGTCATTGCAACGAATGCATATATATATTTGTTGGACATGAGTCTCCAACTATAAGTCCGCTATGTAGAACCTTTGACAGACGATCTCTATTTCGCTGGATTTGCGAATTGTCACTTTGATGAGACAGTCTTCCCGTCGTTAGGGGGAGATTAGACAGGAATTGTCATGGTCTGTCCCCACTATGTCTCATCTTGATCCCCTAAAAGTGACAAGATCACATATACCTGCTGCAAACATGTCTGCAAGGATTGATGTCCCCATAAGAGGACATGGTGCCACCTAGAGAAGATGGGTACTGCACCACTACCATGGATGGTGGTATGGTGACGCCACAAAGGTGGCATAATGGCGTCATAGGCCATGCGTTCCGCTAGAGAGAGTAGGAGACCCATAGGTTCGATGGATTCTCGCCCTAAGAAGAGAGCGAGTTTGGCACAACTTGATCCATTGATCATTGATACTCAAAATCCGTCTCATGAGAATATTTTGGATTGTGGTTATGTCCAAGAGACATCGTTGGGGGACGCCACAATGTTAGAACCAATTCCTGAGAATATAGAGATCTCTACGAACTACACTAGTGTACATGAGGACGTGGAATTATTGAGACCAATGACATCGAACCTTACTCCGTTGAGGAATGCCAACGTAGAGAAAATTGGCTTAAATGGAAAGATGCGATCCAGGTTGAATTAGATTCACTAATGAAGAGGAAGGATTTCGGGCCTGAGATGCCACACCTCCTAACATAAAACCTATTGACATTAATAGGTCTTCGTTAGATAGCGTGATGAGAAAAAGAGATGGTAATCTCGCCTTATGGCGCAAGGTTTCTCACAACGTCTTGGAATCGACTACGAGAAGACATATTCTGTCGTAATGGATGTCATTGCACTCCACTACCTTGTCAGTTTGGTAGTTTCCAAATAACTGAACATGCAGCTTACGAATGTGGTCACTATGTATCTCTATGGGGATCTAGATACGGAATATAATGAAGGTTCTTGTGGACTTTATTTACCCAAGTTAAGTGGCTCTAGACCACAGAGCGCATTTGCAACGAGGTTGAAATGCTCACTAAAATGACTACTTGATTGGGAAAGGATATGATGAACTATGCCCACGCGTTTCCATGACAAGTTCCGGATTTGCAATTGTCGCGGTTTATGTTGATAAACATAATTGGAACCCTTGAGAGTTAAGGGAAACCCCTGAACACCTGAAATCCGAGTTTGAGAGGAATGACATTGGGAGAACACGGTTTTGTCTAAATTCAGAACTTGTATACCGTGTCAAGAGACATTTTTGATAAAGTTAAAGATGTACCATGGTCGTCCGTAGTTTTGGCCCTAAAAGGGATCCGTTTCGTCCCAGGGATGATGACGAAAACGTGTTAATAGCAGAAGTGCTTACTTATGTACAATAGGTGCATTATTGTACTTAGCACAATACAAAACCGGACACCTCAATTATTATGAACTTGTTGGCTAGATATAGCCCCGCGCCAACGCAACTCCATTAGATTGGTATAAAGACAATCTTTCGATATTTGAGAGGTACGATTGATATGGGCTTGTTCTATCCCTGCAGAGAAAAGAGATGACGGAAGTGTGGGATCGGACCCCACAAGGCAAAATGCAACCTTCCGTGCTCCTCCTCCCCTCCATCAAAATGACAATAAGCATTTCTAAATATTGAAGTAAACCAAATCCGATCAGAGGATAATGTAGCGGACTTATTTACTAAGTCGTTGCCAAAATCCACCTTCGAGAAACATGTGAAGAGTATCGGATTGACAAAGTTATCCGAACTCCCATGATTGTAGCAATCAGGGGGAGATATTGACATCAGGGGGAGGTATGATGTCTACATGTTCGATCTCGAAGAGTGAAGGGCGTGTTGTGCTCTTTTTGTCCTTCGACCAGAGTTATTTTTGTCCCACATGGTTTTTGTTACCTGGCAAGGTTTTTAACGAGGCAACAATCAAAGCGTCATCACCAAGTTTGAGCGGCACAAGGGGGAGTGTTGAAGGATATCGACATAATGTGTGCCTCTACAAACTAGGATTTAGAGTTGTAATAGGAATGTGTTCTAGGTATTCAATTATAATCAGATTCTATTACCTTTTTGGGTACCTTGTAACTCCCTATTTAAAGGGCTCCTATTATCAATGATAACACACAATTACAATTCTCCTACAACATAATCTTGTTTGAATGGGGGAAAATGAAAACTAAGAACTTATGTGAAATTGTCAAATTGATAAGCCCAAGTGGCTAAATGATTTTTGGATAATTTGGAAGACTTTACTAGATTTAGGAGAGCCAGTAAGCCCAAGTGGCTAAACTTCTTGTTATTTCATTTTTCTGTTTTTCAGATCTCTTCAAACCCTAGAGCCACCATTAATAGGCGTCAATTCAGGGGGGCTCTAGCGCCTTCCCTCTAGTGTTCGCCAAGGCGTACGAGTACTACGGAATCTGCCTCAATCTCGCACATCGGATTCAAGCTGCGCATGTTCTGATAGGGTTGGATTCTACGAAGCCAATCTCTAGATCAACTTGGGTAGATCTGCTATCTGTGGGTTGGGTGCAAAGATTTAAATTTAAATTAGGGTCCTTGACCCAAAGCATCAAAATAAGCAAAAGTTATCCCACTTACCCCAACAACAGATTTTTGTTCCCACATATACAATTTATCAACAAATGATCATTTTGCCCCCAATCTAATTAAAAAATTACAGTCCACGCCACACTCTCTCTCTCTCTTCCCGTTGCTCCACTCCTCGTCGACGACGCTCTCACTGGCGACTGCCAAAAGACATGCACCTGGCCGCTCAGGCCGGAGTCCGGTACATCATGGAGAACCCCTGCTTAGTCCACAGCAACATCGTCGGCCTCGTTACTCTTCTCAAGGCATGTAAATCGGCCAATCCTCCGCCATCGATTGTGTGGGCCTCACCGGCTTTCTTCGTCGCTGAGTAGAGGCTCGCCAGCTGGTTCGTCCGGTCGGATCCCGAGAACGGGACCTTGTAGTTTAAGCCGTAAACGGAGCATCCAGCGCAAACAGTGGCGTGACAGATCCGGATCTTCGTAGCCGGAGACAGCGTCAGCGTAAACTTGGCCCACCACGCGACCTTGTTTCGATGGGAACCGGTCTCTCTGATAATGACAACGACGGGGATCCCTCAGCTGCATGCCTGGTGGGTTTCCTCCAATTTGGTGCCCAGATCAGGTTTTTTTTTTTTTTTTTTAAGTAACGGGATAGAAGGAAAGAAAAATTTTTTTGAATGTCTATTGTGGGGCAATAGACCTGCAATAGACGTCTATTGGAGGGCAATAGACGTTATAGACGTTTTTAAATTGATATAATCGCTTATGTTTTTTTCTTTAATCAGAGTTTTATTTATCTAATTTTAGAAAGATTAATTCTCATTCCAGCTACCAAAAGTTCTATTGAAGGGCAATAAACGTCTATTGGGGGCAATAGACTATTGCTCACGAGTATAAGAAACGAAACTGGGGGAGCTTTTGAGGTCTGAGCTTCAGTGAAACCCCAGTTTCGTTTCTTATACTCGTGATCACCCCCTTAAACTTCAAACCACCCATACTTCTTAATTCCTTGGTCTGACACCATTGTCTGGCGCTTGGCCTGCTTCAATGCTGAAGTGTTCTGAGCTTCAGGCCCTCAAAAGAAGCCTTGGATTGCTTAAGTGTAGGTATGGATGAGCTAGTCTTACCATTAGCTACCTCTGACAGAGGAAAGGGTGGCCAAATACCAATTGTGGTTATCTAAGAAGGCTTTGGGCTTGAGTGAGGAATCCATGTGGACAATGTAGGAGTGAGACTCTGCAGAAACCATGATTGGAAGAACATACAGAGATAGAGTAGCCATTGCTGATGTGAAATCCCTCAAGTCTGAAACGACTTCTTATAGCAGAAGTGCTGGACAGATCTTTTTCTAAAGCTAGAGCTAGACTTTAAAGTAGGACATACCCTATTTTCCATCGTTTTCTCTGAAAGGGGTTGGTTTCCTCATTATTTCCTATTATTTTTGTCCCATTGCAATTTGCACATAATGTTGATGAGATCAAAACGTCAGAAATTTTTTGAAAGGGATTTCTGAACCACTTTTCTATTTACTGATATACTAGCTAGGATCAGAAGACGATGTCCAATAAACCGTATCCCCACATTGTTAAGTATCGCAAATTGAATAGAAAGCTATACACCACTAATGTATATAGCAGCTAGGTAAGTTGTACAATGAATAATTCGGCTCCTTTCTAAAGACGTGATAGAGAAACTCTTACTTTTTTGAAGAAACAGACATGGACAACCACCACAAATTTGAAGAACCTCATGCATAGAACGAATTTAATACAGCAGCTACGCACCAGGCCACCAACCATGATACTTAATGTAATACGTACTTACCTATAGTTTACAACTTTACATGATAAAGGGTTTTATTCAATTTTATTCTGAATTCTAAGTTAATATATGGTAAAGTAATTTGATAAATTAATATATGGCAAAGTTATTACACAAACCATGATGTTTAAGACCCTTTATTGTGAACAAAAAAACACTCTAATAATGTAATACGTACTTACCTATAGTTTACAACTTTACATGGTTGGTGTAATAACTTTGTCATATATTAATTTATCAAATTACTTTACCATATATTAACTTAGAATTCAGAATAAAATTGAATAAAATTTTGTTGTTGTTAAAGGAAAAACATATTGTGTGCCTTCGTCAAAGCAACTGACGGAGAGGGAATCAAGGAATCAGTGATTACCATCAATCAGCACAATTATAGATCAATCAGCATTCAATGTATTTAATGTAATTAATGTTTCTGTTGTAACTCTATCCCTATATAAAGGGACTATGAAATGAAATGAGCAGACCATTTCCAATCTCCATTTACTTTTACACGTTATCAGCACGCTCAGAGCAAATAGCCAACAGAAAAAAAAAATCTTAATTTTCTAGTTTTCTTTCTAAACGAAAAGAAACAAACCCTAGAAGAAAACAATATTTTCTTCTGTTTCTGCCGCCACTAAAAAAAAAAAAATCTCTTCCCAGCAGTAGCAGATCGACCACGTTCAGAACCAGACCCGATCTCGATCTTGACCTCACCGGCATTCATCTTCACGTCCAGATCGGGCCCCTCCCTTCAGCGTTGCCGTCTGCAAGCTGCCATACCCAAGCAGCACCCAGCCTTCTCCAAGCACGCTGGAGCACGCACGACCCCTGCAACCTCCGCGCCTGCAGCAACCCCAGCGCAGCACCGATCCCAGCGCACCTCCGTCCATACAGCACCTGCGCGCCCGCAGATCCAATCCCGGCACCGCTGCCTCTAGCCCAGCACCACCGGTCTCCAGCCCACAGGCCACACCTAAGCCCAACCCCCGCACTGCAGCAACCCGATCTGTAGCGGCCCCAGCTCAGCGCGTTGCAGCACAGCCTCTAGCCTCACGCCCAGCATCCCTTTGCAGCAGCACGCACACAGCCTTCGATCAAGCCCCGCCTGCGCAGATCCCAGCAGCCACTGCCCGGCCTCGACATCCCTCCAGATCGGCCTCACTCGTCGCTGCTACCGAGCCAAGCACCTGCAAATCAGAGAAAGAAGAAGAAAAAAAAAAGAGGGCGGGTTGACCCGGCCCAAAATAAAAAAAAGTCACCCGGCCAAAGAAAAGGACCGAACAGAATAAAAAAAAAAAAAACAAAAAACAAAAGGCCCAAAGAACAGAAGGCCTAGAAGAAAAAAAATAATAAAGACAGAAAAAAAAGGCAGGCCTTTCGGCCCAGAAACAAAAGAAAGAAACAGGCCATGCGACCCAAAAAAAATATGCCTGCGGCCCAGAAAAAGAGAAAAGAAAACAATAAGTCTTTGTGGCCCATTACTGAAAAAGCGTAAGCGACTCAGTTTTTCTCAAGCTCAAAAACATCGCTACGCACGCCTGCATCAACACGCGCGTGCGCTAGGATTGTTTTATTTTTCGAAACCAAGTATGTTCCCTTTAATTTATTTAATTTCATACTATGGTAAATTCTCATTATTTATTTTCTTGAGCATGCTATATATATTTTTTATTGTTTATGCTTTTATTATAAATTTTTCGAGCATGCTTAGTTAGATTATATTAATTATTTTACGCATGCTTTGTCCTTTATGCTTTATATAATTATCTTTAAGCCATGATTATATATTTGTTTTTTGAGCATGCCATATATATCTATATATATTGTTATATATTATTTATGAAATTTTGAGCATGTTTTTATTTTATTTACGCTTATATAAATTATGTATACGCATGCTTTATATTTTACTATTGTTTACATTTTATTTTACGCATGCTATATTATTGCTATTATTATGTATAGTATATAATTTATTGTATATGTGTGAAATTTGAGCATGCCATGTAGTTTATTTATGCTATGTTTAAATGTGCTATGCTTATTTTTAGAATGCTATACAACATATAAACTCCATTTTGCCATGATAATGAAAATTCATGTGCATTATACACACACTTACTGTGATAAAGTATTTTCACATAGCATCGAAAAAAAAATGTGTGACCATTACGAATCTTGGTCTTGAAATCTAATTCATATAGTTGGAAAATAATTTACGTGGATGTCTTTATGACTGCGTAATTTATATCTTCTCTCTTGTTTTATGTAGATGGCTGATCCAGCTCAACCTGAGTTTGACATATTGGACTCAGAAGGACTTGAGTACCATCATTGGGTTTCCGATATGGAAACTGCCTTTGTGGCAAAAGACTACACTGCCACCATTACTGATCCCAAAGATGATGAACTATCTAATAAGGTGAAAGCAGATGCCTTACTTTTTCTGAGGCGACATATTGATCCTAGCCTACGCTGGGAGTACCTTCAGTTGAAGACACCCAAAGCACTGTGGGATGCCCTTAAAAGACGTTTTGGGAACATTCACGATACTTTGCTCCCAGGACTGGCTGTTCAGTGGAATGGAATCCGCTTGCTTGACTATAAAAAGGTCAATGACTTCAACAAGGACATGTTGCGCTTAAAAGCACGTCTCAATTTCTGTGGAAGGGAAATCACAGAAGATGATATGATCTACAAGACTCTTACCACCTTTCCTAATTCAGCTTTTATACTAGCGAACCAGTATCAGTTGGATTATGACAACAAAAGAATCACAACCTTCAATAAGTTGATAAGCCTACTGCAAGTGGATGAGAGACAAAATAAGATTCTCTTGAATAACAATGCCAGGCCCACTGGGACAAAGAAAATTCCCGAGGCTAATTATGGAAAAATGAAAGGTGGAAATAACTCCAATGCAAGGGGGTTTAGACGTGTTGATCCCTACCCACGTGGCAACAATGCACCACGTGGAAAGGGACATGGGGATCATGGAAACAAGATGCCAAAGGAAAGAGTTGACAATGAACCATTCTATAGGTGTGGATTCATTGGGCATTGGTACAAGAACTGCCAAGCAAACAACAGAGTAGTAGCCAATTACAAGAGGTATAGAGAGTCTAAAGAACAAGTGGCTCACTATATGGAAGAAGGAGGTCATGACCTAGACGTCAACCTTACAGTTGCAGACTCCAATGGCAAAGAGGAACTTGCTAAGTCAATGGATGCTCTCAATCTTGACTGATCTGCTTTATTCATTTTATTTTCCAAAGACAGTTGTGAAGGCATAATGCCTCATTTTTAATTAGACTATTGTTTGGTCTTAAAGTTTATTTTCAATCATGGATTGATGAATAAGATTTCTGAACAAGACCTTGATTTGATTATCGTTGGCTTATTAATAAATTTTGAATTTTATTCTGAAGCACTGAATTTATTCAAATTTATTTACTACACATATTTACATGGTTCGACATAGCACTATAAATATGTAAAGCAATACATCTAGAGAAAAATTATTAGAATGAAAAGAATACCATTCTACGCAAATAGAAATACTCTAAAGAATATGAGTTTTATTTTCTAAATACCTCCCATTTATTTGTAGGAATGAATGGAGGAGAACTTGAGTGCTTAGATGATAGTGGGACTACCCACACAATATTAAGTAATAGGCAATTATTCATTGAACTAATAGCCTATAATTCCTCTGTGACTACGATGATTGGATTATCAAAACTAATAAAATGGCGAGGAACTGTCAAATTTTTGCTGCCTAATGGCGCAACATTTCAAGTCACAGACGCTCTATATGCACCAAGAGCTAATCGAACCTTGTTAATGTTTCAAAGCAATTTGTGCCAACGGTTATCACGTAAAAACACACCGTGAGAATGGAACTGAATACCTTGATATTACATCTAATGACTGTGGAAGGAAACACATCTTAGAGAAACTTATGAGTCAATTTAGTGGATTGTACCTCACTACGATTCGGATCATTGAATCCTATACTGTCACCAACAATGAATTGTGGGACACTGACTCATACAGGCTTTTGCATGACCGCCTATGGCACCGAGGTCGTGACATGATGATCCGTATTTTTCAAGAACTCACACGGACATCCCTTCTTTCGAGTGAAAAATGGGAGAAAAATCCGCCACACTGCAAGGTGTCGGTTCTAGTATTGCTCAAATGCAGTCATTGCCTTCTGAAGTACCAGAAGCACTATCTCCCTCCCATTATGCCTCATTGACTATTTCAAAGGTACATCACTCGTTTTGCAAAGCCTGCTCTTTAGCAAAAACAGGATCGAGACCTTCCTATGCTAAAGATACAAAACAAAACATTCCATTCTTACAAAGGATACAAAGAGATGTCTGTGGACCTATCCATCCAGAATGCGAACCATTCAAGTACTTTATGGTTCTGGTGGATGCTTCGACAAACTGGTCACATGTCGTTTTATTGTCCACAAGAAATGCTGCAATACTCCTAGCAGAGATTATACGTTTGAGGGCTCACCACCCTGATCACCCTATCAAGTCTATAAGGCTTGATAATGCTGGAGAGTTTTACATCAAAAGAATTTGATGATTATTGCATATCTATTTGGATCGATGTAGAGCATCCTGTACCCCATGTGCATACACAAAATGGTCTCGCAGAAGCCACCATCAAAAGGATACAGATGATGGCTAGGGCATTGGTTATGCGCACCAACCTGCCTATATCTGCATGGGGTTATGCAAAATTGCACGCAGCTTTACTTATTCGTTTAAGACCCACAGCTAGCCAACCATTTTCTGCGTACCAGTTGGTAACTGGATATGAGCCTGACACTTCACACTTTCGCATATTTGGTTGAGCAGTATGTGTGCCTATTGCGCCCCCACAGCGCACCAAAATGGGTCCTCAGAGACGATTAAGTATTTATGTTGGATACGAATCCCCAACAATTATCCGCTATTTGGAATCCTTGACAGGCGATCTCTCTACCGCTAGATTTGCAGATTGTCACTTTGATGAGACAGTCTTCCCGTCGTTAGGGGGAGATAGGAAAAAGGATTTTCCAAGGGAACGACAGGAATTGTCGTGGTTTGTCCCCACTCTGTCTCATCTTGATCCCCGCACTTCATAAAGTGAAAGTGAAGTGAAAAGAATAATCGATCTTCAGAACGTAGCAGATTCGATGCCTGATGCGTTTACTGATATCGTAAAAGTGACGAGATCAAATATACCAGCTGCAAATGTGCCTGCAAGGTTAGAAGTCCCCAACAAGGGGCACGGTGCCGCAGATAGAGGCACTGCAACCGCACTTATTGGAGGTGTGGTTGAGGCTGTGGCTCCCCAAGGAAGAGGGGGAGGTCACTTGGTTCGATTGACACTCACCCAAGGAAGAAGAGGGTGAGTAAGGCACAAACCAATCATCAATGTATAGAATCCCTCTCATGAGATTGTCTCTGATTATAGTTATGTCCATGAATCAATACTGGAGGACGCTCCGATGTTTGAAATGATTCCAGAGAACAAAGAAATCTCAAAGGATTATGAGAGTGCGTATGAGTTGATAGAAAGATCTTCCATACACATTGATGATATATACTGTTGCTCAAGGAATCATAGAGCACGATGATATCGAACCACGCTCTGTTGAAAAATGTCAACAAAGAGCAGATTGGCCTAAATGGAATGAGTCAATCTAGGTAGAATTAGATTCTCTGACAAAGAGACAGGTATTTGGTCCGGTAGTGCTAACCTCACCAAGTGTAAAGCCTGTAGGACATAAATGGACCTTTGTCAGAAAGCGCAATGAGAAGAATGAAGCCCTAAGGTACAAGGCTTGCCTTGTGGCACAAGGTTTCTCACAATGCCCTGGAATTGACTACGAGGAGATATTCTCTCCCAAAATGGACGTTATAACGTTCCGCTACTTAGTTAGCTTAGTAATTTCCGAAGGACTGGAAATGCAGCTCATGGATGTGGTTACTGCATATCTCTATGGGGATCTAGATTTAGAGATATATATGAAAAGTGCCTAATGGCCTTACATTACCCAAGTCAAGTGACTCTAAACCACAGAGTGCGTTTGCAATTAAGTTGAAACGCTCACTTTACGGATTGAAACAATCCGGCCGGATGTGGTATACCCGTCTAAGTGACTACTTGATTGGGAAGGGATATAAGAACGATGAATTATGCCCCTGCGTATTCATAAAGAAAACAAGTTCCGGATTTGCAATTGTAGTAATATATGTCAATGATATGAACATAACTGGTACTCTTGATGAAATAAGAAACCGCGAGCTACTTGAAATCCGAATTTGAGATGAAGGATCTTGGGAAAACTCGATTCTATCTAGGCCTTGAACTAGAACACCGAGTTTGTGGAATATTAATCCACCAGTCTGCATATGTCCAAAAGTCAAGCGATATAACATGGACAAAGCATATCCTGTTAGCACTCCCATGATCGGTCGAAGTTTGGATGCAAGGAAAGATCCATTTCGTCCAAAGGAAGATGACGAACAAGTGTTGGGAGCTGAAATTCCCTATCTAAGTGCAATAAGCGCATTATTGTACTTAGTCCAATTCACTCGACCAGACATTGCATTCTCAGTGAACTTGTTAGCTAGATTTAGCTCAGCGCCAACGCAACGTCACTGGAATGGTATCAAGAACATTTTCGATACCTAAAAGGAACCATTGACTTGGGACTGTTCTTTCCCTACAGAGAGACAAGAGGGACCGCAATCCCTAAAGGAAATGTTGATGGCGAAAGCGCCACTCCCTACACTAAAACGCCAAATGACGTTTTGGTCGGTTTTGCTGACACTGGGTACGTCTCTGACCCACATAAAGATCGTTCCCAAACTGGTTATGTATTTACCAATGGGAACACGGCGATATCTTGGAGATCAACCAAGCAAACCCTTGTGGCTACCTCCTCGAACCACTCAGAAATCATCGCCCTACATGAGGCGGTTCGTGAGTGTGTATGATTAAGAGCTATCATCACATATATTCGAGGGACTAGTGGTTTGAGTTCTACCACAGAAGAGCCTACTTGCATTAATAAAGATAATGCAGCTTGCATTGAACAGACGAAGCTAGGGCATATCAAGGGTGATAATACAAAACACATATCGCCAAAGTTTCTCTACAATCAGCAACAACAGTCCCTCCTCAATATTCAAGTGAATCAAGTAAGGTCTGAGGAGAATGTGGCAGATTTGTTCACCAAATCATTGCGTAAGCCCATATTTGAGAAACATGTGAAAAGCATAGGAATGCGATGACTTTCCAAGCTCCCTTGATTAATGAAAGTATCAGGGGGAGGTGTAGACGTCAGGGGGAGTCTAACACCACATGTCATTCTCAAATGTAGATGGTGCGTTGTGCTCTTTTCCTTCGACCAAGTTTTATTTTTGTCCCACAGGGTTTTTATTGTTACTTGGCAAGGTTTTTAGTGAGGCAACAACTCATGCACCATTTCGTCTTTGACTTGGCACAAGGGGGAGTGTTAAAGGAAAAACATATTGTGTGCCTTCGTCAAAGCAACTGACGGAGAGGGAATCAAGGAATCAGTGATTACCATCAATCAGCACAATTATAGATCAATCAGCATTCAATGTATTTAATGTAATTAATGTTTCTGTTGTAACTCTATCCCTATATAAAGGGACTATGAAATGAAATGAGCAGACCATTTCCAATCTCCATTTACTTTATTGTGAACAAAAAAACACTCTAATAATGTAATACGTACTTACCTATAGTTTACAACTTTACATGGTTGGTGTAATAACTTTGCCATATATTAATTTATCAAATTACTTTACCATATATTAACTTAGAATTCAGAATAAAATTGAATAAAATTTTGTTGTTGATTAAATTCAGAATTGTGTGAAAAGTTAGGAGGTTGGCCTTCAAGCAAAAAATCAACGAGTTTGTAGGAAGTTGGCCGAGTTGAGTAAATTGTCTATTCATAATGAAAATGAAAATGAAAATGCTAGAGCTAGTAATGAGATTTCCTATCATTCATGACTGTGGATTCAATATTAAAATCACAATTTATCTCCTCAATTAATACATGATTTCCTTTTGAAGTCGTGAATGTCATAAAGTTGAGATTAGGGCATGCGCTCCATTGTGGCACCGAATCTCTTTTCTTTCTTTAGGAAGATTCTTCTTCCCTCAACTACGGTAATGAGGATGAAAGAGAAGCATTTACCAAGAATTGAAGCTGAGTCGAGAGTGAGATAATAGCTAGGATGGCAAATATAACAGGATCCACACACTACATACCAATTTTGATATGCCCCAGCCCGCAGGCTGCAGCCTAATTCGATGTGGCCTTTTTCTGCACTACAGAAGTCTACTAAGGAAATTGAACAGAATTGGAGTATTGACGGAGATATAGGGACGGCTTTATTCACATACTTGGTACCATTTACTCGTATAAGGCTGCAAATACAAGATATTTTTCTTAATTGATTACCAGACTACTTAAGCTACATGGTTTAGACAATTCACAAGGATGAAAACTACAAATCTTCTAGAACCCAATCTACTTGTTTCTTTTCATTAAGTTCAGATTTCAGCATGTGTTTGAAGTTTTTTTTTTAATTAAGAAGCCAAATATAGTTTGCGTATATGTGTAAACATCGAGCTTTTAGTAAAATTTAAAATTGATCTGGGTCTATATAGTAAAGGAAAGGTGGCTCTTTTCATCATGAAACTAGGAAAGGTGGTTTTGGCTTTGTAATTAGAGATTCAAGTGGTGTAATGGTAGCTGGCGGGGCCGGTCCCTTGAGTGGGTTGATCTCATCAGAACATGTAGAAGTGTTGGCGTGTAGGAATGCCATGAATTTTGCATTTGATCATGAATTTGTTCCAGCTTTATTGGAGACTGACGCACAAGAGGTGCAACGCCAACTCGTTTCCCAGGCTAGTCTCAATACCTCCGCGTTGGGACGTTTGTATGAGGATCTGAATTTACTCTTGGGTTTTCATAATAATTTGAAAGTTAGTTATGTTAGTAGAAAGGCAAATGTAATTGCCCATATGTTAGCTGCACATGGTAGTAATCTTGTGCAGGATTGCTTTTATGTTTCGTTGCCTAGTTTTCTAGCAGCTGCAACCGCAGCTGAGGTTGTAATTTCAGTTTTCTCAGTAAAGGGCTTACTTCTTTCTGTCAAAAAATATAGTAAAGGAAAAAATATAGTTTTAGTCACTCAACTTTCGGTTGATTGACACTTCAGTGACCAAAGTTTATAAAATTTCACTTTAGTCGCTCAATTTTAACTCTGACCATCACTTTAGTCCGCCGGTGAATTTTTCCGATAAAAAAAGTCACATGACACCTCACATGCCCTTTTTTAAGGGTTATTTTCGTCCTTCAATGAAAATTTCAACCTAATAGAAATGGCCAAGTTTCCCTAATAAAAGGGAAAAAAAAATATAAAAAAAGTCACATATCATTACCTCTGTTTTGCTGTTCTCCAATTGCAGCACGAGATCAAAAGCAAGCAAGGAGATCAATACGTCAATTATAAGTTTCAGATTTAAGGGAAATGGGAAGGTCTCAGATTTGGTTTGAATATAGGTTGAAATTTTTATTGAATGACAAATATAACCCTTAAAAAAGGGCATGTGAGGCGTCCTGTGAGGCGTGGAAGAATGTATAATGAAGACATTGTAAAACAAGCGTGGATATCTTACAAGACAATTCTCATAAAGCTTTTGCTCATGTAAGAAATTGTTCTATAAGTGTTCTAGTAATGATATGGGACTGTTAACCAACAGCCCAGACATGAAAACAAACATAAGAAGGTCCTAGAAAAATAGAAAACGTTGGATGTGTTTAATGAAAAACGTTGGATGTGTTTAGTCTTGGGTGCCGGGACTACAAACGCGTTTCCTTCCAACTCGTGTCACCCAAGACGCGTTTTCAAATCAGAGGAAATGAGGCATGTGGGCATAGGGGTTTATAACACCTTCCCAAAATGCAGAGCGTTGTGGTTGACGGTGTCGAGGTGATGTAGGAACAATGTCTCCCCAAGCTAAGGGTAATAGAATAAATTTTGGTTATCAGTTGCTACCATCTAGGGTAATAACAAGCCTTCGTAGTAGTATACAAGTGAGACATTGAGGGTACTCCATCTCCCATCACCACTCCATTACTATTTACTGTCTTTTAATTTAATCTCAATAAATTCTCAAACGCTAATAAAAATAGATAAAGTGAGAGAGGGTTGCTCTGTCTAATCCCTCGAGAAGTGAATAAACAAAGAGAAGTAAATGTTCCCTTCTCTCTAGAGTTAGGGTTTGGAGGCTAGCCTTCGAAAAGGTTTAAGTTCGTCCCACCGGGCGTCGGTTTAGGGATACATGTGTGTGGAATTGTTCATTGTATCCGCATGACAAATTGTAATTCTATTCTTATCCTTAGTTCCTTACAAAAAAGGCGAAGATTTAATAACCCTTTCTCTTGCTATGTACCTACGAGATGACTTTGTATGAATGTATCCAAAAAGACTTGGTGAAATGAGCTCATGAACAAAAGAGAGTAGAAAGCTAAAACCTCTCCAAATAACACATTTCACATATTTAACTATTTAAGAATAATGTTATTTCTCATTGAACATGTTGAGGCAGGTTCCTTTTTTTTGTTTTTTTTTTCATTCCCCTCCTTATCACTCCACCACCCACTTCACTCATCTCATGATATCCTTACTACCCATATCATAATGCAAGTGAGATATTAATGAGTGACCTCTACACGGCTCACCGGTATGTTGAGGTAGAGTCTTCTCTTTCATTTTTGTTTTATTACAGTTGAGGTTGTTTCTGCGTTATAGTTGATAATTTGTTACACCTTGAATTTGAAAATGGAATTTTATTTATTTTATATATTGTATTTTGATAAATTTATCCTTTAGTGGTAAATTTTTTTTTGAGAAGAAATATATTTCATTAATAAAATATTACAACGCATTTGAATGGCCAGTTGTGGCCCAAAAATTATGACACACATTGCTATCAGAATCTGTAGTTACGGTCTGTCAATAGTAGTAACATCCATGAACTGACAAGGCTCAACTCCTTATCAAATATTTCACTCATAGCTGTTGGTTACAATAAAAGGTAACAAATTTCGAGTGTCACGATACAATCTCTCCACTCCACCAACATAAAGACGACCCACTTCACCCTCTCCGACTTCATGTCCAAGAACCATTACACCACGTATAAGGGCAATTCACCATCACGTTGATAACCAGTAGGCACTGATATTAAATCACTTTTTATGTCAATATCAAATTACCTACTTATCGGGAATAACGCCATACCAATGGCACAAGAATCAAACCAAAACTTCTAAACCCTACCTCAATTGAGCAGAGACTTATAAATCCTAACAAAAAAACAAAACCAAAACTAAGAACCCTTGTCAAAACCAAAAATATGTCATTGAGACCCACAATCCTGCACCTAAAGGCCACTACTGAGCTAACAATAGTATGCAGGTATCAACGAACATGCTATATCAAATATGGTCTACAAATGGCCCACCAAAAACGTCCACCACCACTCTATCCCCACCTGGAACCACCACTAAATCATCCCCACCCTAAACTACCACCGAGCCATCCTTCTCACTCAGCCCCCAAAATTGCAGCGAGCCCCCAAACCAACCTCCCGATAGCCCACCAGCAAACCACCACTGAAGCTCCATATGCTCAAGTACAACCTCTTACCCACACACTAGTATAGCCCAGATCCAACATAGCAATTTGCCTTAACTGAATTTTTAGACGCCGTACAACACACTACCCTTGCCCAAACACCAACACAACATGGCCCAAGAGATCTCTTGGCCATGAAATCGCCCCAACCCTCTTGACCAGATCAGGGTGACCATTGAAAAAGCCGTCGTCGCCTCCTAAAGCAGGAGGCCATAGAACACAACAACCTTACACCAACCCAATTGAGCCACCAAGCACCTGTCCGGCGCCGGCCAACCACACTTGGTACAGCCAAATGGCCAACAGGCATTGAGGAGCCCTTGAACGAGATACATCGACGTGAGATGAGAAAACCCAACCTTTCTGGAAATCCTAAGAGCTCCGAGAAAGGAGGAACTCAATAATGGTAGTTTTGAACTCATGATCTCCACGGTGTTAGTTAGGCTAGCTAACCAACATGCTACGGCTCATCGAGAAAGGAAGATTAAATTCAGATAGTTTAAAAAATAATTCTATTCTTGACATGGTAAATTGAGTGTGTGTGCAAGTGGTGCGTTAAATGGAGATGTAAGAAAAAAGTTACGGCTGTTTTACTTTAGGGGTATTTTTGCCTTTTAGCCCAATTAAAAGTGCAAAAAGGAATTAGTCAATTAGAGCACTAGCAGACCCTAAACAAAACAGAAGCAGGGACACAATCGCAGAATTCGACCCAAAAACTAGGACACAGAGAACGCGCGACCTTTGGCCGCCGACACTGTTTCCGGCCGTGTCTGCCGGCCAAAATCATATTAGTCTCTTCGTCTCTAAACTGGCTTCCCACCCATATAAATTTCAAATCCTATTGTTCCCCGTACGCGACGAATCGAAGTAGACAAGTTTTTTTTTTTTATAACTTTTTCCGGCTTCTTTTGCGATTTACGGCAAATTCGTCGACTTTCTTGCTAAACCCTAAGGTAAAAATTTGTTCTTTACCTCTTGGGTATATTATTGCATGCAGTTTTATAAGTTTTGACACATGAGTGAAGTTGGCAGCCGCGGCTCCGCCGTCTCCGTCTGCTCTGAACGGCCATTGTTGGTCTCTGTGACCTTTATTACACTAACTAGGAAGTTTAAATTGAAGAGCGGATCCTAGTGACTGGGTTTATATTGCTTATGAGCTAATCAAATGCATTGTGTTTGATGCAAAACTTGTCTGTTTCTTTTGTAAAAACTTTTTCTTTATTGAAATGTGAAGTTTCTGAATAGAAAAAACAAGGTTCTGGATTTTTGGTAGATCAAATCTTGCTTCCTTGCATTCGGTATAGTTGGGATTTCGGCTTGGAAGTATATTAGAAGTATAGGGCTTAGACTATACTTCCAGTTACATTGTTTAGGGTTTAGACTTCAGAATGACGTAAAAGATGATACTAGCTCGTTACATTCTTTGTAAGTTAGCTGATAGAAGTCCTTTTGCAGGGGAGATCAGATACATACATTCTTTAATTTGGTTGTATTCAGCTCTCGTTCCCAAAATTTTAGAATAGACTGGGTATGTTTTGTCGTTTGATAATAATCTACAATATTTTTTAATTTCTATAATGGTGTTTGGAGCAAATATTGAATTAGATTTTGAATGTGAAATGTAGGTGTGTGGCTAATTCCTATTCGTGGCCATTCATTACTGATGTAAAAAATGTTTTCTCCAATGAAAAATTCATGCACATATTCTTTCATTTCTAGATGGAACAATATAGCCATGGAGTTACTGGACAGTGCAGCCCTTATTTTAAGTTTTGAGTTTGTTCGGGCTTCTAGTTTTGTTTACATATGCTGTCACTTTTATAGTTTATAAACTTAGTGTCTTTGTATTTTTTTTTTTTAATATAAATCCATGGAACATATGGCATTATGCTAACGTTGCTGTGAAATCTTTTTGTAGAGACAATTATTAGAAACTAAGGAGGCTGTTGCTCAGACAAAGTCGTTGAAGAAAGGCAAACTGGTAAAATTCTGCTCCCTGTACTTTCAAGGATTTAAACTATGATGCAAAATGTAATGTTATGGTCTTATCTATTGACTGCTTTGCTCTTTTACAACATTAGTACTGACCCATGCTTCTATCTGCATGCCTATCCACTGGTCTAAACATCTCTCTCTCTCTCTCTCTCTCTGAAATCAAATCCCCGCATTGCCCATCTTATTTTGTTTTATTTAAAGTATAGTAACTAAGTACTGATTTAGCTTTTTATTTCTTGAGAAAATCAGCTTAGGGCTTAAGATTCGGAACATGGGCAAGAGGGAGAAGCAAGCGAACAAGTTTCACTGGGACGAGTTAAGTGAAGAAGAAGGAGAACTAGCTAATAGAAAGGCTCTGAAATCTGTCGTACACATCAGTAGCGACGATGATGAGGCCAATGAAGATCTCAGCCTCAAAATAGTTGAAAAAGCTCTACTGATGCGTGCAGCCAAGCTGGCCTCAGAGAACGACACTGTTGTTTCCAATCCAGCTGGTTTGAATGGACTGCCTTTTTCGTCTTCTCCACGGGTTGCTGAAGTTGACGCCGCAGATTTAGAGACTAAGAAAGTAAAGAAGGATAGGGTGAGGAAGACAAAGAAGAGGAAGATTGAAGACCCAGTTGTGAGTGCCTTTTTCTCTTTTACCTTGTTCCTACAGAAATTTGATTCAAGGAAAATTAGTTAATTGTGTGTAAACTTGTTGATTTTTACTGCAAAAATTTAGTTAATTGTGTGTATTGAAACATAATTTGTTGGCTTTTAAATGTTTCTTTTTTTCCTTCTCAATTTGCATTTGTGTTTTGAAGTCACAAACTATGGACCTTATTTAAAATTGATTTAAACAGAAGCATATTTTTTTTTGAATTTTATCTTTCGGACTATCATTTTATTTTGTTGACTGTATGTAGATATGGGAAGAAAATGTCAGTTTTCTTGATGAATATTTGTTTGTTTGATAAAAAAGGTGAAAGTTAAGATGCCATCTTATGTATCAGGTGATTCCTGCTAAAGAAGAAGTGAAGGTAGACGCAGCTAGAGCTGTGGATGAGCCAATTGAACTGAACACTGTTCAGATCACTGACAATATCGTGCTGCGGAAACTTCTTGTGAGTTCAAATACTTCCGTTGAAATACCCTTTTGAAAATGGCAAACCAAAATGAAGGCCTTAATATGGTACTATCTTATTTCTATTCTATCAGCGGGGACCAAGGTATTTTGATCCTCCAGATAGGAGCTGGGGAACATGCTTTAATTGTGGTGAAGAAGGACATGCAGCAGTGAACTGTACTGTAGCTAAGCGGAAGAAGCCATGCTTTGTTTGTGGCAGTTTGGAGCACAATGCAAAGCAATGTGAAAAGGTTAGTTGAAAAAGAAAACTAAGACACCAGACTTAAAGGGTTTTCAAGTCTATTTCTCTGAGTTTTTGAACTTTTTAAATGCTGGATGGTGGTGGAGGCTTTACATTAAAGGTTTGCTTTAACTTGAATGATTGAGGTTTGAACAAAAAGTTTATCTCTTTGCAATTATGCTTAACTTTTTTTCTTTTGCTCTTTTAAATTCTAAATCTATATGTGATAATAATGTTCGGAAAATAAAACTAAAGATTTTTTATTTGCCTGTTCTATGTGTTGTAATCTTCTGTTAGTTCCACTTTCCAAATATAATGATTTAACCACCAATTCTTGTTTGCTGTGTAACTAAACGAAGATAGGTTTCTCTATTTTCTCCCTCTGTTTTCTCATTTTATACCTGCTATAAATATTCACAGGGACAAGATTGCTTTATCTGCAAAAAAGGTGGACATCATGCTAAAAATTGTCCAGAGAAGTACAATGTTGGCTCGTTGGATTCCAAAATATGTTTAAAATGTGGAGACTCTGGGCATGAGATGTATTCATGCAAGAATGATTACCCATCTGATGACCTCATGGTATATTTTGGTTTTTTGTTTTGTTTTTTTTGCATATGATTTTCCAATATAATATAAAATCAGTTTAATATTTGGGATTTTGTGCAACAGCTGTTTCTTGATTTTTTTCCTTTTTGTAAACAGGAAATACAATGTTATGTCTGCAAGAGATTTGGTCATTTATGTTGTGTCAAGTGTGTTGATAACAGTCTAAAGGAAGTATCTTGTTACAAATGTGGTCAACTGGGACACACTGGTATGGTAAGTCTTAATGCTTCTAAGGCTCCTCGCGTGTATGACCATATGTGGAGTTTGATTTAAGGTCTTTGGGATAAGAACCTGTTTTTAGCCATTTGATTAGACATGACAACTGCGATGCATGTTGTGCTTATCTTATCCAATGATTAAGAACATGTTTCCTTTTGTTAGAGAGAAATTTTGAGTGCGTGTGTCTACATATATTTGTGTATGTGTGCGTGTGTGTGATAATGTCATAATTTCATTCATATTTGCAGCAATGTGTTTTAAACAGTACTGTTATATAATTTTTGATTCAACACAACCCTGTGTGGCTGTGTGTGTGAAATAACGTCATAATTTTCATTCATGTATATGCAACAATGTGTTTTCAAAAGTTGTGTTATATAATTTTTGTTTCAGTGTAGTTTGTCAATAACAGAATTCTTTCTTAAAAGGTCTAGATATGTTTCTTTTTTTTGGGAGGTTTACACATCAAATATCATGCAGTACTCTTTAGCTATTTTCTTTGTTTGAAATTTCAATGAATCCATATAAGTACTTGATCATTGAGTAATTTTTTTCATATCAGAGTTGTTCATATGCATAAATTTTATTTGTGGAAAATGTCTGTTGAGTTATCTTTTGTGATTGTAATGTCATGTGTTTTTTTTTTTCTTTTCTTTTTCACAAATTCTTCTGATCATCTAAATATTGATTTTAATTCCTTTGTGTGCCTAAACACTTTAGTTTTCTTGGTCAATTCTATTCTTCTAATCTTGTGGAAGTACTCAATTTTTTCCCCATACACTAAGAAATGGTAATCTATACATGCAGGCATGCATAGGCTTACGTGGTGGGGAAACCACTGTTTCTGGATCCCATCGGTTATGCTACAAGTGTGGTGAAGGTGGTCATATTGCTCGGGAATGCAGAACTTCCAATAATGTAACCTTCTGCTATATTATTATCTGCAATTGTTCTCAGATTATTTCTTTTGTGGTAGTGTTATGTTATTGTTATGCGTGGTGATACCAACTGGACTATTTTATGTAATTTGCAGGCTCGTAAGAGGTATGGCGAGTTCTCTAACGTACATACTCCTTTGAGACCTCATAAAGAAAAGAAAGACTACATGGGATTTTATTCTGCTCCTAATGATCTGAATAAGAATAAACAGAAACATACCCACTATGATGAAAGAGGTTTTGCAACTCCACAAAAAGCAAAACATAGAGGTGGATGGATAGTTGATGATCCAGATGACTTCTCCCCTAGAAAAGGCAAGCAGAACGGCTGGAAAGCTCCTGCAACACCATCTGGTAGGAGCCATAGGATTTCAAGTTCGCCTGCAGGCGGTCATGCTTCGAGTTCTAGATCCTCCAAAAAGTTGTGGAAGGTTCCTGGAGGAGCTCCTATCTCTCAAGGATCATCCAAGTCTGTTCAGCACAGATATTCTGCACGGAGGTTTAGCAACTCTGGTACTGATGGTGTTAGACGAAATAACGAGTGGTGGTAGGCAAAGATAATATTTATACACAAGTCTGAATAGGTTTTTTATGGACAAGCTTTACATGCACAACAGCACAAGTGTTGTTGCATGTGCACATGCTTACTGTCCTAGTGTTCTTAGTATGCTTTGGTCTGAGTTTAGGATCTTTTCAATGTTTTCTTTTGTATGCTTTAAAGTGTTGCACCACCTTTTGATTCTTTATACATTCATTTACATGTTTTTCATCCATAGATTCGCGATTCTATAAAGCAACTTTGTTTGAAAATTCTGTGTTCCTTGGTGGATTTGATCTGAGGTTAAGGAGAGTGTCTGTAATAAAGGATGTGAGATGGTGAGAATCACATATCAACATCCCACAGGAAATCTCAAAACCTAGACAGGAGGTGGTGCTATGGGAAGCTTTTCCGGGCAGCGTTGTATCACTATGAACAGAGCTTTCTTTTTAGATCTATTTTCATACGTTTGCCAACCCAAAAACCAAACTTCCCCTAGCTCCCCACCTATATATATATATATATATATATATATATATATATATATATATATATATATTCGAGATTTTTTTGTTTTTTTACTCTCTCTCTCTCTCTTCTGTAACATATAAACTACCACTTCTTAACCGATCAATGCTAAGAGCATTTGCAGCTGACAAGGGAAGAGGAGATGGTTAAAACGATGACCCGGTTTTGCAACATCATCTGCCAATAAGTATGTTTCTCTAAAACATGCTTGAAAGTGACCTTTAAGAACTGCTAAGCTAGCCAAATGATATCTTGAACGAGAAACTTGATCCTCCAGGGCACTTAAATTACACCCTTAATGCTATCCATCAAATAATCAGAAATCTCTCAAATATTAGTGTTAAAAAATAAAAATAAAATCTCTCAAATATCTTTTCCAAGTTTCGAACCTCTACTGCAACCATTATGGGCTGATATATTCGGCCCAATCTCAAAACTTTAAGAGCCTACTGTCACACTCGCTTACTCACTCTCTCTTCTTCTTCTTCTGCTCTCTCTCTCTCTCTCTCTATCTTTTCAGTAATTATGCAAACACTCCTATCGCCGGCAGCTCGCTCCGGCCTCTTCCCGTCGGCGCCACCGCAGGTCGCCCCGCCTCGGCCCTCCGCGTATCACCTCCCTCTACGATCAATCCCCGCCTGCCACGTCCCCAACCTCTCTCTCTCCCCTTCCTCGCCTCTAAATCACAGACGATCAAACCTCTCCTTAGCCACTGTTGTAAGGGCCTCTTCTACTCCTGTTTCTCAGACTTTCGCTTCCCCCGGCGACGAAGCCGAAAAGGCCAAGCTCCTCCAGGTTCTCTCCTCCTTTTCTTGTTTTGTTTCAGAGAAATGTAGCAAAATTGAAGAGCATTCAATTTTGCAGTTCTTTGATAATTAGTGGATTTTCAATGTGTAGCTTGTGATTGATGGAATTGGCGAAGGTTTGATTTCGATGTTTGTGGTGTACTGTGTAGGTAGCTAAGAGGTTAGAGAGCACAGCGAGGTATTTCAAGAGGTTGGGTAGCCTAGGGTTTTGGGGACAGCTGGTGTGCACTGTTGTGGCTGCTGTGATTCTTTCGTTTTCGGTTGTTATAACTGGGAAGATTTCGTCGCCGCCTACATTTTATGCCACTGCCGGTGGGATTGTTGCGGCCTTCATTTCTGTGTTTTGGTCATTCGGGTACATTCGTCTATCGGATAGGCTTCGGAAAACTGCAAGTGACCCTGCTAAGGTATTGGACATTGTCATTTGTTGGAAAGCTTTAGCGTTGAACTGTATGAGCATTCTTGATATTGGCTCATAGGTTGAGAGAAGGCTTTGTTGCATGGACTCGTGCTTGATTATGTGGAAGTTCTAGGGGATTCTAATGCATTAAATTCTTGAAATCGTTGATTGATGTCAATGGTGTTGCCAAATGTGGAAATTGGGAAAGCTAATGCCTATGATTGAATTGTGTATGCCTTCTTGATAGTGATTTCAATTACACTTTTTCTGTTATGCTTGATGTTATGATATGAAGTTTCGCTTGGACTTGGCGCTTAATGTCATGATGTGAAGTTCTTCTATCAGTCCCATGTTATTAAGTCATTATTGAATGAAATTAACTTCTATTCCAATTGTTGGAATGCTTAGAAAGATCCATTGATATACGACCTTTTAACTTCTACATATGTGTTCCGCTGCTTATAACATACAGGCCCCTCCTCGTGCTGATGTTATCAAAAGCTTAAGGAATGGCATTGGACTGAACCTTTTGGGTATGGGTGCTGCTGTTCTTGGTATGCAAGCCACAGTAGGAATATTGGTTGCTAAGGCTCTTACGTCCTCAGCAACTCCATATTACCAGGGTATCTCTCCTGGCTACAGTCCTGTTCTTGCATTGGATGTATTCTTGGTGCAGGTATTTCATACATCTCAGTTCAATATGCAATTCTGAAACACTTTACTATTTTGATTGCTCAACTCTAACGTGCATATATAGATTTGATTTTATTTATATATAGAGTTCCCTCTGTTGTGTCAAAGTTTAGAATCGCACATCCTAGTTTTAGTATTTCCACTAGGACTCTCGAAACTCTGTAGTGTCAAAGTAAAATCCTTGTGAGTTCTAAAATTTAATACAGAATTTCATATAAACGGTAGTTGAAGCTGGAACTCTCGTAGAAGTTTGGCTATGATTTTTATACAAGAATCTTGCTTTAAGTGGGAGAAAACTGAGCTATCTATGTATCCGTTCCTTTTGCAGGCATCCGCAAACACTATCCTTTCACATTTCTTGGGGCTTGTTTTCTCATTAGAGCTGTTGCGCTCAGTGTCATTGCCACCTGCAGAAGGAAGTCCCATTCCTAGGATGGCTTAAGTTCTTTGCCTCTACCCAATATGGTGTATTTTGATGTCGAAGATGTTTTGAAGCTGTGATTGTAGATGAGTGGAGTCCATGATGTTAATGTAAAACTCAGTTCTGTATTATATAATTCGCAGATTTTGCTGCCTATTTTCAATTGCAATTTATTTGTTTACGAGGGCCGGTGTACCTGGACTCACTTAGGCAATGTTTTAAGCAACAGTAGGGTAATGGTCATTAGCATAGTCGATGTTTAAATAATGTTCACCTCAACTTTCAGTTCAGAGCTTCAATTGTAGTCGGTGCCATCAGTTTTGTTAAGAAATTCTGTGAGAGCATATACATGAGGCTTTCTTAATTTGAAATGAACTAGCTGTATATTGTCACATAATCCTATTTCAATGGCCATTCATAGCAGAAATGAACTTGCAAGATATTCGACTAATGGCACTGTTATTAACAGGTTCAACCATCAAGAATGCTCAATAATATTACATAATCAAAGGTGACGTACGAGGACTGTAACAAGATCTCTATGCGTTTTATGTTGGCAGGAAATCGTAATTTTAACAAATATAGAATAACACCAAACACTACGCTCTTTAAAATTTTCTATGCATGTCCAAGAACCCAAAATAGCAAGAAAAAGTACAACACTGAAATTTTAAGTATGGCAAAATAAACCAGTACATTCTGTATTTCATTAAAATGATAAAAAGTTTCCTACTCTTTCATCCCGTCTTGTAAAGTACATCCGTTCAATAACTATTGACCAAAAAATTAACAAGATTATAAGGTCGCAACGCTGAAACTCAAACGTAGAAGCTAATGGGATCCATTCAAATGTTGTCAGCCATGCCGTCTGGCTGTCAATATGTATAGCAACAGCATGCCAACCAAAAGAAACCCTCATGTCGAAAACCATTCAAAACCATCTCTAAGGCTACTATCACACTTCTCTGAGCTCCATGATACCCTGCACCATATGCAGATATGCCTCAGTACATATGCGAAGCAACATAACTATTTGAGTCAAGCACAGAAACAACATCTGTATATACAAAAATATTGAAATAATGGTACATTTTATATAACAAGAGACTGAATGAGAAGTCCTCATGTAATTCTACCCAAGCCAGAACCATAAACTTTAAGTGAGTTTCACCATTTGCTCTCTACAATTGAGTAGTGATATATGACTACTTCTTTTCTTCATAAAAATTAAAATAAAAAAGAGGTACAAGAAAAACAAGTTCTGTGACCACCAAAAATCAGTTGAAAATCTTCAAAGTTTGAAGTGACAATATGGAAGAGTACTTAAAAATTCGAGCGTGATGAATCCAAATTTCTTTTTAAATTATGTGTCCACAAATAATTACTACAGTTAAATTAGACCCAAACCATGTCCAAAACCAATACAACAGGTAAGAACTCATACAGGTTCTCTAGAAGAACAAAGATACCTTAAACATTCATCAAGGTAAAGCAGTTTCCAATAACAAAAATACTACATCAACCAAAAAGTACAGGGTAGCTAAAAAACTAAAGACAAGAGTGAACAAAAACTTTTGGGCTAAAATTTCCCCCAGGAAAAAGCCCAGGGCAAGTGTTGTGTCTTTACAGATTTCCACTCAGAAAAATGTCACAAGGAAAACAGCACAGATTCTCAAAGGAAACACTAGGACACCAGGAATTTGTCATTTCATATGACAAAAGAAAAGTTTCTCAATCATTGCAGTTTTCACAAAGGTATAAAATTTCTAGCTTTCTTTTTCTGTAGGAAGTTAAACAATGGGTGGAAGCGTCGAAGTTTGTGAATCTACTACTACATGTCTCCTTGTGATGTTTAATCATCCATAGAGGAATTTTAGGGGCTGCAATACAGCACACATGAAACAGTATAATTCAATACATTTCATAGCATTGGGTATTCCTCATTTTAGAATAAAAAAAAAACATGCTCTTGGAAGACAATGAGAATGCCCAAACACGATACATCCTTCATATTTTACAGCACCTTTTATCTTCAGACAGTTATGTTCCAAAGCATCAAAAGATTTTTCCAATTCCAAAACATCAAAAGGACAAAAAAAAAGAAAAAGAAAAAAGAGAGAGTAAATATAAACATGTCGCTGAACAAATGACAGTCAATTTTCTATTATTTTGATATTAGACCGAGTTGGCATGATTATGACCAATTCTATTTTGCGACTAAGAGATTCACGAATAATGTAAAATTTAAATAAAAGCCTATTTCAAACATAAGTTGTACTTGAAGACTCTCAACAGAGGATAAATTCCAGGTATCAGAGTGACAGCAGGAGATGGTATACTTTTAAAGAAAATGATACAGCACAAAACATGATCATCACTAGTGTCTATCTCTCTTGAAATTCAACTCATATACCACAGTGAAAATTGCACAGCAGTTATGAATAATAGTATCATGATCAACCCGAACAATATGAGAATAGAAGAGATTCCACACTTTTAAAAGTTCATATGCAAATACATTGATAACATCCTTTAACACAAGCACAATACGAACAAAAGAAACTTTCAAATTCAGAGTGCAGATAGATTGAGCAAACCATATATAAGAAATATAGCCTGTCCTTGGTATATTTGAACTGTCTGGGATGGGTACATATATACACATAAACAAAACATATCTCAGAGAGAAAGAGATTGTACTTACCTACTGCACCTTCTTCTCCTTGTTTGATTGCATTGTTATCTTCTTTAGGATGCTCTCATCAAGTTTCCTGTACTGCGTTTGTATTGATCTATTTGCTACAGAGAGTTTCTCATCAATGTGGTGCTGAAACTTATCATACAAAACGGGCACTGAAAGACTGATTAGAACCCCTGCATGGCGGTTAAAGAAATGTATGTATTATACATATTTTAAATGTTGCACAAGTACGCCCTTACAAAGATACATTGACGATCAAAGAGCTTACCAACGTAGGCAAGAGTAAGGAAGTTGAAGATACTTCCAATGTAAGATGCTACCCATAAGAAAACAGAAACCTGCAGACCGAAGCGGTATCCAAACAGTAAAATCAACTCCTCCATTAAAATCAATCAACCACTTTCTAACCATTAACCTACTGGAGGGAGCAACTACGCCTAACCTGAAGAAAGAGCTTGAAATTCCTGCCAATAGCAATGTCTCGCGCAATAGAGAGTCCACGATTAATCCAAACATGCAGTGTATCAGCAACCTTCATGACAGACGCCTCAGATATTTCCATATCAGGAAGAGGAGGCAAAGGTCTGATGACAACATAAGTTTGATTTCATTAGTTTCCCTCAAACAAAATCCGATGCTTAGAACAGTATACATAAACCACAGCCAATCTTTCCACGAATCCATCTCTTCTACCTCAGCCTCTATTTCGTTACTAGCAAAATACAGCATTTTCCTGGCAAAAACTTGCAAGTGATCCTAATCTAAGCCAACACAACCTAGACATTTTTACCAAGCTAACTAATGAGCATACTAAAAAGCAGTCCAAATCAGAAAGTACCTATTGAGAAGTGAAGCAGATTTGGCCCAGAAGAAGAGGATAACCACAAGAAGCAGTAGGACATTGGCCCCAAAGGACAAGAGATTGTAACCGGCTCGCTCAAATAGATACCACGACGCCGTTGCAGATGTCAGCACCACGATTCCTCCACTCCAATTCCTCCACAGCAGCACATCAGCAACTATCAAACAATCGGAATCAAATCAAACTCCGACGACATTTACAATATTCAATAACAGTGCAGAAGAAAAATTGCAATCTCATCGTGATCAATTCAACTATAGGCGATCCAAACCAAATCGGAATCATAAATGTAACAATATCTATATGCAAATCGAAGTATCTGTACAAATCACACATGCAAATCGGAGAGAGAGAGAGAGAGTACCGGCGCCACCGCCGAGAGCTTGATGAACGGAAATGCGATGCGGAGGCATAGAGTCTCCCATGGAGATTAGGGTTTCAGAGAAAAGAGAGAGAGAGATGGAGATGATAGGGAGGGAGATGGAAAATATGAAATGAGAAGAAATATAATGTTGATCGAATTTTGACCAAGGCTGTTGTTATTGTCCGTCTCTCTGTCTCCACTTCAAAACTGCTTAACTGAGTCTCTGGGCAATTTACCTGCCCTCACAAAATTTACCAATATATTAACCATCTTATGCAACACTTACATTTCTGCAAAAAAAAAAAAAAATACCCTTTTTCTTTGTTTAATTTGTTGTTGAGTAAATAAGTGAGTATTACTCAATAGTGTATCGGAACACGTACATTTACGGTTTGATACAATGTCCTTCATAGTATGTCAAAATATGGTGAGTTGTTAACTTGTTATCTAATGCCCTCCCAAATCTTTCAAGTGTTAATGCGCTAGCATGTGAAGTTTGTTGGTAGGCCTCTCTACCTATATTTCGATGGAGAGAAATGCATCAACCTCACCGAAATACTAATTATTATGATAAACTCACTTTGTTCATTTATATTTATGAACGATTGTTATTAAATAGGTACAGAATGAAAGGAAATATTAACATGTTAATAACTTAACATATCACTATCTAGGAAAAGAAAATTGCATACCCAAGAACAAAGACGATTGTAACTCATAAAATGTAGAGAGGCTATACTTATGGCCATTTGATCAACGTAGTCGAGAGTTTAATTTTGTTTTGTACGTACGGATCAACAATTGCATACTTCTTGTACTGTATGTATACAGATACAGCATTGTTCTAAAGGACTGAAAGGACAGCATAAATACCCACTACGAATCTACATTTCCGTTCATTGTATCATATGATAAGAAGCACATGCAATTGATGGAACTGCTAGCAAAACATAAACCCCGTTGCATATTAGATTCAAATTCCATATTTCTGATCCTTGGGGTGTTACATTTCAGATTTTACATAAGTCGATCTTAGGTCAAACATGGCAAATTCTAGACTTCAGAAGAATGATCGCTTGTTCCTCTACTTGACACTTGAACCAATGCATCAAAAACCTAAAACTTGGCTCAATCTTGTTCAGTCTGAAGCATCACCATCAGAGTTCTTGTCATCGTCAGAGGATTCTTCTTTCTGATTATTCTCTTCACCACCTGAATTTGTTTTCATTCTCTTCTCTTTCTTTTTCTGCTTCTTCTTTTGACGTTTTAAACGCTTCTTTGCTGTCCGCTCTTCGGCTGCTTTCAATCTTTCCTCCCGTCTCATATTGAACTCTGCCTCCTCTTTCCTTTTCTGATAGTCAACCTCCATTCTAGCAAGCCTGTCTTGTTCTTTCCGTCTCATCTGCCGATACTGTGGAGCAGAAATTAGGTGGTGAGCAATCATGTATTAATGTTAGCTGCCAGCTTACAGTTACCACCGATCACATATTCATGTGTCAAACAATTTTTTCTTCTATGTTCAGATACAGATATAATGGTCTCGACTATCAGACCAATAAGACTGATTTAACATCAAACCTAAAACCCCGTATAGAAGGGGCAGCTTCAGCTAGCACCCGGGCCTGGCTAGGTTCTATTGCAGGACACCTATGTTGGTTTCATGGCAAATTTTCGCAGGTTGGCTGGAGTAAAACCAGGCAATTCTTGTCTCAAAGTCTTAACTAAAAAGGGAAGAAGAAACTGTTCATAGAATATTTCTACTGCATTGATCAGGTATTCAATATAGAAGGAAGTTTATCCACCCGTTATGCCTATTACAACAAGATCGAAGTTTCAACAGAGTACGCTATTAAAATCAGGAAATGTCCCCAAGTTCGAGCAGGAAACATTAGCCATACACAAGGACATAAGAAACAATTCTCCTAATTGAGGGAACGGGGGTAAATCTACCTCAATCCACAAGGAAAAGTGATTAAGACTGACAAATCAAGCTCCCCTAGATAAAACGAAAGCAACCACGCTCCAAACTCCTTCGGCATGGCCAGCAAAAGTGATTAAGATTGATAGCTCATGATCCACACACATAAAACTAAAGCAACCACACTCCAAAGCCTCCAAAACCCTTTCGACCATCATGTCCAGATTTTCTTTCTTACAAACAGTGTTTAAACTAATGGGACATAAAGTCATAGATATGACAAAATCTACTCGAGGACAACTTCTCTTTATCACGTTTATAAGCTAGCAAGAGTCCAGTCCTTAGTTTAACTCACAGAATCGTGGGGAATTGGACTCAACTCACAGAATACTGTGTGCTTAAGCCCGAAACAAAGACACCCTAATAACCTACAAAAGGGTACAAGGGCTCCCTAATTCTCACTCTCTGCATTGGAAAGAAAAACACTTGTGTACCACCTCATAGCAAGTAAGTTCCATTGGATTTTTGACGAAGGCCCATATCCCTAACTATATGCTATCCTCAGCTGTCTAAATATTAGTAACCAAATTTCTTCACACAAACGAAGACTATCTAATCAAACCTTATATCATTACTAACAGCACATTAGTTCAATAATTTCGTAAAACAAGCATAAATATGTAATACAATCAATTCAAAATCAGATAGGGGATCTCAGTGACATACCTGATGAAAGTCACCGGAGCCGGAACCGGCGGAACTACCGGAAGTGTTGCTGACTCGGACGGGCACGTTTTCGAGAATCCGCCGGAGCTTGATCTCAAGATCCTCTTCCTCCTCCTTGAACACCGGCGGCGTGTACTCCACGAGCGCCGTCGACGCCGGCGGTGGTGTTGGAGGCTTTGGCGGTTGCATTAGCTTCCTCTCGGGCCGCGCCACCAGCTGCAAGTCCCCGTCTTTGGCTTTTCCGGACGACATGGCGGAGACAGAGAAACCCTAATTTTTCTGATTCCTTCTCAATTCGAACAGTAATATCTGGTTCTAGTTTGGATTGTGATATCGGAATTTGAGTGTGGTATGGGATTGAGAAAGTAGGGGAATGCAAAAGGGGTTTTCGTTTAGGGTTTAGTTTAGCGCCATTGGGAGATTCGAAGAGAGGGTTTTCGTTTCAGGATGGGAATTTAGATATTGATTCTACGAGAAAGATGACTGTTACTTGAGAGCTAGATAGATTTGGGCTATTCAGAGGCCCAAATATTTTTGATTGTGAGAGTCCAAATCTGATGTTTATAGCTACAACGAGGAAAGGTCAAATTTGGGCTTAGGGGTGGGATTGATTCTCTTAGGGGTGGGATTTTTGAACCAGGAACTGGAAAAACCGAACCAAACCGAACCGGTTGGTTCGGTGCGGTTCTTAGGCTGCAGTTTTCGGTTTCATTACAGGACCGAACTGAGTTCTCTTCATTCGGTTCGGCTTCGGTTCTCTGTTCTGGAAGCTCAAAAAACCCGAGGAATCGATTATGATTTGTATTATACACCTGGTATTAGGTTTTCTAGCCCCAAATCAGAACCCTTCGATCAAAGTTTCAGACCAAACCTCGAGCCCTCGACCAAAATCTCCCACTGCCTCCAGTAAAAACTCTTAGCCTCAATCAAAACCTCTCAAACTGCTCTAAACCTCGACCAAAAGTCCATAACCTTCATCTCTCTCACTCGTCATTCTCATTACCAGAACCTTCGATTGATTCAGTTCTGGTGCAAGGTTAGATGAATTCAAAAGTTGTGTAGAGAAGAAGAAAGTTGAATGCAATCAGATTTGCATATTAGATGTTCCGACAAGGTGGAATTCTACATTTCTTATGTTGGACACAACTTTAGAGTTGAAAAAAGGTTTTGTTAGGTTGGTTGATAAGGAGGATACAAAGTACAAAATCTACTTTGATGAAGAAGAGGAATTTGAGAAAGATGATGAAGCTGAGAGACCGAAGAAGGCTGCTGTGAAAAGGGTTGGGCCACCAAATGATACAGATTAGGACAATGCAGCAATCTTTGTGAAGTTTTTGAAGATATTTTATGATGTGACACCTAATGTTAATGCTTCACTTACACCTACTGCCCACAAGGCATTTCATGATATTGTTGGCATCGAAACAGAGCTTGAAGAACTCAGTTCTGGTGGTATAAGACCCGATTCAACCGAAGCAGACAAAGTGTTGTATAACATGGCAGTTAAGATGAAGGCAAAGTATTCAAAGTATTTTGGTTCCTTGGATGAAATGTATCAACTTTTCCTAGTTGCCTTAGTCTTAGATCCTAGTTATAAATTAAGGAACATTGCTCATGTGAGTGAAACAATGTTGAATTTGAGTAGTTGGGAGATCAAGAAGAAATGTGATGAAGTGAAATAGCTTGTTGTCGATCTTTGTGACTTGTATGGTCAGCAAAATGGTGCAAGCAGTGGGCAGAACAAGTCTAAAGGTGCACCAAATAGTGATACAGCAACTAGCAAGTCTAGAAGCAAATCAAAACCTCTCAGTGGGAAGAGGGCAGTTATGCAAGAAGAATGGAACCGACAGCTAGAACAAAATAATGAAGCTGTTGTGGGACATGAGGTGGATAGGTATTTACTGGACCCTATAGAAAAACCACTTCAACAAGATGATTGGAAGATTTTGGATTGGTGGAAGCTAAATGGAGGTAAATATTCCAACTTGCAAGCATTGGCAAGAGATGTATTAACCATACAAGTGTCCACAGTTGCAAGTGAGTCGAGTTTCAGCACCTGAAAAAGAGTGATAGATCCATACAGAAGCTCCTTAAATCCCAAAACTGTTGAAAAACTTATATGTCTTCAAAATTGATTGAAGTCTGATGCTATTATAGGGTTGGAGTACAATCCTACTATAGAGGAGATGGAGTTCTATGAAAACATTGAAGCTGGTATGTGTTTTCAACACTTTGTTTTTGGTTTGTGTTGTGTTTTTGATTTGTGCAGAACATGAAAAAGAGGACAGAGAGAGAGCTGAGAAGGCCATAAACAAAGCTGCTGCTACATCCATTTATGCACCAAGTCCCTAAACCACCAAAAGTTCTTAGGCTTCTGCTGCTACAGTTTCTACATCCAAGAAGAAAAAACAGAGAAAACAGAAAAAATTAGGTGGCGTTCGGTACCTTTTTCAAGTCATCTTTTTCATTTTATAGAATGAAAATGGCTTGAAAATGCCTTCGTTGGTCTGTTTTCAAAAATGCAGAAAATAATTTTTGAAAATAATTTTTTATTTTACTCGTAAAACAAGAAAACGACAAATAGACGTTTTCACCTTTTCATTCTCATATTTTAGAAAACACGGAGATATATTTTCCAAAACAAAGAAAAAAAAGAACGTGCTCTCTTCTTCCATATTCTCACGTCGCTCTCTTCTTCTCAGGTCTTTCTCTCATCTCTAGTCGCCATCTTCTCTCATTTTTGAAAATTGTTTTCGGAATAAGCTACCGGACACATTTTCGGATCTCAAAAATCCAATCTTGTTTTCTCTTTTTTATTTTCAAAATTGGTTTTTAAAAATGATTACCGGACAAGCCCTTAGTTTTGGAAAGGTCTGATCAGTTTTCAAAGCTTTGCTTTGTTTTGATAGAATTCAAGTGTTCATGAATTGCTTTACTTTGTGTTGTTTTTTTTTTCTTTTCTTTTTTAATACAAATTTACAGATTTGGTGATGGAGTTGAGCATTGGGGATGGATTTGCTGAATTAATGCAGTTCATTCATTACTGCATGCTTGCATTGCTGCATTGGAGCCATTGCTGATGGAATTGTTTTATTTTTTTCTAGCTTTTATAATTTAAATTGACACTTGGTTGAATTATGGTGTTGTGGTTCTAGAAGATTGCCATATTTGACCAAATTGAATTGCTTAGATATTATTATTCTGTTTCACTATCAGTTGGACTGAATTAGTGGAAATAAGCTTTGTGATTGATGCTTTGACAGTTTGACAATTTTTAATGTTGAAATTTTGTGTTGAATGCATTAATGCATAATGCAGTTTTCATTTTTAGTTTTTGGTGTTGAAATGTTGTGTTGAATGCAGTAATGCAGTTCTCATTTTCAGTTTTTAGCTTCATTGGTAACATTGTGAACATTTGGTGGAGTGTTATTTGGTCAGTTTGTGAGTTGGTGTTGCTGGGGAAGTTTATGCTTTGACAATTTGATAGTTCTTGGTGTTGAAATGTTGTGTTCAATGCAGTACTGCATAATGCAGTTTTCATTTTTAGTTTTTAGTTTTTAGTTTCATTAGTAACATTGTGAATATTTTATGGATTGTTAGTGCATATTTGGTCAGTTTGCTAGTTGTTATTGCTGGGAAAGCATGAAGGCTGGTATTGTGCTAATTTAGCAGATGCAGAAAGCAAGACAGAAACCTAGAAACCAGCTCAGGTCTGGTATTCTTCTGGTGTTCTGGAAATAAGGAAATTAACCAGAGAAACCGAGGAACCGACCCGAGCATGGTCGATTCGGTTTCATCTTGGTTCTAAAACTGAAAATTACCAAACCTGAACCAAGATACAGTATCGGTTTCGGTTCCTTTACTGGAAATGGCAACACCGACCCGAGGCCAGCCCTAGTTTCTCTATGCTTCCTGGGAAAACGATTTTGTTAAATGGCATCGAGTCTTTTCAATGATTTTCAAAGTGTTAAAAGAAAAAACCCTAAGCGCGTCGTCTACACGCACTAAAACCCCAAACATTGCTGACCTCCTGGCTGCATCTCTTTCACCGCAACACCATCTCACCATGGCTTCCATTGAGGATGTTACTACATCGCTGGCTTTGGCAGGGAACGAGATCATTGATCTCTCTCGGAGAACGGGGGGTGCGCAACGCCGCCCCAGGCAACCGTACTTGCTGGCCAAACCTTTGGCAAAGCAACTTGCATCACCTGAACGATTTGAGACATTTTTTCATAAGGGTTTGGGTCCTGGATAAAGGCTTTGATCAAAATTCAAGAATACAAAACAATAACGTTGTCCTTGCTTTCAATCTACTTCGAGATCGCAACAAAGTGCTTCGAGGAGGACCTTGGAGGTTTCAACCAGGCCCCGGTGGTACTACAGGAGTATGACGGCATGGTGCTGCTGCATACAGTGGAGATGAACTCCTTCTTCTACTGGGTGCAAATCACCAACATCCCTCCTGCTTTTGAGGATCTAGATACCATCAAAGACATTGCCTCTGTTGCTAGTGAGTTCCTTGAATTGAATGAAAAGTTGTTTGAGAATATGGGAAGAGGGTTATGGTTTCTCATGATTAATCGAAACCTTTCTTTCTTCAAAAAACTCTTCGACTTGCTCCAAATGTAGAGGCTGAGATTTCATTCTTCTTTGAGAATTTGGTGGGAAGATGTAATATGTGCTGCCTATTACTACATGAAGGGGCCGGGACCAGTGTCCCTTAAGCATTGGACCTGTAAAGGTGGTAGAGAAGAGGCTTGATATTGTAAGCTCATCTTTGGGTTTCCCTGCAAGTAAGTTTATGGATGGAGCTTTCTGATTCCAAGGTATTTACTATTTAGACTCCAATATTTCCTCCTATAACCTAAGCACTGTTTGGTTCATCTAATTTTAATGGACGCAAGCCAATAACTTCCATGGCCTTGGTCCGGTCACCAAACTTAGTAAGGATGAGTCTCCCAAAGACCCTGCATCTCCCCCATCCTCTCAACTGATGATTTGCCACGCCCTTGATTTTAACACAAATAAAAATCGATGTACAATCCCATAATTATATATGCGTGATCATTCAGCCATGAATACAGAATACCTGAAAACTTTTTCCCCTTAACCCAAGTACATACTGATGCCCTGAACCCACAATGTCAATATTGACCCGCTCCACAGAGTCATATATTACAAATGTTTACGAATTAAATTGTCAACAACAAAATAAAACGTAAATGCTCCTTAGAGCTAACTACACAACGGAAGTCTTTATTAACGGTAAGGTCACAAAAATGGCTCCCTACCATAAAGCTGCAAATGTGCTACCTCAGCTTCAGCCCCGATTATCCTAACATGCAGGATTAACCCCTACACCGTTTGAATGGTGGACCGGTTTGCCACACAACAAACCCGGTAAGCTTTTGCAAGCCCATATGAGTAACTCAAAACTACCACAAATCAACTCACACCAAAACTAAGGAAAACAACTCATGCCTTGATTCCTTACACCAATTAAAGAAAGCAACTCACGCCTTGTTTTCTTTCAAATCATGAAATAAGAAAAGCAACTCACACCTTGATTTCCTATTCAAATCACGAAATAAGGAAAGCAACTCACACCTTGATTTCCTTAAAAACCATTAATAAGGAAGCAATTCACACCTTGTTCCCTAAAAACATAAATTCATGAGTTAGATATAACCCGCACCGTTACCCCATGAATTACACTGGCGGACAGACTAGAGCTTTAATTGAAATCGTAACCACTCGTCCGGCCAAAGACGTGATTATCGATTACCTGCCTTGGTCACCATTTGTGACATATGATTTTCAGATCTCGTCTTGTCTTAGAATCAAATGTTAAGGTCACCATCTGCGACCTGTCATCATATGTGACATATGATCTTCAGACCCCTTCTGGTCTTAAAATCAAACGTTAAGTAAGTTGCACCCGACCTAAAAACGTTACAAACATCTAGTTTTGGCTTTCCCCATCCCTGCTCACCATCTGTGGCTCTTGGTACAAGGACCAATACATTTAAAATAAGTCACGCTTGACTCAAAAATGTAACATTAAACTCAATACTTTTCAAACAATAGAAAACATCTTTTTCCACAATATTGTTTCCTGAAAAGTCGCATTCAACAATAATATGAACACAATTATGCATATTATTTCGTCACATATCACTTACAAGAATATATATATATATATATATATATATTTCACGTAAATATATATATACGTAGTCATTCGCTCATGAATGCCTACTAATACCAACTATAGTTTGCAGTTAAACAAATAACGCCAAAACAATAATGGTAACTCCGTTAGTAAATGAACGTTGTGAGATTGCTCACCTCAAAATTCCCACTACGTCTTCACACCACTAGAATACTTACATAACGCACTCTGTCAAGCACCTAAGGAAAGTACAGCCTTGATCCAGTCAATGGAACACAAGGAATAACGTTCGAAACCCTAAATCGAACTAAAATTCAAAGTGACGCCAATTGAGGCGAAACCACATCTAAGACCACCCAATGTCTCCGGAATACTTCTACGATCGATATGTCAAAATCACAAGTCGATCGAACGCTCAAATCCTCACGGATTGAATAAATCGAACGGTCCGAAACCGTAAAAATCACAATATATTCATACGATCTCCAAAAATTGCATATTATATATCGAAACGCTCGTATCGATGAGTAGAAGATATATAATACAAGAAACTATCCTTTACATGGAAGGAAAGCTGCCAAAACCCCGCCACAATCGGCGGTGCAACCACCCCAACCACCACCGGCCAAAACTCAAAACTAGATTAATCCAACCATCTAAAATGTCAAGAACATCAAATAGATCAACTTTAATACCTGGGGTTCAAGCCAACTCGACCTAGATCGCCGCCACAAACCGCCGTGAACTGTTCACAACCAGTTGATTCGATTCCGACGTGAATCGATCAAAACAAACACCACAGATCGACAAGGGAGGCTTCTACGAACTCAACCCAGAAAACTAGAAGCCATGATGTCACCGGAGCAAGGATTTCTGGTCGGGTCTGAATACCTCAATCTGTGTCGCCTTGCAACGCCGCCGTTAGAGGCCACCACAGGAAGGAGCGGAACAAGGAGGCGAACAAGCTGGCCAAGTTTCACAGCCAGAGACCGCCGGAGCTCACCAGAAAAGCCGGGTCTGATTGCCAGATCCCGGTCAAGTCAGTCAAAAAACAGGAGAGAGAACAGAGGATTTTCAGAGTTTCAGGAAATGGAAATGTGAAAATGAAAATAGTAAGTTTCCGAAAATGGAAACTCTTATTTATAGAACTTTCCCAAAACTTCAAATGCTCATAACTTTCTCATACGAACTCCAATTTCCAAGTTCCACATATCCACGAACTCGTGTCAACGCGATCTACAATTTTTGTGAAGGAAGTTTTTAGAGAATCTATATGTATAAAAAGTCAACCTTGAACCCCCCCTAAATCCACACTTTTCGAATAAAAATTCGTCCGAAACACTTCCGCTCCATCCACGAGCCACGAAACCGTCCAATAACCATAAATTAGATTCCAGAAAATCCTCAGAAAATAAATACGAATTTCCGGGGCATCACATGATTGTCCAGGTAATTGAACCCTAGCATGCTTCTGTAGTAGAAGATGGTAACTTTAAGGTGCAAACTGAGCGGATACCAAGATTGCTACACCTCCACCGGTAAAGCATACAGTTGATAAGAGATCAAGGCCATCATCTTCTTAAGCTTCTCCAAAAAAGTTGAAAATTTTGCTGCCTGAGCTTTTCAAAAAGGTGGAGCTGCAAGATGCACCAACTAAAAAGTTAAAGACACCTACTTTTCCTAGCAAATTCTCTGCTAGGTCTCTTGGACTGCTTGAAGCATCGGGTTGTATTTTGGTGCCAAAAGAACCAATAGGGGAAGTGAAGCAAGAACCAAAAAAGAAGAGAGGAAGGCCACTTGAGTCAAAGAACAAAAATCTTCCAAAGTCGAAAAGAGTTGCTGAAGCATAGAAAACTTGTTTTGCTTACCTTACCAAACTTCCTAGCCCTAGTGAGAAGTGCAAGGAGAAGATTTAAGTTGTCTTTTTGTTTTGTGTCTTAGCCTCTTTGCTATGCATTAGTATAGTTTATAGGCTCACTTGAAATAAGTGAGCATTGATTTGTAATAGTGAGTGATGCTAGGCTGCTAGCATTTCAGTTATCTTACTTGTCGTATTGTTAGCAGTGGATGATATGTATTCGTGCCGTTCTGACTTTAGCTAATGGAAATCTATTTTACCGATTCAAAAAAAAAAAAAGATTTTCAAAGTGTTTATATAAAAGCACCTAAAGAGCTTTCTAAAAGGTGCACATATGCTTCTTCAAAAGGATGAAAGAAAATTAAATAGTGCTTCAATAATTCGTAATTCTAGTTTTTCTATCACTATCAGGAATGTTTTTGATAATATAAAAATGTTTTTGTCAATTTTAGGAGTAATCCTAAACAGAACTTTAGTTACGGTTAAGTTAAGAATAAATGCACCAAATTGATAGGGGAACACTACTCATGCCAAATATCAACATAAAGTAAGGTAATATTAATGTTAAGACAAAAAAGAGCATCACCTACCCCCATATTCAAAGGAGTGCATGCTGAAGATATTACAATTGTTATACCCTGTCCGATTTTATAGGCGACAACACTACACGTTTCATTGCCTTAAAGAGATGCCTCTTGTTTGGGTCAGAGGAGAGCTATGATTGGTTTGTGTGCGCAAATTCTTATCACTCTTGTACCCTTTAATTGCTGGAGATCGAATTAGCTCTATGTGATTGTCCCGCCTCTTTCATTAAGTTATTAAGTTTTGATCCACAATATATATATAAACCTGATACGATTAGAGATAATCACTAAACAATATGATCATCGCATATTTACATGGAAACATCCAATTCAACTTTAAAAAAGCAGGCCTAGACATGTCAAAATGCCATTTTTCCGCTAGTACCCAATAGGTGACAATGATGATCCTCAAATTTGTGACTCGTATGCTTACAAAAATGTAATCACATACTAATGAAGCCATTAGTGACCATGTAGTGTGGAAGTGCCGGTAAAGTAGCAGAGGAAAGGAAAGTGTACGGCTTGTATGACTTATTTGACTTGAACTCCATGCAGGCTTGTAGAAAGACATGGCCGGCTTGAGGGAATGAGATCTTTGTATTTTTAGTTTTTTTCTTCCCTTTTTTTTTCTTTAAGAAAAATAATCGCTTATATATACATGAAAGAACAGTGTGAACGAGCAAGAAATAAACTCTCAATAAGTGTACCCATCTTCCTGTACATACCAAAAGAAAGAGAATATTGTTCAGACTGTGCAGACCTTTTCTGATGGCTTTGGATCTAGTTGAAGAGCTAGTTGAACCTAAACTAATGCAGCTGATTTAACCTTTCCTTCTTCCCCTTCCATCTTCTCGCATATCAATGGAATATGGCAGATAAAATAACAAACCTAGCTATGCCGAACTCGATCATTTTCCCTTTAATAAGTGCAATGCACAATACTCGATCAAACCCAGAGCCAAAGGCAAGCTTTAGCTTTTCCTTCACATCAGTGAATAATTAGTCAGGGGGAGCAGAAAGACACAACGCCCATTATTAAACAGTAAAGGAAACCTCCCGGACTCTTCCTAACCCACGTGCTAATCGTTTTTTAAGTGTGGAAAAAAAAAACCCTAGAATTATAATACTAACCCTATAATACTAATGCTAATAAAGCTCACTGCATGGCCATAATCCAGTGGGAGTATAAAAACTGAGAGAACTAACATGTTTCTGCAAAAGGATTATGGTGTTGTGCCCTTTTAAAACTGTTGTAACGGTCACCGAAACGCTGTCGTGTGATGATTTAAAAATGGAGGATTTGGATTTTGGGAGCTAAAATATCTGATTGTGGTGGATATACATAATGAATGCGATCATGTGCAGTGCCTGGGAAAAGCAGCATTCATTGTTGATGATGCACTCTACCTCAGATGAAACATCCTCTACTGTCCATAATCACATGTCCTGGTTCTTGATTTGATCGAAAACAAAAAGAAAGATATCGCATTTACAAGTTTATTTTGGACCCTTTTTTCTTTTTCTTTTTTCCCTTTGAATCTTGGCCTTTCATTTGATGAATTTTAAACCATACATATTTTTAGAAGGTGATCGAGAGGACCAAATAGCTTCAACACATTAATTAATGTGTTGACACATAGTCAGACAATAAGCATTTGTTGTTAGTTTGGTCGTAAAAATAAAAATAATTAGATTTTGTTGTAAAATATTCAATCTTTTAAAAGAGATAAAAACCACGTGAGTCCTAAATCCAAACAAAAACAATTGCTCAACTCAACCAAAAACTTTTGATAAAAAAAAAAATATCAACCACAATCATCCGACTCGGTCAATGCAAACTAAAAAACCTAACTTAACTAGAAAATGATTAGGTTGGATATGTTATGTAAATTTCTAGCAGAATTTGTCACACATCCAATAACCATATGCTGGCACCACAAGAAGCAATGCTCCAACACCGTCGTCGATGAAGTGAAACACACAAACACCGTACTATCAATTGATTGCGAGATCCATATCTCACCTCCACGAACCTAGCAGATACAATCTACCCCCAGAGGATGTGACCCCAGAAAAACAAAGTAGAAAAACGTGCCATCAATCTTGTTCCATAGACTAAATCCTACACCTTGCAAAAACATAGCCACAAGGCCCCATTCGTTGTCATTAACATACCCCATGACCTTGTCTTGGTCTTTCACCAATGTGAGCTCACCGTGAAGTTAAAAATATAAATGCTAACTGCGCGTTGAAGAAGCTTTCGTCACTGAATTGGAGAAGGTTTGCAACTTCGCATGCGCTGTCATGATATGAGTTGTTATAGACAAGACCCTAGTGTTAGAGCTTGCCGCAAAGCAAAATACACACATAGAGTAGAGTGTGGATGTGGTATTGAAAATACTGTAACGTTTATATTTATTATTTACAGTATGACATTGTAACATATTACACTGTGAATATGACATTTTATCTTACCAAACTAATCAAAGTAGGGCTAAATTATATGAATTGATGTGTTCCCAAAATGGGAAATCGTAATACGTTGAATAATAATGTACTTAGTCAATGGTCTTAATTAGTAATGTGGGTGACTTAATATTTCAAACTACGAATCTAGTATGTTGTTGAAACTTGAAACCATGAATATACACAAAACAAGGTTGCATCAATGCCCCCAAATAATACCCCATTTCTTTATAATTCAATTCTTTTATAAACCACACAAAATATCTACTTAAAATAGAGCAAATAACATCTACTAGAAAACTGCACTACACAAGTACCGAACCCACAGTCGTTAGGTGCAGCAGAATCAACAGAAATCCGGTACTGGTCCATCGCTTGATTCCAATCTTATTTTAGTTAATCCATTATTAGTTTAATTAACCTCTCAAAATTCAAATTTAAAATCCCATCAGAAGGCTACGACGTCGTTTTCACCTCCACCAGAGACTGTTGGAAGTGACCGCCTGTTGTCGGTGGACTGCTACGGCCGTTGGTACATCACAGTACTAGCCGCGCGCCAGGTATACAGCCTGGACTGACAACCTGTCAGTCTCGACCCGACTTCCCATTCCGCGACCATTCTTGTCGTTTTCTGCCACATCAGCAATTCCGTGCACCCCAATAAAACAATTTAAAAAAATTAAAATAAAAAAGGGAACCGGACCGAACCCAAAAATCTTCAAATGCTCTCCAGCCTGGCTCAGTCAAACTTATCCTCTCAACTGCCTTCGACCCATCACCCCCCCTTCCCCCCAAATTCTCGCGATATTTTCAAACGATTAACTTCCCCTTTCTGTAACTTACATAACGGCACCAGTCAAAAGTCAAAACTGGAAACCAATGAAACTAACCCCTAACCGTCTCTCTCCCTCGAGAAATTAAATTACCCGTTTTACCCCCTCTCGATATTTTCGTGGAAGGATGATGATTATTCTTTCCCATCAGCAATCTATGTGTCCTACGTGGCAACGCGTGGTTGTTAATACAGCTGTAGAGTGATGTAACGGGTAACGCTAAAGGGCAGTAACCGGTTGCCGTGACGCTGCTTATTAGTTATTACCCGATTCAGTTAACCGGCTCGACCAGTTACCCTAAGCCCACCCTATATAAACCCCTCTCCACTCGTCTCTGACCTTCAACCTCTCTCGGAAAAACTCACAGCGGCGCTCAAACTCAAAAATAGGCCGAGACTCTCTCTCGCCGCCTCTTCAATTTTGTAGAATATATTATATTATCCTCTTTCGTTTTTATTGTTCCTGAATCTAGGGTTTAGTGTTAGGGTTTCGATCGGTTATGGATAGCGAATCGGTTCAGCGGCAACAGAGGGAGTTGGATCGGGTTAAGGGGCCGTGGAGCCCCGAAGAGGACGACTTGCTGAGGAAGCTGGTGCAGCGGCACGGCGCTCGGAACTGGACGCTGATAAGCAAGTCGATCCCCGGCCGGTCCGGCAAGTCGTGCCGGCTCCGGTGGTGCAATCAGCTCTCGCCGGAGGTGGAGCACCGGGCGTTCACGGCCGAGGAGGATGAGATAATCGCGGCGGCGCATTCCAAGTACGGCAACAAGTGGGCCACCATAGCCAGGCTCCTCAACGGCCGTACGGACAATGCGATCAAGAACCACTGGAACTCCACTCTGAAGCGGAAGTACTCGTCCATGGCGGAAGACGGCGTCGTCGTCGGCGGCGGAGGCGGTTCGATCGAGGAGCATCATCACCTCAGGCCGGAGAAGAAATCCGCGACGGTTTCGGTGTCGGGCCGCGGATACAGTCCGACGAGCCTGTCCGGATCCGACGTCAGCGACTCCGGCGTGGTGCCTGCAGTGTCGTCGGCCCAGGTGTTCAGGCCAGTGGCGAGAGCTGTGTTGAGGACGGAGTCGCCGCCGAGCCAGAACGAAATGATCCACAATGAACCGGAGCCGTCGACTCTGCTGACTCTGTCGTTACCTGGAAGGTACTCGACCGAGTTGGCGACTCGCCGAGAAGAAAGAACGACGTCGTTGCAGCAGCAGCAGCAGGAGGCTGAGAATGAGAACAGAACGATGTCGTTTGGGCCGGAGTTCATGTCTTTTATGCAGGAGATGATTAGGAAGGAGGTTAGGAACTACATGGATGACATGAACGGTCTGCACTTTGGTATACCCAAGCTTTCATAATCCCAAAAAAAAAATATATCACACAGTTTTATCTTTCTTAATTAAGATTAGAAATCAGAATTAGCAAAATATAGTTTTTTTTTTTTTTGAATGAAATAATAATGAGGGAATGTACAGGCGGCCTGAGAAGAAGAGCTCAGTTAAGTAATTTATGTCTTTTGTTTTTTCTTTTAAATTCTGTTAAGAGTAAATTGAAATCAGATTCCATGTTTGGTTTAAATTTTGGCTGTTTATAGTTTTCTGTTGTTATTGCGATACAGATGGGTGTTTGATTTTGACAGTGGCACTTTGAATTCGAGGTCTAACTGAATTGGGCACATTAAAAACGGATATTTGATAATTTGAAAATATAAAAAAAGAAAAGGAGGTCATTGCGTTGTTTTCCCTATTTGGTACGGGGGTTGTACTGGGTTGATGGTACAGATTTTGGACAGAAAAGCATTGTGGTTTGGTGGGACTTTTGACTTTTCAATTTTGTATTATTCCGCGTGTGAGTATTTGTATATTAGTTTCGTAGAGATACAGTACTGTCAGACCCACCGTCGTACTGTAATGTAGTGTACAAATACACTGGCAAGATAATTTTTTTAGATCTATTTTTGTAATTTTATATTGGAAGATATTCCTGAATTCCTTTTTGGTTAAAAATGGATACAGTCATATACTCACACTGTCTCACAGTCTTATCTCTTATTTTTCAAATTATTTATTTTTTCTGAAAAAAAAATGGCCAACACCAAGAACAAATCAAAAACACTACAACCCATCAAAGTTAGGCTTCACTCAAACATCAATTATTTTAGGGTAAAAAATACAAACAGTACCCAAACTATGGTCGACTCCGAATTTCTGTACCAAAGTTTCCAAAACTATCACTTTGGTACCTGAAGTTTGGACCCCGACCCAACTTTAGTACCTAGAACACTGTTGGCCGTTACGGAGTTAGTCAACTGTCAAACTTTGAGGGGGATTCTCGTCCTTTCACCAGATTTCTTCTTCTTCCTCAAACTCTCTTCATTTTCTTCTTCCCCCCCAACTCTCCCATCATCTTGGGCACGGGTGGGCTGCGCAGGAGCGGGGCGTTGGGTGGACTGCGCAAGCGTGGGACGCGGGTACATATGTTGGGTCGGGCTAGATAACTTGGGTACCATTGTGATAGTTTTTGAAAATTTGGGTACAGAAATTCAGAGTCGGTCATAGGTTTGGTACTATTTGTATTTTTTTTCCCTGGAGGTAAAGACAGAGGGTCGATTTTACCCCTAAGAAAATGCCACGTGGCATGATAGTTAACGCCGTCCATGACGGCAGGAACGAATGTTGGGTTGGGTGGGATATTTGGGGTACCATTGTGATAGTTTTGGAAGCTTGGGTATAAAAATTCGGAGTGGCCCATAAGTTGGGTACTGGTTGTAATTTTTTCCCATTATTTTAATGTGTTACTTAAAATTACAAGTTCTTTTTACAGGGCACCGATGTTTCATTCATTTACAAAGACAACAAACCTCACAATAAGATTTCAATTCAAGAAACGAGAACATGAAATCGAAAGATGTATATTTGCTATTGATTGAAAATTTTAATTTTTGATTTTGGTTTTTGGTGAAGGGGAGGGCTCAAAAGCCTTTTTCAAATTAAGATACAATAAGATGTGATGTCAAGAGCCCCATTTTTATCTTCCTTCATATACTCTTCGATGCAACAGGTCATTAAAATAATGAAATCATATTTTCAAAGCATGGCCTATATGAACAAGCGAGCCACCATGTTTACACTCTATAAACATTGGAGATGTACACGTCCAAGAGTTTGTGAGTCAAACTTAAAAATTTTCACTTATAAAGTAAGCAGTAATACTCCACTAAACCAAATAATACTGGACATTTCACTAGAATTTTGATACAACTATATTACAATTAATGTTAGTTTTTACCCAAAATACAGAGCTCAAAGAAGCAAGCAATCCAACTTTTAGTATGTGTGCAGACTCTTGAATATAAAAGAGATTCACGTATAAATTGAGGGAGGAAGAAATCCCTTTTTCCTCGAAAAGTAACATGGCTCAAACAACTGAAGGTCCTCCAATGAAGCTTATAAAAGTAGGGGCCCGTACAGGAAGAGGCTTGCGAGACATTTGAGTCTGGAAAGCAAGGCTTTAAGCGGTGTGAACCCGGCGATGGCAAACATGGATGGAGTTGGTTGCCACCATTAGCGGAAAAAGTTGAGCTTGCAGCCCAAATAGCAATGCCGTTGTGGGTGGTGCAGACCATGTACCAGTAGGCTAAGACAACCCTAACTACGAATGCTCGAGTAAATCACAAATCAAATTCTCCCCTCCTAAGTGTAGGAGAGAATTGGATGATAAGCTCACTGAAGCAGAAATATTACGATCAACAAAGTATGTCTGTTATGAATCAGGGAATTGCTTTTTTTATATTTTCAAATATCCGTTTTTTTGTTATATAGTATATACACATGGCTAAAATTGTTTTATTCAACGATTCCATTATTGGATAGCAAACTGGTTGCAGTAGTTGCACCAAAATGTTAGTTTGCAATGAAATGATGTGCACCGCGCAGTGTTGGGGATGTTGTGCGATCGATCGATGAGGGACAATCTTGCCCTGGTGTCTCTCTAAGATTTGTCTCTCATCTCTCTCATTTTAGACTTGTACGTGTTTCTCCCTTTACCCTTGCTTCTCACTCTCTTCGACAAAACCCAAAACTGTTTTGATAAGTTCATTTAGGGTTGATTATGCGCGCAGACTGCAAAAAAAAAAAAAAAAAAAAAAAAAAAAAAAAAAAAGAAGAAGAACGAAGGGAGAAAGAACAATAATAATAATAATAATAATAATAATAATAATAATAGGTCATTTTCTAATAAAATGTGCGAAAATACATACATAACCTTGGATTTAACAGATCAGTAATGCAAAATAGTCGAAAGTATCAAGTTGATCACTCTTAAAAGTTGGGTGACATTTTATCCGGTGCACCAAAGTTTTGACCTCGTTAATGAAAAAAACTCAATTTCTTTTTAATGGATAAAGTTCAAAACTTTTATTTTTCTCTTATTTCTCAAAGTATTTCTTTCTAATTTAATTCAAACAAAAAAAAAACTTTTTCTTTGTGAATAAGAAAGGCAAGACCTCGAGGATTAAGAAATCGAATACGGTTTGAAACAAGGGGGAAGGCTTCTCTAAGTTTATATACAATCATCTCGTAAAAAACATATCTTGATGAAATATATGGTAGTACTAAAATAAAGTTAAAGTATGTGAGTTGGATATACAGATAGAAAAAATGTTCAACATTTGTTCAAATGGATTTATTTTGGGAATTAGTGCTGGATTCGCTTTAAGGTCTCTTTTGAGTCCACGGCAAGGAAGGACAAAAGACTTTCCCATGGATAGGGAAATGAAATTTTTCAAGAATTTTTCATTTCGATGTTTGGTAAATGGTAACAAAAGAAAAATTGTTAAAAAGTTCTTAATTAATGCAATAAAATAATGTGTTGTAAATAATAAATGGAAGGAAAGTATTTCCTTTCTTTTTGTATCCCAAACGCAACAAATGAATGCTTACTTTCCGCGTGGCCTAAATGAGGTGGAAGACTTTTAGGAGTTATAGGAATATGTTCAGTAAAAAAATTAGGTCCAAACACTTACGTAAAAATTAGGTTCAAACTCTCCCTTATTTGCATACAATCAGCAGTCTTAATCCATGATTTAACTGTTTAAAAGCAGGGGCGAACCTATGTTGGGGTCTGTTTTGGGGGGGGACTAACAACCCAGAATAATTAATATTTGATATGACTTTAGATTAAACTTGTGTTTTCTTTTGGAAACTATTAAACCCTTATGAAACATTTAAGCTTCTTTTTTACTAAAATTTTTGTTCAAACATAAATTATGGTATATATGGTATATAACTATTAATTACTTCTTTGCTAATTAGCTTTTATAATTATTTTGAATATCTGGTATTTACGTTTAACAAAAATTGCATTTTGGACCCCCCCTAAACTTTCGATCCTAGTTCCGCCCTTGTTCAAATGTAAGATTATTTTTGTGAAAAATCAATGTAAATAAAAATTATTTACTCATTTGATTGCATCAAATAAATTTGGGGGGGGGGGGGGGGGGAGGGCGCTCTCAATGTAAATTAAAAAAAAAATCATTTAATATTTCAGTTAGATAAAACAAAATGGACACTTCTGGTGAAAGTTAACACTCACATGATCAACCATCCATTTTATGGGTTTTCATAGGTGGGGTCTGAACTTTTTCAGATCGGACAAAATGGTACATGGATTTTCAAAGTGATCAAATACCTGAACTTCCAAAACCACATCAATAAGATGCTTCCGTCTATATTCAGTTATGTCTCCGTTAAGTGCAATGCAAATTAGAAATTTCACTCAAATTAACCACTAAAATGACTATCATAACTTCATTTGACGTGGATAAACACATTTCCATCCTTTCTATATTATTTTTCCTCCAAATACAATTTACTCTTTCCCCTAACACTATTCATGTGAACATTTCTATCACATTTTACCTCCAATTATTGTATCCCGATAAATAATAACAATATCCAACATCATGTTTTCTTGAATAATTTTTATTGTTCTTCAAAAATTAGCCCAGAATTATAATTAATTTTTACAAAGTAAATTTAAGAAACAAAAAAAAAGTTATTATAATTTTTACAAAGTAAATTTAAAAAACAAAAAACAAGTGATTATACGACAAAATATTCTGAAAAAATTTCATGACCCTAATAGCCAAGCATGCATTTTAACTGACAATAAAATAATAAAATTACAAAAATTACGATAACTCAACCGAGTGATTATCTTAACACAAATAGACCTACCAAATTTTATATATAAAAACAGTATTATAATAAAAATTAATAAATACTTTGTTGTATAATCACTTTTTTTTTTGTTCCTTAATTTTACTTTGTAAAAATTAATTGCAATAATTTTTTATGAACAATAAAAATTATTCAAGAAAACATGATGCTGGAATGACTACCGTTATTACTTATCGGGAAACAATAATTAGAGGTAAAATATGATGGAAAGTTTCACATAAATAGTGTTGGGGGTTATGACAGTCATTTATTGGTCAATTTGAGTAAAATGTCTGATTTTCCCCTGCATTGAACGAAGGGATAACGAAATATAGACGAAAGCAACTTATTGATGTAGTTTTGGAAGTTCAGTACCTATTTGATTGATCACTTTGAAAGTCTAGATACTATTCTGTCCGGTCAAAAAAAAATTTCAGACCCCACCTATGATAAAAACCCGATAAATGGATGGTTGATCATGAGAGTATTAACTTTCACCAGAAGTGTCCATTTTGTTTGATCTAACTGAAATATTAAATGATTTTTTTTTAATTTACATTGACTTAAAAAAATAAAAATTTAAGGATGAGAAAAATATATTCCTGTGATCAAAAGATCATAGGTTAGAGAAAATACAATATCAGGACAGTCTCATCATAGTGTGGAAGCCACAACCCTGCCAGACCAAAGACCATTCTAGCTAGTGACACTTCATACAATTTTATAAGCTCACTTAATCAAATGACTAAACTAACCAACAGAAAATAATTATGCTAAAAAAACAAAATTAAAACCTAAACCTAAAATAGACTTATCCTCCCAAAGCAACATGTAGTCGCCTAAGAAGTTCATGTTGTACACCAACATACAACAACACGGGAAGGCCACCACAAGCGCAGTTAACATCAGAAAAGTGTCACCCTCCAAAAGGCCCAAACTAGCCCAACCTAGGTGAGAAAGGGAAGGAAGAATGGACTAGCCTAAGGCCAAGCCCATCAGACTACATTCTGACAGCCCCGCTGATGTCATATGAGTCAACCCCAGCCCACCGACCACAACCATAGAAGCTAGCAATTTCTGTAGCGAAACAAACCTATGATCCACCTCTTCTCAGCTCAGCACCACCAGCGGCCACGCCTCCCCCTCCAATCTCTAATCACAGATTCGACCTCCATACTCGAAGAATCCACATGCCGTGTAAAGCCCATGACACTTCTTGTACTAGAGCTCTACCTATACCTAAACCGCCGGCAAAACCTCAAACTTACGCTGCGCCCATATTTGCTGGCGAATGTCCTGGATTGCAGGAATCCTCTGAACCGTGTCTTTCCTCTGCACTACCTCCTGGTCAACTTGAACGAAAGTCCCCAGAGCACGGCTAATCAGGGTCAGTGCCTTCTCGTTGCGCATATCTATGCGCAAACCCGCACCTGAAGAAAGTGCAGCGGTGCCACATCGAGAGCCAAAACACCATCATAATCTACCAAGAGCAATATGGAGTTGTTGTAGAACCATGGACCTCCTGAAAAAACCCGATTCTTCACCTGCCTATCCTTGAATTGGAAGACGAAGATGTCCTCCTCCTCCTGCCGAATCAGAACTCTCTCTCTTTATCCCCAAACGTTCGAGATCGCCGCCGAAAACGATGGGATCACCACCGTCTTCTTGGATAAGAGCCTGCCACATAAGTAGAAAAATAAATCATGGATCGCATCCTCTCCTCTAGCAAGTCTCTCAACGACCTTCTCAGAAAGTACAGGAGGATCCATCATCTCCTCCATCATTATCATGTAGACTCGATCAATTTGGACAGCTAGGGCAAAGAAACCCTAGCACATGCATGTTATTTTTTGTTAATCAGTGCATAGTAGATTGACTCACGAGTGAATATCGTAACAACTCAAGTGAGTGTTAGCCAAATAGCCACCCTCAAGTATAAGGGGTACAAGTAATAGTTTAGGGATTTAAGAAAGGTTGTCTAACCCACGAGGATTGGATTCCTTTCACTAGCTAGGGTGTGAACCTAAGGAGAGCTAGAATATGCAAATGTACAATCACAAACCTAAATTCATAAAGAAATCTAGGCTCATGGTGAGTATATGCAAGATGAAGTAGTGATTTGATTTTGGTTTTTGAAGATAGCTAGTTTTGAATTGAAAACAACTAGATGCTCAAATGTAAACTAAGTTACTCTAAACTAAACTAGTGATCAAATGGATGAAATTATGATTTAGATTGTCTACCACTAACCTTCCTTGCAAGTATTGATGCATTTCTATATGAATGATGCTAAATTAATTAACCAATTTCTCTCATTGCATCCCTCTCGGGTATGACAAGGGACATGCTCCTTTTGTGATATCAAGCAACCCCTCTCAGGTGTAGTACTTAACTACTTAAATCATGCATTTCAATCCGGTTAGGTATCTAGTGCATTACCCTAAGTGCATAAAGTTTGGAGATGAAGAAATCATGCAAACCAACCAAGCTTATCTCTAAGTGATTGTAATTCACAACCCCTACATGCACACCTAGTGTGCTTTCATGCTTTAACATTCAAAGGTTACCAATCTCTAAACATTATATCATAACATAGCAAACACACATACTCAAAGTGGTAAAGTCTAAGCATATGCATTCAACTCTTGAACTAGCATGTCGGCATGTTAAAGAAAATTGCATAACATCATATTATAGTATCAATCCATACAAGATTGGCTAGGGCTTTCAACCCTAGCCCCAACAAAATAACTACTCACTCATATTCATACAAATTAACACCAAATCTAAAATACATCAAGGAAAATTAAGGAGTTTAAGGAAAGAGTGAACTAGTTGAAGCTTGACAAATTGATGACTAGCTCCTCCATGGTTTTCCTCCTTCAATGTCCTTAGATCCTCCTTGATGGTGGAATGAATGGATTATGAACTTGTTGATGTTGATGATGAATAGAATGGTGATGAAGATATGATGCTTCTTTGGCTAATTTTGAGTGGTAGTGATGGAGTTTATGGTGGTGGTGATGGAGGAGATAGAGTAGTAAGGAGATCGAGTATGGATATTATGAGTTTGGATTTTGGGAGGTGGATATGGAGGTTTATTGAAGGAGATGAAGAGAGAAAGAAGATGTAATAGGATGGAATGGGTGATGCCTTAAGAGTGTGATGAAGTGATTCTTATATAGAGAAGAGAGAGAGGATTAAAATGATGAATGGAAGCAAAGGGAGCAGCTCAAGCATTGTAAGACATGGAGGTGGAGTATGAGAGTAGTAATAGATCCTAAAAATAAGGGAAAAGAGTATGGAAGAGATGGAGTGAAAAGAGGGAAGTAATGATGAGCTATTAGAGTGTAGAGTAGAGAAATATGGCTAAAGGAGAAGAGAGGAGCAGCTGCTCTCTTTATTGTGCATGAGAAACATGAAAATGAAGAGTGTTGGGGTGGTTTTGGGTCACCAAAGTCAATTTGGCAACCAAAGGAGAGAAGGTGCATAGGGATGCCTATTATCCAAAGAATAATATGATGGACTAATCTTGTCATAATCTTGTAGGACTCTTATAGGTCTCTCTTTGATAGTTTCAGCATCATAGACCTTAAAAAATGCACAAGAAATTCGTCCAAAAAAGGTTCTAGGCCAAACTGCCATGTTTTGACTTTGTTTTCTGCTTCTGAAGCTTCCTTCAATTGAATCTCCATCAATACATCTGAATTGGCCTTCAACTTCTTCAAACCAAATATTACTTGATGAGTGTAGATCATTCTCGTAAAATTTCAGAGCTTAGTTCACCGTGATTTGGCTGGAAATGCTGCCGGAATCCTTACAGGTCCCGTTTTGCCAGTTTTTCATCTTTTAGTCAGAAACTTGGACCAATCTTTTGAAGGCCTTACACTCTGAAATAGTTCTTGAACTCTTCATAAGAAATGATCCTTAGGATGTCTATAATGGATCTGGAAAGTTTCAACTCATTTGGAGTTTGTTTGATCAGGATACCGACCCTCCTTCATTGTCTAGCTCGCTTTCTCCTAGCCGGAGTAGGAAAATGTGCTAAGGTTGACTTTTTAATTCATTTTCATGCTTCTCCATCATTTCTTAGCTTGATAAGGAAATAATAATAAATATATATAAATAAACACAAAGTTTAAGTAAAAATACAAGATTAGGGAAATAATGGAATTAGATTAGTTTACATTAAATTGGAGTTTAGAACAAGTAATTTCCATGTTTTAGGGTACAAATATGTATATAAATTATGATCCAACAATGAGATAAGTAATGATTCACATTGCTTTGAATGTTGCTCTTTCTTTATCAATATCTAAATGAAGTAATACTTGAGAATATGAATGAAGTATTTATACACTAGGGTTATAGGTGTAGACTAGGTAAGTACTAATTATTATAATAAGTGGTAGTTACATTCCTAATAGAATACAATAAGTACATTCTCATAGGACACACTAACTCATGCTAACACTCTCTCATGTTGGAGCATACAAGTCATTGATACCTAACTTGTCAAGTGAGTCATTAAACACCTTGGCGGAAACTTTTTTAGTCAACACATCTGCTAACTGCTCTTCAATTAGAACAAATGGGAAGACAATCAATTTTACATCAAGCTATTCTTTAACAAAACATCAAAATGTTTATCAACGTCCATACATGTTTGGTACGATCATATTATACTGGATTATGTGATTTATCAATTGCTGCTATATTGTCATTATGCAACTGCATAGCTTGGATAGGTTTGAACCCTAAATCACTTAGCTGATCGACATAGTAGGTCAACTGGTCGAATTCTGTTTCTCATTTTCATCTTGTTCTCTTCATCCTCTTGACCTCCAATAACCATCTACCTTTCTGTCATAAAAAAAAAACAAACCACCTATCTTTCAAAACAGCTAAACTTCTCCTCCAGAAGAGAGGTGGGAGAGAAATCACAAGCATTCTCAAAGAAGGTGACATCCATAATGCCATAGAACTTTTTTGTAGGAGGATTGTAATACCCAAGGTATATAAAAACATTGAATAAATATTGCGAGGGAATTAGTAGAAATTTCATTAGTTTTCTAGATGTATAAAATAAAGAAAGGATAAGATTATTGGACAATTATTTTACGAGCTAGGTAATTAGATAACGCTCGGGAATATGTATTTTAAATTTCTCTTGACGTGCAATCTTCAAATTGTGGACTTGATAATAAAGCACACGAGGCACCGAGTTTGTAAGAATTTTCGGGAGGTTTTGGGACACCTGAACTATTTATTATGACTTTTCGAAGTTTCAAAATTATGAATAATTTATTGAGGAAAAGAGAATAAAAAGGGTAATTTCGTGGTGCAATCTAGGTCATTGAAATTGACCACCGCTTGATCACAGCCATTGAAAATCAATTAATGGAGAACTATATAAAGGCGGAGATCAGATCGATCGGGGGGGGGGGGGGGGGGGGAACTCCAGAAGCTTCAAGGCTTCTGGCTCCTGTCGGTGACTCGACGACCCGCAATGGGTCTCTATCGAAAATCGTTCGTCCAGCCACGACGTGGTGAACGGATCGATCTCATTCTATTTCTCTCCTCGCCGCGGTTCTACCTTCAGTCTTGGTTTGCTGGGCGAGGAAGAAGTATCACAGCTTG